>NC_089271.1:600000-900000 GCF_963930625.1 Muntiacus reevesi
GCTCCCGCCCGGACCCGTGCGCCCTGCGTCTTGGCCGCGGGACGCGCGCCCCCGGGGTCTCCGGCCGCCGCTTCCAGTCTCCCCAGCGGTCTTGTATCAGCAGGACCCTGGTTTCCCCCGTCTGTTCTCTGCCTCCTGCAGAAGCCAAGGAGCCCAAAGTCCACAGGGTACCACCCTCGGGGCGCGGGGTCCCTGCCTCCACGGGCCCCCAGTGCGCGTGGGGCGCGCTATCTGCGGCCGGGCTCCGCGGCCGGTCCCCTGCCGCCCCCCGCACTGTGCTCCCTTCACACCTCGCCGCGACGCCGTTGCCCCCACCCCGCCGCCCCCCAGCAACCTCCGCACTGGCCTCAGGGAGCCCTCCCGAGCCCAGCAGACAGGCAGCAGGCGGACGCTGGCGGTGTGCGGCCCTTTCAGCCCTGACAGCGCCCCCGCGGTGCCTGCCAAATGCTGCGCGCTCAGCCTCATCCCTGCGCCGCCCTCGGCCCACCTCCGGGGCTCGGTGCGGCTCCTGCCTCGTGAAGCTCCTGGTTTCACACACACACACACGGACACACCCAGAAACACGTAGACACACACAGACACACACGACCCCATATATAGACAGAGACACACAAACACACACCGCCTAGCCAGGGGCTAGGGGTGGGAGTGGATGGGCCGCAGCCCCAAAGCAGGGGGACCACGCGCTCCCCGTGGACGCCACCGGGAGCGGGAGGTTGCCATGGTGATGGGATGGGACGGCCTCCATGGTTATGGGTTGGGGCGGCCTTCATCCTTACAGGAACTCGGGGGAGGGGCCGAGGAGGAGCTGATTTCGCTGCCGCCGCTCTACTAAGGCTCGGATTTCTGTGTCCGGCTGGTGGGGGGCGGGGGTTGGGAACGGAGACTCCGTCCCAACGGAGGGCGGAGTCCGAGTGCTTGCAGGCCTCGCTGGGCCCTCTGGGGGGGCGCCGCGGTGCCGCGCGGGTTTCACACCCGCACATCCTCTTCTCCTCCGAGGTGGCCGGTGATGCGGAAGCTGTTCCCGCGTGTCCCTCACGTGAAAGACCCCATCGGCGACAGCTTTCAGAATGAGAGGATGGTACGCGCTGCGCGGGGGCTGGCGCGCGTGGCCAGGTCTGGGGCCGCGCGCCCCGCCCGGGGATCGGGGCTGGGGGCGCACTTCCCGCTGGCTGCCGGCGGTGACCGAGCAGCATGATGGGTAGGGGAGGTCAGCCCCGAGGCGCGGGTCTGGGAGCGCCCGGCCGAGGCGGGGGCTGCCCTGTCCGGATCCCCGCGCTATCCGAGGTTTCCCGGGGCACACTTGCCACCCCCTACCCCACCCCGCACCGCCACTCACCCCCACCCCCTGCGCCCTGCAGGTGGCCTGGGACCTGGAGCCGGAGAGCCAGGAAGAGTGTCCCGTGGCCCATGTGCAGGTGTTGGGGGAAACGTGAAACTCAAGCAAGCGGGGGCTTCGTTCTTCCGCCGGGGAGGGCGCACAGCCGGGCCGGGCCGGGGTGGACACGGACGTTTGCTGCACAGCTGAGGATGGGAAAGCCTGCTGCACCTCTGGGGGGCTGCCTTCCTTGTGCTTATTTCTCAAATAAACTACTTTTTGACCTGTCCCGGCCCCCTGGAGGTGGGGGGTCACCCCGCAATGCCCCCTGGACACCCCCAAATGTCCACTGTGTTGGCTGGCCTGGTTTCTTTAAATGGTTCCATTTCCCATTGTGTGTGTTAGTCGTTCATTTCCCCTTTTAAGCCCCTTAAATCACTTAATTGCGATGTGTACACACACACACACACACACACACACACACACACACGGAAAGGACTTAGCCTCCCCCCCAGGTCTTGTTCACACGCTTGAGTTCTGGCTGCAAAGGACACACACACACACACACACACACACACACACACACACACACACGGAAAGGACTTAGCCTCCCCCCCAGGTCTTGTTCACACGCTTGAGCTCTGGCTGCAAAGCACACACACACACACACACACACACACACACGGAAAGGACTTAGCCTCCCCTCCAGGTCTTGTTCACACACTTGAGCTCTGGCTGCAAAGAATTCACACACACACACACACACACACACACACACACACGGAAAGGACTTAGCCTCCCCCCCAGGTCTTGTTCACACGCTTGAGCTCTGGCTGCAAAGCACACACACACACACACACACACACACACACACACACGGAAAGGACTTAGCCTCCCCTCCAGGTCTTGTTCACACACTTGAGCTCTGGCTGCAAAGAATTCACACACACACACACACACACACGGAAAGGACTTAGCCTCCCCTCCAGGTCTTGTTCACACGCTTTAGCTCTGGCTGCAAAGAATTCACACACACACACACACACACACACACACACACACACACACACGGAAAGGACTTAGCCTCCCCTCCAGGTCTTGTTCACACGCTTGAGCTCTGGCTGCAAAGAATTCACACACACACACACACACACACACACACACACACACACGGAAAGGACTTAGCCTCCCCTCCAGGTCTTGTTCACACGCTTGAGCTCTGGCTGCAAAGAATTCACACACACACACACACACACACACACACACACACACGGAAAGGACTTAGCCTCCCCTCCAGGTCTTGTTCACACGCTTGAGCTCTGGCTGCAAAGAATTCACCCCCCAACGGCAGAGGGGGGTTGCCAAGGCTGAGGGTTGCCCCCGTGGTTATGCCACTCAAGGTGCTGAAGGCACCGTGTCCAGGATCTGATCCCCGCCATCAGCACAGGTCTGGGCTGACAGGTTCCTGACTCGGTCGGCCCGCCCTAGCGGCTGGGTCGGAAATCGGGACACCTCGCCTGGCTCAACCCCCCTCGGCGAGTGCGGGCTGGACTCGTTCCAGCGTGGGCTGGGCGACCTTGGGGACAGCTGGCTCCAACTTCCTGCTCTCGGAGTGACCTCACGCTGCTCTGCAGATTATAAAGCCCTGCCTTTCAAGGACGTAAGCCAGCTTGGGGGTGGGGGTTGTGGTCGAGCTGCGACCCGCAGATGACCCCGACCCGACCTCTCCAGTGTCACCGGGTGCTGGCAGCTGCGAGTGGAGCCAGGGAACCCCTCTGTGTGCAGCCTCCTGAGGGCTCAGGTTGGTGGATGACCCCCCAGACACTCTCCCCAACCTCCAGACACCCCGAGGTGGCCTCGGAATCCACCCCACGCCCCCTACAATCACAAGCCACGACCCTGACGTCCGCCTGGGGGACTGTCCCTGCAGTGAGCCTTAGGGCTCTGGTTTCTGCAGAAATACACAGCTGCGGGGGGCTGGCGGGCGGGTGTGCGTCTTAAGTCCATCAGTGATGGCTGACACCCCGAGGACTGTAGCCCGCCAGGCTCCTCTGTCCAGAGGATTCTCCAGGCAGGAATACTCGAGTGGGTTGCCATGCCCTCCTCCAGGTGATCTTCCCAATTCAGCGAGTGATTGAACCCGGGTCTCTGGCACTGCAAGGGCGGCAGCTGAGAGCCTAAAAGTTGGTGAACAATCTGCCTGCAATGCAGGAGGTCTGGGCTGGGGAGATCCCTTGAAGAAGGAATTGGCAACCCACTTCAGTGTTCTTGTCGGGAGAATCCCACGCACAGAGGAGCTTGTGGGGCTTCAGCCCATGGGGTCACAAAAGACTTAGCAACTAAACCACCACCACCAGGGAAGCCCCAGGGCGCCCAACTTAGAGGGGATTCCCCAGTGAGCCCTGGGCACGGGTGGGCCACACGGCTGCCACCACCTTGGGGATCCTGTGTGGTTAAACCTAGCTACAGCTGAGAAGGCTGAGCGCCGAAGGATTGACGCTTCTGAGCTGTGGTGCTGGACAAGCCTCTTGAGACTGCCTTGGACTGCAAGGAGATCCAACCAGTCCATCCTAAACGAAATCAGTCCTGCGTGTTCACTGGAAGGACTGATGCTGAGGCTGAAACTCCAATACTCTGGCCACCTGATGTGAAGAGCTGCCTCACTGGAAAAGACCCTGATGCTGGGAAAGATTGAAGGCAGGAGAAGGGGACGAGAGAGGATGAGATGGTTGAATGGCATCACCGACTCAATGGACATAAGTTTGAGCAAACTCAGGGAGTTGGTGATGGACAGGGAGGCCTGGTCTCAAACCTGCTGCTGCTTTCCGCCCCGCGAGGACTCTGTTGAGAAAGGAGACGAGCGCCTCTGTGTCCCGATTTTATTGTTCCGCAGCGGAAATGCCCGACGGAGAAACATAGTCGCGAGTACCCGGCTGTGCAGAGAGAGGACAGTGCTTAAGTACAAATGGAGACATGATTTTCTTAAATAAATACTTAAACACGGGTCGGTCCTACAAGCACCTGGAGTCTAGGTCTGGTGTGCGGAGCTGCCTCGACTGTGGACCCATGGAGACCCCCCCGATTGCCCTCTCCCCCCACCCCAATCAACGCGTGGACCCAGGGCCGATGGTCCGCTGGCGAGGAGTCCCCGGTGCGGGGCGGCCCGGCCCCGGCGGGGACGCTGGAATTTCTCGAAGTCGGTGGTCCGTCACAGTGAGGGATGGCGCGAGGCGGTCGCGGCGGGCGGCCGGGTGCCTAGATGACCTTCTTGAGCTCGTCGTAGAGGACCAGCACGAAGGCGCCGCCCATGCCGCGCAGCACGTTGGACCAGGCGCCCTTGAAGAAGGCCTTTCCGCCCTCGTCCTTGAGGATCTTCCGCCAGCAGTCCACCGTGCCCTTGTACATGATGTCGGCTGCGGGGAGACGGCGGGGTCACGGCGCGCTCGGACGCGGCCCCGGGGGACCCGGCAGAGCTACCGAGCCCGGGGCCCCCGTCTGCGTGCCTGGAGGAGCTCTGACCCGAGAAGAGGCGGCTCTGGGAACGCGCTCTCGGGAGAGGATCAAGCCCAGGACTCCAGCCCCCACGAGGCGCAGGGACGCCAGGGCAGAGATCAAAGGGGCTGCGGGTGCGGATGGGCACCCACGGGGGACCCCCATGTCAGATCACGGGATGCTGGAAGGGCCTGTGCCTGCCCCGCCCACTCCCCGCCCCCGTGAAGCCCAGCGTGGGCGGGCACCCCCGTGGGGCCTCAGAGAACCCCCCGACACCTGGAGGACTCTTCCCAGCCGCCCCCTGCTCCCATGAAAGCCGGCTGCCTCCCTGTGGCCCCCGCCTCTGCAGGAAGACCCAGGGCCGCTCATGGGGCCCCCAGCACCTCCCCGAGCCCATCAGAGCGCGACCCCGAGTGGAGCCGGCCCATCCTTTGACCGCCCCCCCCCCCCCCCCCCCCGGCCCTGAGCTGAGCCAGTACCTCCTTTACGCCCCGACTGCATCATCATGCGACGCCGCACTGTGTCGAAGGGGTAGGAGACCACACCCGCCACGGCCGTCACCGTCTGCGCGATCATCCAGCTCACCACGATGTGCGTGTTCTTGGGGTCGGGGAGCATGCCTGCGGGCACGGGGGAGTCACGGGGTGAGGCCTCAGGGCTGCCCACATAGCCATGTGGAGTTACCAGCTCCACGGAGGACAGTGGCCGGGCCGGGCTGGGGTCAGTACACGCCCTGCCGGCTGGCAGGGAGGGGACGCTCTGACACCTGCTCCACTGCCGAGGGTGCCAGCCGGCCCGGCCCCGCCTCTGGGGCGGCGCACCTACAGGGGCTGAGCCGTGCCATCCCCCAGATCGTGGTGGAGCCCTGAACCCCAGACCCAGAGGACGTAACCGTACGTACAGGAACGCTATCGTATATATGTAACTGTAGGTACCCTCGTACGGGAAATCAAATGTTTTACAGACAAAACCGAGATCATAGGGAAAAATTCTAACTCACTATAACTGGGGTCCTTGTAAGAACAACAGGTCAGGGCAGACAGACACACAGGGACAGCACGTGAGGATTCGGGGAGGAGAAACCAGCCCCGCCCACACCCGGGTCTCAGCCTCCAGGGCTGGGAGCAGTAAAGGTGCGCTGCTTAAGCTGCCCTGTGATATCTGCCCAGGCCAATCAGGAATCCCTCTTATCAATGGTGACGAATTTACATGCTGAATCCCTAACCTCAGGAGCCCAGAATGTAGCTGTGATTGGAGATGAGGGTCTTTCAAGAGAAGATGAAAACGAGGTCACCGGGGTGGGTCCTCAGCCCACAGGACTGGGGTCTTTATGAAAAGAGGTCAGACACAGACACACACAGAGGGAGGGGCTCATGAGGATTCAGGGGCTCCACAGGCCCAGGAGAGAGCCCCGCCCACACGTGGGGCTCCAGCCTCCAGGGCTGGGAGCCCCCAGCTATCTGCAGCTGAAGCGCACACCCCCCCCCCCCCCCCGCCCCGTCCAGGACTAGGCCCCGCCCCCAGGGAGCAGAAGGCCCTGGCCCTCCCGGGAGCCACCCCCTACCCCCGCCTCCAGCTCCGCGAGCAGGGCGCTCACCCTTGGCGGTGTCGTAGATGCCGAAGTAGGCTGCGCGGTAGATGATGATGCCCTGCACGGACACGTTGAAGCCCTGGTACAGCCCGCGGATGCCGTCGGACTTGGTGATCTTCACCAGACAGTCTCCCAGGCCCTTGAACTCGCGCTCACTGCCCGACTTGCCCACGTCGGCCGCCAGGCGGGTCCGGGCGAAATCCAGCGGGTAGACGAAGCACAGGGAGGTGGCACCGGCCGCCCCGCCCGAGGCCAGGTTGCCGGCGAAGTACCTCCAGAACTGGGTGTGCTTGTCCACGCCCCCCAAGAAGATCTGCTTGTACTTGTCCTTGAAAGCGAAGTTGAGGGCTTGCGTGGGGAAGTAGCGGATGACGTTGGCCAGGTTGCCGCGCCAGAAGGACAGCACGCCCTGCTCCTTGGGGATGCGCGCGATGCAGTCCACGATGCCCTTGTACTGTTTGTCGGCCGCGATCTGCTTGCTGGCGTGCTGCACCTGGGGGCGGCGGGGGAGACAGCGCGTGACCGGGGGCCTGGGCGCACCGCCATGTCCACCTAGGAGGCGATGCTGGCGAAGCTCAGACAGCTCTGAGCCATTGCTCCAAGGAGGTGAGGGGAAAGGTCAGTGTGGATGAGATTCTGGTCAACAGGTTCATACGAGCAAGTTCATATCTTCGCAGAGCGTTTCTTAGGCTCAAGAACATTCGTCACCGTGAAGGTTTTCAATGTTTTTTCAAACATGATGGACAGGGAAGCTTGGCCTGCTGCACCTTGGGGCGGGGGTGAGGGGGAACAGGGCTTCACCCAGGGTCTCGGGCAGACCTCCATGTCCACTTGTAAAAAATACACAACCTGGAAGTGGCGAATTAAGATCTGGGGCAAAACGAGAATTACACCCCGGGGGGAGAGCAGCTGAGACAGCTGAGATTGCTCCAGAGGTGAGGAGGAAGGTCAGTATGGATGAGATTCTGGTCAATGGGAAATTCACAGAGCAAGCACATATTTTCGCAGAGCCTTTCTCATAGCCTCAAGGAGCATTCGTCACCGTAAAGGTATTTAGAGTTTTTCTAAACACGATGGACAGGGAAACCTCGCGTGCTGCAGTCCATGGGGTCGGCAAACGACCGGACACGACTGAGCGACTAAACTGAAACATGAAGAGGGCAAGCGAGAAGTGGGCTCACAATCAGCCACTGGAAACATCTGTCTGATGACTTGACCTGTCACATTTTCCCAGAACCTGCATGCCTCATTCCTGCTCTCCACCCTGAAGTCCTTTCACAGGGTTTGAAAGTCAGCAGCACCTGATTTAATACCCACAGAGGCGGGTCAGATGGTCAAGAATCACTCCGCAATGCAGGAGACCCGGGTTTGATCCCTGAGTCAGGAAGATCCCCTGGAGAAGGGCTTGGCAACCCACTCCAATATCCTCGCCTGGAGAATCCCATGAACAGAGGAGTCTGGCAGGGCTATAGCCCATGGGGTCGCAAGAGTCGGACACGACTGACCTAATACCGCTTTCAGAGGTAGACAGCAGATGCCCACAAGTGTGAATTTGCAGTTGACACCTGCAAAAATCACCAACGACAGACGTGTCCTTAATAAGACATTTGTACAGGGCCTTTAAGCTCTCCTAACATCCTTCATGGGGAATCCTATTTTCTTTAAGGGTTGCAATCACATTGCAACGCGAATTCCACTGGCTTCCCACTTGTGACGCTCAAAACAGACCAGTGCAGTTTATTCCGCGTCAGAACCGCGCAAACAGCTGCGAACAGTGGGCGAAGAGGACCAGTACAACGACGGGGACGAGACATCTGCCCTCGCGCGACTCCGTCCACCGCCCAAGGGCACGAACCCCACACCCAGACTCGCAGGGTCAGTCCACGCGGCTCTCCCACCGCGCCTGCGCACCCTAGCGCCGCAGGCCCCAGTGCGCAGGCGCGGAGGCCGCCGCCGCCGGCCGCCCCCGCGCCTGCGCTCCCCCGCGCCCCAATGCCGACGCGCAGACGTCGCCGCCGGCCGCCCCCCTCGCATGCGCGCCCCCCCGCGGCGGCGCCCACGTGACGCGACCCCCCGGAAGCCGGCCGACTCGGCCGCGCGCGGACAAAGCGGCGCGGCCTCTCCGCTTCCGGTCGCGGGGTCGCGCGCGCCCCCGAGCTCCCCGGGGCCCGGCGCCGGCGGCCGCGCGCCCGCAGCCGGACACGCACCTGCAGCAGCAGCTTGACGCGCTCGATAGGGGCCACGGCCGTCTTGGAGATGGCGGCGGCGATGCCCCCGGCCAGGAAGTCCTTGGCGAAGGAGATGGCCTGTTCCGTCATGGCGGCGGGCGGAGAGCGGAGCGGAGGCGCAGAGAGGCAGACAGAGACAGCCGGATATTGGGCGCCGCTAGTTCAGCGCTGCCGCCGCCGGGACCGAAAGGACTGGGCGGCCACCGCGCAGCCGCTAAGGGGCCCGCTCCCCGCCCCGCGGCCCCCGCGCGCCTCGCCCATTGGCTGCGCTGCCACGCAGGCCCCGCCCCCTGGGCGCGCGCCCCGCCCCCCGCGCGGGCTGCCGGGAGCGGCGCCTCGCCCCGCCCCGTGGGTCCGTAAGGCCGCGCCCATTGGCCGCGCCGCCGCCCCTTGGGCGTGCACCGCGTCCCCCGCGGGCTGCCGGGAGCAGCGCCTCGCCCTGCCCCGAGGCCCCCCGTGCGCCGCACCTATTGGCTGCGCCACCACGCAGGCCCCGCCCCGTAGCCCGCGCGCCGCGCCGCGGGGCAGGTCGGGAGCCTCGCCCCGCCCCTGCGCCGAGCGTGCCCGGGGCGGGTCACGGTGAGGTGAGCGGCGGCCACTTTGACCTTGTGAAGGTCACGCTTGGTGTGGTGGCCGCGGAGGGCTGCGGCGGTGAAGGGGACAGGCCGGGCCTTGCGGAGAACCGCGCCCTCTCTTCTCCCGGTCGTAGCCCCGGACGCTCGGGTCCCCAGGCTCGTCCTGGAGATCGTCCAGTGCGGCCGGTCCGATCGTGGAGGCCCGAACCGCAGGTTCGGCGCAGATCTCCGCGCCGCAGACCTCCGAGTCCCGGCCGCGACCCCCACCCCCAACCCCGCAGCCCCGAGAGCCCCTGATGACCCCTGGCGCCCTCCAGGCCCCGCGTCGCCCCGGGAGACGAGCGATGCAGTCTGTGGGTTCTGACCTAGCGTAGGAACCCGCCCCAGAACCCCGCCCGGGCCGGCTTCGGAGCAAGGTTTGCCTGTGCCCCGCCCGGGAGACCCGGGTACGCCCAGGAGAGCGGCCCCGGAGGACCCAGCGCCCCGCTGTGGGGTCCCCCAGCCCTGACCCTGATGCCTCCGGGTACACTTGGAGGCCCCAGGATGGGGGAGGTCCGGCTGCCTTTCCAGGGCCCAGCGGGGCTCACACTCGGGGTGTGCCTGTCAAGCCGGGCACCGCGACTTGGAAGAGGGTCTCCTAGAAGAACAGGGGCACGTGTGCTCATGTCACAGGCTCACTGACGGGTGCACGCACGTGAGTAATCGTGTGCCCACAGACATGCACCGTATGCAGCCATTGCACATGCCCACGCGCGGACTTCTGCGCACACAGGTCACCCGCGGCAGTAGAGGCCCCCTGCCTCCAAGGGCGTGTCCGGAGACCTTGGTGTTTGGAAGGCCTGACCGCCTTGTGCAAGTGGTGTTCGTTCAGGCATGTCTGACCGTTTGCAACCGTGGAATAAAAAAAAAAGTGCAACTAGAGAGTTTGAGTTAAGTTGTATTTGGGGCAAAATGAGGACTGCCGCCCTGGGAGGCAGCATCGCAGATAGCTCTGAGAGACTGAGCCAAAGTGGCAGTAGGGGAAATTCAGTATATGAAGTTTTCGTGAAGGGGGAGTCCAATGCCATGAAGCACTCGGTTTACAAAAGGTTTTTGTTAGTTTTGAGGATCTAATGTCACCATGAAGGGATTTAGTGCTTCTCTATGTATGACGGAGTGATGTTGAAGCTGAAAGTTCAACCCTTTGGCCACCTGATGCGAAGAGCTGATTTCATTTGAAAAGACCCTGATGCTGGGAAAGATTGAAGGTGGGAAGAGAAGGGGACGACAGAAAATGAGATGGTTGGATGGCATCGCTGACTCAATGGGCATGAGTTTGGCTAAACTCCAGGAGTTGGTGATGGACAGGGAGGCCTGGCATGCTGCGGTTCATGGGGCCACAAACAGTCAGACACGACTGAGTTACTGAACTGAGCTGAACTGGACTAGATATGAGGAGTTGCAAGGATTGAGATCACACAATCTGTTCCTAAAAACATCCAACTAACTAAAGACCTGTCCCACCACATCCCCTGGAGCACAGAGTGCCTCAGGTCCACCCTGAACTCCCTCAGGGATTGTTGAAGGTCAACAGCAATAGCAGCAGGAGGTTCAATCTCCCTAGAGGCAGATGACAAATTGCCTTTGTTGTTCAGTTCTTGGCGATGCTCTTTAAGTGCCAATTTGTAGTTGACACGACCCCATAGACTTTAGCCCTCCAGGCTACTCTGTCCATGGGATTCTCCAGGCGAGAATACTGGAGTGGGTTGCCATTTCCTCTTCCAGGGGAATCTTCCCCGCTCGGAGTGAATCCAGATGTCATCCACTGCAGGGAGGTTCTTTTCCTGTCTGAGCCATCACAGGAAGCCCTGTGAACTCCTTTTTGAATTTTAAATAATTAACACAAGTCCTAAGTGTATCATCCTGTGAATTTTCACAAAGCGAATGCCGAGGTGTGTCACCAGCCATGTCCAGAAAAAATAAAAGTCTTTGTAGCAACGCGGGTTCAAGAATTATTTCTTAATTTGCCTCTCTCTCCCCTGTTGTTTTTTTCTCTATCCCCGTCCTCTTTTTTTTCGTTATGCCCCGCCCCCCACTTTGGCTCAGAAGATCAAGAACCTGCCTGCAGAGCAGAAGAGCCAGGTTTCGATGGCGGGGTCGGGAAGACCCCCCCTGGAGGAGGGCATGGCAACCAAGTCAGGTATTGTTGCCCGGGAAACCCACGGACAGAGAAGCCTGGTGTGCTACCGTCCATGGGGTCGGAAAGAGTCGGACACGACTGAGTGACTGGCACTTCCCTTCCCGTTTCCGTGGCTTCTTTCTTTCTCATCCCTGCCTCGGTCCTTTCTGCCGCCCCGCCCTCCTTCTCATGAGGGGGTCTCCTCCAAGTGACACTGGATGGATGGATGCTAGGGACCGACCCACAGAGCCCAGCCACCCCCCACCACCTCCTCCAAGCCCCGCCCCAGCCGCTCATTCATTTCTCCAGCCCCGGTGACCTGGCAGGAGAGCCTGCCAGAGTCCTCTCGTGACTTCTTTCCTGGGAGAGGCTGGTAAGAGGCGTGGCCGGAGAATGGCCGGGCCCAAGAGGCGTGGGGACGGATCAGGTGGCTGTCAGCGGGTGAGGATTGCAGCGGGAGTTGGGGGTGGGGGTGGGGGAGGGCCTTGCTGTTCTGGCATTTTCTGAGGCTTCACTGGGGCTTGCCTGGGGCCTGGAGGACGGAGCTGGGTGGTGGCTCAGCCCGGTTCCGGCCGGCCGCGACTACACGGCGCTGGAAGAGAGGGCGAGGCCGCCCCGGGTTCCGGCCGCTGGCTGCGGGGCGCGCCCGGTCAGGGAGGCGTCTCCCCGGTCATCTGCAGTTTGTACACAGCGGGCAGCCGCCCGTCTGGGCGGGGCGGGACCCCGCGATGCTTATCGCTGCCCGCTGGGCCAAGGAGGACCGGCCAGCCGGAGCTGGTCCTTCAGGCGGGGAGGCCCTGGCAGTGCGCACTTTGCTTTCAGAGCCGGCGTTGGGCACACCAGGACGCCTCTCTGCAGCCTCGGTGTGGCGGCGGTGGCGGCGGTCAACCCCTGGGCCACCCTCTCCCCTCCCCTAGGTGACGGATCCCCCTCCCTGGGGCCCCACATGCATCCCAGGGGTCACCCCCACTCCGACCCCCGCCCAGGTCAGCAGCTTGCTGTCTGCGGGATGGACTGAATGAATGTGACATCTGTCCTCCTTGCTCACTAGGGCGCAGAACGTGTTTCTCCTTTAAAAGCATCTCACGTGGGCCTTTGATGGAGGTCTGCTCCCTGCGTGTCCTGGGGACAGGTGGGGGGCATCGGTGACCCAGGCCGTGTGCTGCAGTCACGGCTGAGCCGGGAGGGCGGAGGACCACAAACACCCCGGGTACTGGGGAGACTGTGCACCCGTGGGATCGTGCACCCAGGTAGACCGAGGGGTGGGATGGGGATGGTTGAGGGAGGTGGGATGGCGGCTGGGGGGTGGGCGGTGGGGGAAGGATTGGGGTCCTGTCCCAGGACTCCGGGGGGCAGGGGTGCAGAGACAGCGGGCTGGCCCCCATTCCTCAGCACCCTCCCGAGGTGTAATTACGACGTTCACATCGTTAGAGGCTGTGTACCCGAGATGGTTTTTGTCGTCGCGCTGCTAAGCCACGTCCGACTCTGCGACCCCACAGCCGATAGCCAGAGGGGTGGCACGGGTGGCCATGTCCTCCTCCAGGGGATCTTCCCGACCCCGGGGTCGAACCCGCGTCTCTTAGGTCTCCTGCATTCGCAGGTGGCTTCTTTACCCCTAGCGCCACCTGATCGTTTGTGTTCTAAGCAATGAAGAGACAGGTTGTGCGTCAGTCAGTCATATTTCCACTTCTCGCCTTTTAATTTTTTTTTTTTTTAACTGCAAAGAGTCCCAGCAGGACAAAGAGAGTGAGGGGAATAAGCGCCCCCCGAGCCGTCCTCCCTGGCTTCCGCAGACGTTAGCTGCAGTCAGCCTCCAGCTGGGGCCCTCGCTCGGGCGCGTCCCCGGCTCACGGGCCTGGTCGTGGGTGTGGGCGCCCTGAGTCCGGCCTGCATCAGGCGCAATGCTCTAAGGACTCCTGGGGTGCAGTGGGGGGGCTCGCGTACCCCCCTCCCCGCGGGCGGGTGCTCTGACCCCTCTGGTTAGAAGAGCAAGTTTCTTCTAGGGAACCTGCAGTCTGGAGGGACCGCGCCCCCCACGCGCCCCCGGGGGAGCAGAGGGCTGGCTCTGCACGTCACTCGTTCTCACTGGGGGCCCAGCCCGGCTGCGACCAGGTGCCCTCGGGAGAAGGACCGCACTCCCTGCCTTTCCCGGGGGTCCCCTCTGTCGGTCGCCTCCAGCCCCGGGGCGCCCCAGGCCCCTCTCCGAGTCCCTGAGACCCCCGCCTCCCCAACAAGCACTGCCAGCCCGCGTACCCTTCCCCTCCCGGGTTGGGGTGCGCATCTCCTGGGTGCAGGGCGCCCCCTACAGACGCGCGCGGAGACTGCCTGCTTTCCGCCTCCTTTAATAATCGGTTGTCCAGTGCGGACTCCTCTTCTCTGGGAGTCACCCCCAGGCTCGCGCAGCGACCCTCGGGGCGGGGCGACCCTCAGGGCGGGGCCCGGATCCCCAGGACCACGTGCAGCAGGTCTCCCGCGCGCGCCGCCTGCACGTCCTGGAAGCCGAGACCCTGCAGGAGGCGCCGGTACTGCCCGGGGCTCCGGGAGGGCCGCTCCGCCCCGAGGATCCGCAACCCGGGGGGCCTCCGCGCCGCCCCGCCGGCCTCCTCCTCCTCCTCCGCGGGCGCCAGTTCGGCCAGCAGGAGGCCAGCGCCTGGGGAGACAGACACAGAAATAACGGGAAGGGACGCGCAGGCATCCCAGGATCCAGCCTGCGGGTGCCCCCGGGGCTCCCCACGGGAGGACTTCCCCGGTGGGAAGGTGGGAGGAATTCTGTCTGCAGGGACAGGGCTGCGATGCCCGGAGGTGCGCTCTGCTCTGTCCCTCCGGCGTGTCCGACTCTGCGACCCCGTGGACTGTTGCCCGCCGGGCTCCTCTGTCCACGGGGTTCTCCAGGCAGGAATACTGGAGTGGGTAGGCTGTCCCTTCTCCAGGGGATCTTCCCGACCCCGAGATGGAACCTGGATCTCCCGCATTGCAGGCAGATTCCTTAGCGTCTGAGCCACCAGGGGAAGCCCATGAGACGCCGTACGCTCACTGCGGCTGGAAAGCTCAGAAATGAATGAGGGGCAACTGGGAATCAGCTTCGGCCTGGGCAGGCGGCAAACGGGGCAGCGGACCCTGGGCTGCATGGGTGGGGAGGCTGCCCGTGTGACACGCATCCGGGTTTCTTTCGTTTTTTTTTTGACGGGAAATTGTCTCAGTGTGAAGAAAGGGAAGTGCACGAAGAAAAGGCGAGTCCAGGGTCTCACCTGCTCTGCAGCCGCGGGAGACCCGGCTCAGGAGCCCGTGGAGTCTGGCGTCAGGCCCGTCGTGCACGAGGATGCAGAGAACGTACAGGTCTGCGGGCGGCAGGCGGTCGCTGGCAGGGTCACCTGGGTCACACACAGACGGGGTGGAGGCGCGGGGGCCGCTTCTGCAGCCAGCGTCCTACACACAGCTGTGACCCGGACACACGCAGACACACACACAGATGTGACCTGGACACACACAGACACACACACAGACACACACACAGATGTGACCCAGACACACACAGACACACACACAGATGTGACCTGGACACACACAGACACACACACAGACACACACACAGATGTGACCCAGACACACACAGACACACACACGGACACACACACAGATGTGACCCAGACACACACACACACACACACACACGGACACACACAGATGTGACCCAGACACACACATGGACACACACACACAGATGTGACTCAGACACACACAGACACACACACAGACACACACACAGATGTGACCCAGACACACACAGACACACACACAGACACACACACAGATGTGACCCAGACACACACAGACACACACACAGATGTGACCTGGACACACACAGACACACACACAGACACACACACAGATGTGACCCAGACACACACAGACACACACACGGACACACACACAGATGTGACCCAGACACACACACACACACACACACACGGACACACACAGATGTGACCCAGACACACACATGGACACACACACACAGATGTGACTCAGACACACACAGACACACACACAGACACACACACAGATGTGACCCAGACACACACAGACACACACACAGACACACACACAGATGTGACCCAGACACACACAGACACACACACAGATGTGACCCGGACGCACACAGACGGACGTACAGATACACACACACACAGCTACACACAGCAACACACAGACGTACACAGCTACATACAGATGCATAGACACACACGGGAACACAGATATACAGATACACACACTGACACGTAAGCACACACAGAAGCACGCATATGTACACATACCCGCACACGCAACACCCTGGTGGCTGAGACAGTAAGGGATCCACCCCCAGGGTAGGAGACCCGGGTTCCATCCCTGGGTGGGGAAGATCCCCTGAAGAGGGCATGGCAACCCACTCCAGTATTCTTGTCTGGAGAATCCCATGGACAGAGGGGGCCTGGTGGGCTGCAGGCCATGGGGTTGACGTGGAGTGAACAGCTAACACTTTTTCACTTTAGCCACACACAGAAACACACAGATACACACACACACACGCGCGCAGGAAAATACACATAGAGACACATAAACTCAGTTACATACACACACAGAGACCACATATGCATGCACATACACACATACAGGCACACGGGGACACACTCACAGGCCCAGAGACACACAACACAGCCAGAGACAGACATGTACACATATAGACACACGCACACTCCGTATGCGTGTGCGTACTCAGTCGGGTCCAACTCTCTGAGACCCCATGGGCTGCAGCTCACCAGACTCCTCTGTCTGTTGGATTTCCCAGGAAAGAACACTGGAGTGGGTGCCATTTCCTCCTCCAGGGAATCTTCCCGACCCAAGGACCGAACCCGCGTCGCTTGCTTTGGCAGGCGGGCTCTTTACCGCTGAGCCTCCAGGGAAGCCCTACTCACCCCATAAAAGGAGATAAACAAGGTCGCCCAAAGAGTGACGGCTGAGAGACAAGGACGCCGCACTGACCTGGCACAAAGTGGACCCGCTCTGACGGCCGTACGTCGGCCTCAAAGTCCCCGGCAAGCTCGATGACCTCTGGGAGGTCAAACACGGTCACCTGCAGACGCGGGTACTCCTGGACAAGCTTGTGGGCCAGGGCGCCCGTGCAGCCTGTGGGAAGAAACGTGGACTCTGGACCAACCTGGCCTGTGTCCAGAGGCTCAGCTCTGGCAGGACCAAGTCAGCGCTCTCGGACATGACCTCAGCATGAGCCCTCAGAGGAGGTCAGCCAGTGGGGAGATCTCTGCTGTCTCAAACTCAGGGCCTTGTGGACTGATGGGGGACCAAGCGCTGGCCCAAGCCAGGTGAGCAGGGTGGAAAGAGATCCACAGGGAATCCTTAGAGCAGAGTTCTAGACAGTTATACTCTTTCCTTCTCTGTTCTGTTGTGGGAATGCAGGTGTGATGGCTGGTGCCACAGCAGCCACTCTGGGCCACCAGGAGGAAAGCTGTGTAGAGGATGGGAAAATGCAAGCTGGTAGCTCAGGAGCCCTCCTAGGACCCCAATCCCACTACATCCCTTGGGAAGGCATCTGCTCCTCCTCTGTCTAATGTCCTGGGGGAAGGATTGGCTGGGAGGGGAGGAGGGTGTGTGTGTGTGTGGCATAGTTAGACCTCATGAGATGGCAGCAGACAGGTTCCACGGTCCCCTGCTCTGCTTGGCAGCCCCCAGGAAGGGTTCCATAACCTCTACGAGGGTCTGAGCCATCCCTGGGACCTCCTAGCACTTGGGAATATCAGCCCAAGCCCCACATCCACCCTGGACACGTTTAGATCCTTGTGTGGTTTGCAGAGATAAACCCATTTTCCAAGTCTTGTTAGTAGGTATTGTGTGTTGGTCGCTCAGTCCTGTCTGACTCTGCGACTCCATGGACTGTAGCCCAGCGGGCTCTTCTGTCCATGGAGCTTCTCCAGGCAAGAATACTGGGGTGGGTTGCCATGCCCTCCTCCAGGGGATCTTCCCAACCCAGGGATTGAACCCGGGTTTCCTGCACTGCCGGCGGATTCTTCCACCGGGGAAGCCTATCTGTAGGTAAGGCGCCTGCAGCTTCCGACAAGAGAAGGAAGGCTTGCAGCCGTTTGCCCCGACTCCTGTCGGGTGAAGGGATGTACCTCCCAGGTGGCAGGCGGAGGTGAACGGGGACAGGTCAAAGGCCGTGGCCACGTGGTGGGCGGTCAGCTTGCTGAGGCCGTGCGAGGCCCTCATGAACTGCAGGGTCGCCTCCGTGCTCTGCTTGTGGGGGGCCTGAAACGGAACAGGATCTCAGGAGAGACCCACCGGGGGCCCAGGCGGTCCTGCACCCACGATGATGGTCTACGTGGCCTCTCTGAGGGCAGGGGGCTTGGTGGGCTTCCCCGGTGGATCAGACGGTAAGGAGGCCACGTGCCATGCAGGCGACCTGGGCTCCGTCTCTGGGTCGGGAAGATCCCCTGGAGGAGGAGAAGGCAACCCACTGCAGTACTCCCGCCTGGAGAATCCCATGGACAGGGGAGCCTGGCGGGGTACGGTCCATGGAGTCGCAGAGAGTCAGACATGACTGAGCGACGAAGCGTGGGGGGCTTGCTCGGCGGGATGGTGGGGGCAGGCCAGATGGGCAGGGGTCCGGGGACAGAGTGGAAGAGGGAGGAGAGGAGAAGACGACATCCATCGAGGAGCCAGGAACCGCGTCCTCACCAGACGCTAAACCCACCCTCACTGGGATCTCAGACGTCCCGCTTCTACAACCGCAGGAAATAAGTGTCTTTTGTTTCTAAGTGAAAAGAAGCTGCGAGTCGTTGAGTCATGTCCGACTCTTTGCGACCCCATGGACTATATACCATGGGATTCTCCAGGGAAGAATACTGGAGTGGGTTGCCATTTCCTCCTCCAGGGGATTTTCGTGACCCAGAGATTGAACCCAGGTCTCCTGCATTGCAGGCCAATTCTTTACCAGAAGCGAAGCCCTTCGTTTCTAGACCCCCTTGAGAGCCGTGAAGACCCAGACACACTGAAGTGAAGTGAAAGCCGCTTAGTCGTATCCGACTCTTTGTGACCCCAGGGACTGCAGACCCACCAGGCTCCTCTTTCCCTGGGCTTCTCCAGGCCAGAGTACTGGAGTGGGTTGCCATTTCCTCCTCCAGGGGACCTTCCCGACCCAGGGATTGAACCCAGGTCTCCCGCATTGCAGGCAGACGCTTTACCGTCTGAGGCACCAGGGAAGCAGCTTGCTCAGTCATATCTGACTCTTTGCAACCCAATGGACTGTACAGTCCATGGAATTCTCCAGACCAGAGTACTAGAGTGGGTTGCCATTTCCTTCACCAGGTGATCTTCCCGACCCAGGGATCGAACCCAGGTCTCCCGCAGTGCAGGCAGCTTCTTCACCAGCTGAGCCACCAGGGAAGCTGCCCTAGACCCACCAGACACCTCCACAAGGCTCTCTCTGGAGGGTCGGGAGCCTGGAGGCAGGGCAGGGAGGGATTTGCGGACTCCGAGCTCACAAGCCACAGTCTCTACACAATCTAACCTCACGGAAGAAGTGGGGTTCATTGGTTTGCGGCAGCCCCTTCATGGAAACACCCTCTTTGGGAGCTGTGGGCGGCCAGCTGCCCTCCACGCCTTCCCTGAGAACCCACATCCGCAGCCTTCTGCCGGGAAAACGGGTTCTGATGGTCCCCGGGTCTGGGACACTTTTGGGGCCCGTGGCCAGTCTCAGTGGCAGAGAGGGCACGTGAGAAGCAGCGTCAGGCTCTGGGGTACCTGCAGCAGCGGCTCCCGGGTCCACGCCGCCCCCTCCTGCACGGCCCGGCCCAGGTGCGTGAAGGCGCCCCAGACGGGCCCGTCGAGGTAGGCGGCCAGGCCGTGGAGGGACTGCTCAGCGTCCGACGCCAGGTGCCGGCTGGCCATCTCCGTGTTGCTGTAACCTGAAAGGATGGGGCGTTGTGGGACCCCCGTAAGGGCTCCGCTGAGCATCGGAGGGGCGGGGGGAGCCACCGCTCAGGGTTCCCGTAAGGGCTCCGCTGAGCATCGGAGGGGCGGGGGGAGGCGCCGCTCGGGGTCCCCGTAAGGGCTCCGCTGAGCATCGGAGGGGCGGGCGGGGGGGAGCCGCCGCTCGGGGTCCCGGCGGTGTGAGCGCAAGCATTCTCCGGCCAACAGCGTGACACCCTCGTACACGCCCGACTCTGCAACCCCACGGACTGCAGCCCGCCAGGCTCCTCTGTCCATGCAATTGTCCAGGCAAGAAGACCGGAGCGGGTTGCCATGCGCTCCTCCAGGGGATATTCGCGACCCAGGGACCAAACCCACGTCTCTTGCACTGGCGGGCAGGTTCTTTACCACTGAGCCACCTGGGAAGCCCATCTATGTATCAACCTGTCTGTTTATTATCTGTCAGTCTCCTCCAACTCTCTCTCCCTCATCTGTTAACCATCTGTCAATCTAGATATGTCTCATCTACCTGTTTATTTAGCAGCTATCATCTGTGTGTGAATAAGTCTATTTACCTATCATTTGTCATCTCTGCTCATGTATCGTTTATCCATCAATGGCAACCCACTCCAGTACTCTTGCCTGGAAAATTCCATGGATGGAGGAGCCTGGTAAGCTACAGTCCATGGGGTCACAAAGAGTCAGACACAACTGAGGGACTTCACTTTCACTTTTCACTTTATCTATCTACCCATCTTGCTGTCATCTCTGTTATCAGTTTATATCTATTGATCTATCAATTTATCTACTATGTTTATCCACCCATCCATCAAGCCTGTATTTATCATCTGCCTTTCTGTCATCTGTCCCTTCACTTATCCTATTATCTGTTTGTCCATCTGTCTGTCCTCGATTTATTCATCAGCTATCTGTCTAGCTACCTTCCTATCAACCATCTGTTCATCCATCTACTTATCTATTTACATGCCTATACATTCACCTATGAATCAATCAAGCTATTTATCATTTATCCATTCACCCATCTCTCTACTGGCTTCCCAGGGGTCTCAGTGATAAAGAATCTTTCAGCCAATGCAGGAGACACGGAAGACGCAAGTTCGATCCCTGGGTCGGGAAGATCCCCTGGAGAAGGGCATGGCGACCCTCTCCAGCGTTCTTGCCTGGAGAATCCCACGGACAGAGGAGCCTGGCGGGCTAGAGTCCCTGGGGCCACACAAAAGCTGGCCACGAGTGAAGCGCCTGAGCAACCACCATCTGTCCGTGACCTGTTTGTTATCCGTGAACTGTCTATTTATCCACCATCCATCCATCCATCCATCCATCTAGTATCATCCTACTACCACTCAGCGTCTAGGCATTCACCTCACCTGTCTGCCTACCTGAACAGATAGTAGGAATGTGCAGGTGTCTCTGCTGTGCACACATCCACACCCTGACAGCTGTTTCCTTGGAGAACCTTGGCGGGTACAACCCCTGAGTCCATAAAGAAGTCTCTCTCCTAAACACACACACACACACACACACACACACACACACACACACACACACACACACACCATAAAGAAGTCTCTCTCCTAAACACACTCTCACACACACACACACACACACACACACACACACACCATAAAGAAGTCTCTCTCCTAAACACACTCTCACACACACACACACACACACACACACACACACACACACACCATAAAGAAGTCTCTCTCCTAAACACACTCACACACACACACACACACACACCACCCCCCCGACCCCTCTGAGTCCATAAAGAAGTCTCTCTCCTAAACACACTCTCTCACACACACACACACACACACACACACACACACACACACACACACACCATAAAGAAGTCTCTCTCCTAAACACACTCTCACACACACACACACACACACACACACAGACACACACACACACACCACCCCCCCGACCCCTCTGAGTCCATAAAGAAGTCTCTCTCCTAAACACACTCTCACACACACACACACACACACACACACACACCATAAAGAAGTCTCTCTCCTAAACACACTCTCACACACACACACACACACACACACACACCATAAAGAAGTCTCTCTCCTAAACACACTCTCACACACACACACACACACCATAAAGAAGTCTCTCTCCTAAACACACTCACACACACACACACACACACACACACACACACACACACCACCCCCCCGCTGCTGCTGCTAAGTCGCTTCAGTCGTGTCCGACTCTACGACCCCATAGACGGCAGCCCACCAGACTCCGCCATCCCTGGGATTCTCCAGGCAAGAACACTGCAGTGGGTTGCCATTTCCTTCTCCAATGCGTGAAAGTGAAAAGTGAAAGTGCAGTCGCTCAGCTGTGTCCGACTCCTAGCGACCCCGTGGACTGCAGCCCACCAGGCTCCTGCGTCCCTGGGATTCTCCAGGCAAGAGTACTGGAGTGGGGTGCTATTGGCTTCTCCGACACACACCCCTAGTTCCTCCTAAACATCACACACGCACACACACACCTGTTTCCTCCTAATCCTCACACAGACACACACACACCTGTTTCCTCCTAAACCTCATACACACGCACGCACACGCACACACACAGACACACACACACCCCGTTTCCTCTTTGCCCACCCCCCTGCTCCCTGCCCTCTGGGAACCGCCCCGTGTCCGGGACACAGGGCTGGCCGGTCTGCCCATCTCTGCTCAGGAGCCACCGTCGCTTGGCGGCCAGGTCCCACCTGGGGAGCTGCCAGCAACGACACCCGGGAAGCCCCGCACCTCCGCCCGCCTTCTCCATCAGCCCCTGGGCCGCCGCGCCGACACCCCGGCGGCCCCTCACCTCCGCCCGCCTTCTGCAGCAGCCCCAGAGCTACACAGACGTCCAGCAGGCGCTCGGCGCCGTCCACCGAGGCGTCGATTTCACGGGCGACGTCCGCGGCCGTCAGGGGGCCCCGGTCTTTCAGAACATCGAACACATTGAGCCTGCAAGCCGTGAGCAGGACCTGCCCGTGAAGGAGGGCCACAGTCAGGCTGCGACGGGACTGACCGATTGCTTGTGTCCCCCACGGACGGCAGGCAGTGGGGGCGGGACTGTCAGAAACGCGCGCCCGTCAGGGACCCTTCCTCTGCAGCGGAGAGTTGGGTTTGGGCTCCAGCTTGCTTATATAAGGTTTGCTCCAGGGAAGCCCGAGTCGGTGAGGGTTAAGCAGAAAAGCTCTCTCGGCAGAGAACACCCAATGCGCTCGGTCAAGGGGTGTGCGGTAGCTCCCCACGGTGCCTACGTCGAGGCCACACGCCCTGGGACCTTAAGACGAGGCTGTGTGTGGACTTGGGCGCTCCCTGCGGGACACAGACTGTCCACGCTGCGCACGACACTCCTCGCGGGACGGGCTGACCTCCCCGCGGCTCTCGTAACAAGGAACCTTCCCCGGACACGTGGGCACAGCGTGCTGTGAGCCGTGTACCTGCAGACACCCACTCAGACCCCGCCCCAGCCCCACGGGCACAGACACAGTCACGTTCGAAAAAGACAGCGTTCACATCCTGACCCCCAGAACATGGGAACAAGGCCTTCGGTGGAAATGAAATGCTTTCACAGACGTGATGGAGGGAAGGGTCTGAGATGAGGCCCTCCTGGACGGGGCTGGCCCTAAACCCAGGGACAGGGCCCTTATAAGACTCAGAAGAGGAGAGACACGTGGAGACGCAGGCAGAGACGGGAGGGAGGCGGCCACCAGCCCAGGGACGGACGCCCGGAGCCCCCAGAAGCTGGAAGAGGCGGGAAGGACCCTCCCCTGGAGCCTCTGCAGGGAGCCCAGCCCAGGGACGGATGCCCGGAGCCCCCAGAAGCTGGAAGAGGCGGGAAGGACCCTCCCCTGGAGCCTCTGCAGGGAGCCCAGCCCAGGGACGGACGCCCGGAGCCCCCAGAGGCTGGGAGAGGCGGGGAGGACCCTCCCCTGGAGCCTCTGCAGGGAGCCCAGCCCTGGGGCACCCTGACCTCAGACGTCTGGTCCCCAGGACTGGGTTGGGGGGTGTGAGATGGATGCCTGTGGTTTGAAGCGCCCCCTGTGCTGGGGGTCACGTGATCGTGAACGCACAGGGGTACCTTGGATGCTTTGAAGCCGTCCATCAGCCCCAGGAGGCGCGCGGGGATCGGGGGCTGGCTGTCCCTCACCCCGTTCAGGTCCGGCACGTCCCTGGTGCGGGGAGCCCGCGGCTGCGCCCCACCCGCCTCCAGGCCCCCGTTGGCGGAAGCTGGGTCGGAGCCGCCTCCCTCGATGTCGCTGAGATCCTCGAAGGTGTCAACGGCAGGGATGGAGTCGTAGTGGATCCGCCGTGGGGCGCCGGGGGCCTGAGGTGTGTGGTAGAGGCGCGCCAGCTCCTTGCAGAAGCGGTTCAGCGGGAAGCCCACCACATTGAGGAAGTCGCCGTGGACGTACTCCACCAGCATCCCACCCAGCGCCTGGATCCCATAGCCGCCAGCCTTGTCCCTGCGCGGCGTGAAGGACCGCAGCGGGGCAGGAAGGAAGGGGAGAAGAAACGGACACGGTGATGATGAGCTTTGCTGGGTGCACACACCCGGCCGGCCGGGAGCCCGCTGACCTCCGGCCTGGGACAGCCATGCGCCGCGGGCAGCCGGCTCCAGGACCAGCCCCCAGGAGCATCCCTCGGTCCCGCCCCGAGGACGGGATGAAGGTGGCTTCTGGGGATGCGCGAGGGGGCACCTGCCCCCATGCCAGGCCCGCATCTCCTGAGGGGGTGGGCTTTGCCCACAAGAGAGCCCCCAAGTGGGGTCTTCCCACATCTCTCTGCCGGGAGCCTTAACAGGAGGACTCCTCGCGGGGATCCACAGCCCGGGTCTTCCCGGAAACCTCTGCTGAGACCTCCTTACAGGGGAAAAGGGGTCCGTCCGGCGCCTCGGTCCACCTTGACTGAGCCCCCAGTCCTTCTGGATTCTAACCACCCCTCTCTTCCCACAGACCAGGGAGCAAAGAACAGAGGAACTGGGATTTGGGGATTTGGGGTGCGGGGGCTCCCTTGAGGTGTCAAAGGGTTTCCCAGGTGGCGCTAGTGGTAAAGAACCCGCCTGCAATGCAGGAGACACGGGTTTGATGCCTTGGTTGGGAAGATCCCCTGGAGAAGGGTCTGGCAACCCACTCCAGGATTCCTGCCTGGGGAATCGCATGGACAGAGGAGCCTGGTGGGCTGCAGTCCGTGGGGCTGCAGAGTCGACACGACTGAGCGGCTTTCACTGACGCTGGCGGGGAGACCAGCCCCACGGCGGCACCTGCACTGACCCGCCCGGCCCACAGCAGCGCCCTCTGCTGGGGGAGACGGCAGTGGTGTAGGGACAGGGGCGCGGGGTAAGACATCCTTCCATCCTTCCCAAGCACGCAGCCCGGCCCTGGGCCCCTGGGCACGTGGCGGGCAGAGGCCCCCGGCGCGGGCTCAGCCCTGGCCCGTCTCCCGCCCGCGGTGGGCATTCAGCACCGCGGCTGCGGACAGAGGCGGGGTCAGCACCGCGGCTGCGGACAGACTCACATGGGCTCCCCGCTGTCGATGTATTCCCACAGCAGCTCCTCCGACAGCTCCGAGAACTTCACCGTGGTCTCCTCGTAGAACTCGGACACCTGGGTGTCCAGCTGGCCGTCTGCAAGGAAGCGCGCGCTGCGGTGAGGGGCGCGGCCGGTGCCCGTGGGCCCACCGGTCTAACCCTTTGAGCCCGTGAGGAGGCAAGCCTGATGCTGAAGCTGAAGTTCCCATAGTCAGACCACCTGATGCAAAGAGCTGACTCATTGGAAAAGACCCTGATGCTGGGGAAGATTGAGGGCAGGAGGAGAAGGGGACGACAGAGGATGAGATGGCTGGATGGCATCACCATCTCGATGGACGTGATTTTCAGCAAACTCCAGGAGTTGGTGATGGACACGGAAGCCTGGCGTGCTGCAGTCCATGGGGTCGCATGGAGTCGGACTCGACTGAACAAGTGAGGAGCAAGAAAGCCTGAGCTTTGTGTGTGACTCTCACACACACACACTCATTAATAGGGGATAAAAGATTCTCCACTGTACACAGGAGAAACAGAGAGAAAGAATAAAACAGATAGTGATATGAGAGTGTCGGTCACTTCAGTCATGTCCGACTCTTTGCAACCCCATGGGCTGCAGCCCGCCAGGCTCCTGTCCATGGGATTCTCCAGGCAAGAACATCGCAGTGGGTTGGCATGTCCTCCTCCAGGGGATCCTCCCAACCCAGTGATTGAGCCTGGGTCTCCTGCACTGCAGGCAGATCCTTGACTGTCTGAGCTACCAGGGAAGCCGATAAACCAGAAAAGAAGCCGACAAGATGGGCACGCGGCAGAAAGGCCTGCAGTCCCCAGGGCTGGACGAGACGGGGCCTCTGGTTCCTGTGGGAATTTACAGACTGGAGTCGTTATGAGAGGACAATTCTGGGATCTACACGAGGCTTTCGGCTGTGGGGTTGGAAACGCCCCCTGCACACGGCACGCTGGGCACACACGGGGGCCTCTTGGGAAAAACCTCCACGCCAGGCGTCCCGGGCCAACGAGTGCGTGCGTGCGTGCGAGGTCAGTGTCTCAGTCGTGTCCGACTCTCTGCGACCCCATCAATCGCAGCCCGCCAGGCTCCTCTGTCCCGGGGACTCTCCAGGCAAGAATGCTGGAGTGGGCTGCCATGCCCTCCTCCAGGGGATCCTCCCGACCCAGGGATCAGACCCGCGTCTCCTGTGCCTCGTGCACTGGCAGGCAAGTCCACTGAGCCACCTGCGAAGCCCCCTGCAGGCTCCGTGGGGCTCCTTAAACCTCACGCCCACCGAGGACCTCAGAACGGGACTTCATATGGAAACAGGGTCTCGGCACAGGGGATGAAGTGAAGG
This sequence comes from Muntiacus reevesi, assembly GCF_963930625.1. Classification (NCBI taxonomy): domain Eukaryota; kingdom Metazoa; phylum Chordata; class Mammalia; order Artiodactyla; family Cervidae; genus Muntiacus; species Muntiacus reevesi. The sequence goes on from NC_089271.1 coordinate 626,242, forward strand.
GTCTGAGGTAAGGTTCCTCCTGGGTGAGGGTGGCCCTAAACCCCATGGCAGGGTCATTGCTGGGGCTAAAATCTCTCTCTCTTTTTTTTCCTAAAATCTCTTTTAAGCAGCTTTAAAGTTATTCTTCAGGCTTTTTGTGCTTTAAAAAGAAAAATATTGTTTTCATCATGGTATGTCTTTAACGCCCGCCAACAGGAGCCAAACTCCTCCACCATTCGGACTAGAGAGCTCAAAGGCAGGCTCTGGGTGGGTCATGCTGGATGAGGTGCGCTGTCCCCCACACCCCACATGGGGTCCACTGGATGCTCGAGGTGAACCCCCCCATATTTCCATGTGGGACCCCAATGTTCCCAGGCCAGGTGGGAGGGCGGGTCCGCGTGGTAGCAACAACAGGGACACCCCAGGGTGCCCGGGCCCTCCCCCCAGGAGCCCCGGCTGCTCCCACGGTGGCCCTGGGTCCCAGGGGAGGTGGGGGACGCGGGCGGCCCAGGTACCTTTGGTGCAGCAGTGGACGACGGCCACGCCCGTGAAGACGCTGTGCTCCCTCCCGCTGAGCCTGCAACACACGGCCGGGCCGGACGCGTGACTGTCCGCAGTGTCTCTGGAATGCAGGGCGACCCCTGGCCCGCAGCACGAGGGCCCTGTCCACCCACCGGCCCTGCCTCCCATCACCCCGGGCGCGCGGTTGCCGAGGAAACCGTCTCACAGGGACCATGAAGCTCCCCGTGAGACTGTGGTCGCTGTGCTCAGAGAGCGACTCGGGGGGTGGCTGGGCCATCTGAGGCCCCTGTCCACCCACCGGCCCTGCCCCCCATCACCCCGGCTGCGCGGTCGCCAAGGAAACTGCCCCACGGGGACCGTGAAGCTCCCCATGAGACTGTGGTCGCTATGCTCAGAGAGGGGCTGAGGGGGTGGCTGGGCCATCTCACGGGACGAACACGGGACCACGTGGACCCTTACGGCAGCGGCCAGCAGGGCACAGAGGACCCGGATCCCGGCCGCTCTGGGCCGCCCCTTTCCTGGGTCCCGGTGTGGTCCTGGGCGTGGACAGTCAGCGTGACCGAGCCAGGAGGAGGCCCTGAATGTGGGGGGTGTTGTGGGGAGTCGGAGTCCTGGTAAGAGTCGAGGTCAGTTCAAGGGCACCGCCTGGTCCTCTGACCTGAACCAGAAGGGGCTGTCTCTGGGAGACAGCGGACGTGATTCCCGTGGCAGACACGGGGACGTGAAGGGTGATGGGTGATGGGTGGGCGGACAGATAGGTGATGAGCGGATGCTGACGCTGACTGGACAGATGGCGAACGGCCCAGCCTCTGTCCCATGCGTCCCTGGAGGACAGCCGGGACCCACCCACCTCGACAGCATGCGATAGGCATCCTGCTTGTCCACCGGCTTCTCCAGGATCAGTCCCCCGACCGCCTGCGAGGGAAATGCCACAGACAACATTGCCTCTGTTCCCCGAGCTGCCCTGCGCCAGCTGCACTGTCCACCATTATAGACTCAGGTTTTTTGTTTTTTTTAAATTTAGGTGAGATTCATATAACGTGACACTCACCATGTTAAATGAAACCATGTGGCACATTTCCACTGTTGGGTGAGGATCACTACCGAGTTCCTCAAGTCTTTCATCGTCTGAACACCCCATCCCCACAAGGTGTCTCTCCCCACCTCGTTCCCTAGCCCCTGACAACTGCTGATCTGCTTTTCTCCTCGGTGGATTCACCTATTCCGGATATTTCATACAAACAGAATAATATATGTCCTGTGTCTGCTTCTCTCACTGAGCACTGGGTGTTTAAGATCCATCCATTGTAGCCTGCGTTGGGGCTTCACTCCTTTTCATGGCTGTGTCATATTCCACAGTGTGGGTGAACCCCATGCTGCTTATCCATCCATCCACCTATCGTTCTATCCATCCAACCATCTACCCATCCATCCATTCATGCATCATCCATCCATCCATCCACCATCCATCCACCCATCCATTTATCCAACCAACCATCTATCCAACTATCCATCCAACCATCTACCCATCCATCCATGCACCCATCCATCAACCATCCATCTACTCATCCTTCCATCCACCCATCATCAATCCATCATCTATTCATCATCCATCCACCCATCCATTCATCTATCCATCCATCTATCCAACTACCCATCCATCCATCAATCCATCCAACCATCGACCCAACCATGCATCAATCCATCCAACTATCTACCCAAACATCCATCCATGTATCTTCTATCCATCTATCCATCCATCCATTATCCACCCACCCATCCATCCATCCAATCATCTACACAACCATCCTTCAATTCATCCACCATCCATCCACCCATCCATCAACCATCCATCCATCATCTATCCATCATCCATCCACTCATCCATTTATCCATATAACCATTTAACCCAACGATCCATCCATGCATCATCCATCAATCCATCTATCCATCCAAGCATCTACCCATCATCCATCCACCCATCCATCAACTATCCATCCATTCATCCTTCCATCCACCCATTCATCTATTCATCATCCATCCAACCATCCATTTATCCATCCATCCATCTACCCAACCATCCATCCATTTATCCATGCATCTACCTAACCATCCATCAATCCATCAGCCATTCATCTTTCCATCCACCCATCCATCTATCATCTATCCATCATCCATTACCCATCCATCCAACCATCTACCCATGCATCCATCCATCCATCTATCAACCATCCATCCACTCATCCTTCCATCCACCCTTCCATCCATCATCTATTTATCATCCATGCACCCATCCATTTGTCCATCCATCCATCTATCCATCCATGTATCTGTCCATCCATCCATCCGTCTATCCAACCATCTACCCATCCATCCATCCATCCATTCATCTTCTATCCATCTATCATCCATCCATTATCCACCCATCCATCCATCCATCTAACCATCTACCCAACCATCCATCCATTTATCCTTCCATCCACCCAACCATCCACCCATCCATTTATCCATCCACCCATCATTTATCCATCCAACCATCTATCCATCTATCCATCCATCCATCCATCCATCCAACCATCCATCCATCAATCCATAAATCCATCCAACCATCTACCCAACCATCCATCCATCCATCCATCAACCATCCATCCATCCGGCCAGCCAGCCAGCCAGCCAGCCAGCCAACCATCTACCCATCCATCCAACCATCTACCCAACCATCCATCCACCATCCATCCATTCATCCATCCATCCACCCATCCAGCATCCATCCAACCATCCATCCACCCACCCACCCATACATCCACCATCCATCCATTCATCCTTCCATCCACCAACCATCCACCCATCCAGCATCCATCCAACCATCTACCCAACCATCCATCCATCTATCTATCCATCCATCATCCATTGACACAGCCATCCAGGGACACTGCTGCTATGAACACCCCAGCAGTGAGGCCCAGCATCCCTGGGCGATGCTCACTATCAGGCCAGCCGGGGTCTCAGACAGACGAGAGACAGCGAGACGTGGCCAGCGAGACAGAGCTGCTCTATGGATCTCTGTGATGAGTCATCCAAAAGCCTGACTCTTGGCGGCGAAAACCCCTATCTTGGGGAGATACCTTTTCCCCAGGTCCTGACCCCCCAGCCCTGTGAACAGGACATTATTTGACAATAGGATCTTTGCAGATGTAACAAAATTTAAGAGGAGGTCGTACTGGGGCCAGGTGGGTCCTAATCCATGATGGACAGTGTTCTTGTCAGAGGAGAGACAGACACAGAGGAGAAGCCACGTGGAGACGGAGGCAGAGATGGGAGGGAGCCGGCCACAAGCCCAGGGATGCCCAGGAATTTGGAAGAGAACTATCAGAAGCCAGAAGAGAGAGAAGCCTGGGATGGATTCTCCGCCAGGTCTTAGAGAAAGAACCTGCCTTCCAAGGCCTGGATTTCAGTCGCCAGTGACACGGAAAGCCGGAAAACACACTCACCACTATGGTGTCGGCTCCGATGACCACGTCTGGGGCGCGCAGGTCCTTCTGCAAGAAATACAGACTCGGGGCTTTAGGCAGGACGAGCCTGTACGTCTAACACATTTTCACGTCAGGACACGCGGCACACAGCATCACAGTTTATTTATGGATCCAGTCTTGCTTTAGAAAGTGAGACTTGAGTGTCCTCAAGACACCAATCACGGGAGACAGTGAAACTAAAAGTCGTTCAGTCGTGGCCAACTCTTTGCAACCCTCTGGACCATAGCCAGCAAGGCTCCTCTGCCCATGGGATTCTTCAAGCAAGAATACTGGAGTGGGTTGCATTCCCCTTCTCCAGGGAACGTTTCCCACCCAGGGATCAAACCTGCGTCTCCAGCATCGGTATGTGGGTTCTTTACCACTGGGTAAAGGAGTCCCCAGTTATATATTACTATATATAATTACGACTTCCCAGGTGGCTGAGATGGTAAGGAACCTGCCTGCAATGCGGGAGACCTGGTTTCAATCCCTGGGTTGGGAAGATCCCCTGGAGGAGGGAATGGCAACCCACCCCAGTCTTCTTGACCGGAGAATCCCAGGGACAGAGGAGCCTGGTGGGCTACAGTCCATGGGGTCACAAGGCAAAGAGTCGGACACAACTGAGCAAATGACACTTCATGCTTTCATATATAATTATATATTATATTACTTACAACTATTAAAAGTAAGTAATAGGAAGCTACATTGATTCTATATCATAAATGACAGTTATATTAATTAGTACATTTTATAGTAACAGACATAATTTATTTTAATTCTATATTAAAAATGATATTGTTATATTATTATGATGTATGTAATTCATTATGTATGCTATATAGCATTATATACACTATACATAAAAGTATATAGCATACAATATTATATATTTTGTATATTATAGAGTAACACCTCATAATACATAAGGTATATTAATTCTACATTGTAAGTGATATGGTTATGTTAATTGCAATTGGATATTCCATAATAACACTTAGAGCAATACAAAGATATGTTATTCCTATATAATAAGTGATGCTGCTATATTAAATACCATAGTATATTAAATAGTAACAGTAATATATACACAACACTGTTTCTATATCATAAATGATGCTGTTACATAACCTATAGTAGGTTATATAGTAATAGTAATAAACTAGTTATTTTCTATATCATGATGCTGTTGTATCAAACACCATAATATATTAAATAGTAACAGTAATAGATATGGCACATCATTTCTGTATCATAAATAACGCTGTTATATTCAATACTGTACTATATTAAATAGGAACAGCAATACATAAACTACACTGCTTCTATAGCATCAATGATCCTGTTAGGTAATAGACCACAGTATATTAAATAGTAACAGTAATATATAAGCTACACTCTTTCTGTATCATAAATAATACTGTTATATCATATACGATAGTATAAAAGTGAAAGTCCCTCAGTCGTGTCAGACTCTTTGCGACCCCATAGGCTATACAGTCCATGGGATTCTCCAGGCAAGAATACTGGGGTGGGTAGCCATTCCCTCCTCCAGGGGATCTTCCCAACCCAAGGACTGAACCCAGGTCTCCTGCGTTGTAGGCAGATTCTTTACCAGCTGACCCACAAGGGAAGCCCATACTATAGCATACTAAATCGTAACAGTAACATAAAAGCTATATTGTTTCTGTGTCATAAATGATGCTGTTAAATACTATAGAATGTTATATAGCCAGTAACAGTAGTAAACTGGCTACACTATTTCCATATCATAATGCTGTTATATTAAATACCATAGTATTTTACAAAGTAACAGCAACAGACAAGATGCATTATTTCCATACTCATCAATGATGCTGCTGTAGTAAATACCATAGTATAGTAGTATATTATATGGTAATTTAGTGTTAAAGCTGCATTAATTCTACATCACGCTCAGTCGCTCAGTTGCGTTGCAGTCTTTGTGACCCCATGGACTGTAGCCCGCCAGGCTCCTCTGTCCATGGGATTCTCCAGGCGAGAATACTGGAGCAGGTTGCCACTTTCTCCTCCAGTATTCTATCCAGAAGCCAGGGAATTCTATATCATAAATGATGCTATCATATTAGTTACAGTAGCACACGCTGGCAATAGACTAGGTAGATCAATTCTTGACCCTGAATGACATTCTGATGTGAATTGCAACAGCACGTTACATACTAGCAAAGTGAGAGATAACGTTGTATAAACAATACCATCCCATGCATTACACGTGTCCACAACGCAAGGACACTCGGTCACAGAGAAGCTACACCCACTGCCTGCTGCGAAGGGCACTGCTTTACAACAGGTGTGAATAACGCCTGAAGGCGCCCAGCTAGCAGGAGACCCAGGAAAGGAGCCCTCGCCTGGTGCATCCGGCCGGCCACCTCCAGGGCCTTCTGCTTGGCCGTTTCCACGGCGTAAGCCTGCGGGCTGGCAAACGAGGCCTTGTGCAGCTTCTCCTTGAACCTGGACGGGACCACCTCGAACCTGAGGCCCTGGAACGGGACAGAAGAGGGGTTTGCGGGGGGAGCCCCAGGACGCTGACAGGTGAGCAGGAACTGAAGGAACCTGCCTTCTCCCCCCCACCCAGCCCACCTTCCCTGACTACAGATGCTCAGCAAGGGCCAACTCCCGGCCGCTGGGCGAGTGTGACCGGTGCGGGGGTGGGAGGGCCCGGGGACCCTGGTGAGAAGGCCTCTGTGCATGCAGAGGCCAGCAGGGCGCTATCGATTGGGGTGCAGCCCCGAGGGGTCAAAGGGTTCCTGGAGAGTCCCAAAGGCCGGCATTTTGCCCTCACAGGGGTCAGACCACTGAGATGACAGCGGCTGCAGGAAAGGCCCCCCAAAAGCCACAAACACGGTGGCTGCGTGAGGAAGAATAACTGGGGTGCCTTTCCTGGCAGGTCACCTGTGGGAGGCGGGTCACGGACACCGCTGCCTCCAGGGTGGGGGCTGGGGGTCTTGACCAGGGAGGGTCAAACTCCCCCTCCCGCACTGCCCACGCGGGACTTTTGTGAGCAGCCAGTTGCCTCTTACTTTTCTGCATCCCAGCCCCCTCCCCACCTCCATCGTGGACCTCCCAGACCCCCAGTTAACCCCTGAGTCACAGTATGAAACACCCTCCCCTCCAGTTCTGTACTCTCCCCAGGAGGTACATATAGCACCCCTCATTCTGTACCTACCCCCCACCCAGCCCAGCTCACGCCCCCCACCCAGGCAAGAATTTCTGCTCTCTCTCCCCCAGCTGGTATCCCTGCTTCTCTGCCCCTCCCAGATAGGGCCTCCCCATGCAGACCAAGCCTCCACCGTCCCCACCAGCACCTGGACAAATCCAGCTCAGGCATAGAGACCTGGCCTTGGCCCGGCAACCCCACACCCCACGGCCAGCAGGTCGCCAGGTCACTGAGCCCTGGCTCAGAGCTGGAAGACCAGAGCTCCCCCCGATGACGGAGACCACAGATCTGGACCCTGGTCACTGGGATCCTGCCCTCTGGCTACCTCAAGCCCAGTCCTGCAGACTCCAGATAGCCCGTCACTGAGGCCCCCAGCCCTGCAGATTCCCCGCGGCCCTGCTCACCAGACCCTCAGTCACAAGGCCTCTGCCCTGAGACCCTGGATCTCTGACCCTGCCAGTCGGGCCCACCGCTGACCCCGGGCCTGCAAACACCCACCCCCTCTTACCTCCGCCCTCCCAAGTCATTAGGACCCCCAAACACTAGGCACCGGCCCTGCAGACCTCCCAAGGCCCCTGTCATCTCCCCCGCCGCCCCCCGCCCATGAAGCCTAGGTCATCAGGACCCTCGGGCACTCGTCTCCGGCCACCGGTCACTGGCCAAAGCCGCCCCCTAACTACGAAGACGCCCCCAGTTTCTAGACCCTGGACCCGCAACTCTGGCGCCCATCCGGGAGGCCTGGGTCACGACGCCGGGAGTCCCGAGGCCTCCAGTCACTAGGCCCGGGTCCGCAGGCCCGGCCCTCCCAGGCCCCGGCCCCTCCAGACCCCGGCGCCCCCAGACCCCGGGCCCGGGCCGCTCACGGCATTGCTGAGGATCTCCTGGCGGCGCGGGGAGGAGCTGGCCAACACCACGCGCTTGGGCTGCAGCTTCCGGATCACCGGACACAACAGCATCTCGCCCGGCGCCCGCCGCCTCGAGCCGCGCTGCGCGCGCAGCAAAGCGCACCCAGCCCCGCCTCGGCCCCGCCCCCGGCCGCTGGAGCCACGCTCGGGCCTCGTCTCCAATGAAACCCCGCCTCGGCCCGCACAGGCCCCGCCCCAGGCCTCCCCACCAATGAAACCCCGCCTCGGCCCGCACAGGCCCCGCCCCAGACCTCCCCACCAATGAAACCCCGCCTCGGCCCGCACGGGCCCCGCCCCAGACCTCCCCACTATTAAGCCCCGCCCCGGCCTCTGGAGCCACGCCCAAGTCTCGCCACCACGGAAGCCCCGACCCAGGCCCGCCCACGGCCGGGCCTCACCACCAATGAAGCCCTCGCACAGGCCTCACCACCAACGAAGCCCCGCCTCGACACGCCCACGGCCCGGCCTCAGCACCAATGAAATCTCGTCCCAGGCCGGCCCGCAGCGAAGTCCCGCCCCGGCTACTGGAGCCACGCCCAAGCCCCTCCGTCCCAGGCCCCGCCCTCACCCGAGACTGGTGGGGCTCCGGCGGCGCTTCCGGGCCGGCCGCGAGCTAAGCCCCGCCCACCCTCGAAGCCCCGCCCGCGGCAGCTGGGGATTCTTACCAGGCCCAGGCAGAGGGCGGGGCCCGGAGCCCGCAAGGCATCTTGGGAGCGCAGAGATGAGGGTTCCCGGGGCCCGATTGAGGGGAGGTGGGGTCCCCGGGGCCCGATGGGGGCGGAGACGGGGTCCCCGGCGCTTGATGGAGGGGAGGTGGGGGTCCCCGGGACTCGATGGGGGCGGAGACGGGGGTCCCCGGGGCCCGATGGAGGGGAGGTGGGGGTCCCCGGGACTCGATGGGGGCGGAGACGGGGGTCCCCGGGGCCCGATGGAGGGGAGGTGGGGGTCCCCGGGACTCGATGGGGGCGGAGACGGGGGTCCCCGGGGCCCGATGGAGGGGAGGTGGGGGTCCCCGGGGCCCGATGGAGGGAAGGTGGGGGTCCCCGGGACTCGATGGGGGCGGAGACGGGGGTCCCCGGGGCCCGATGGAGGGGAGGTGGGGTCCCCGGGGCCCGATGGAGGGGAGATGGGGTCCCCGGCGCTTGATGGGGCGGAGGTGGGGTCCCCGGAATGCAGTGCGGGTGTGTGGAGATGGGGTTTTTCGGGGCGCGGTGGTCTGTGCAGATGGTGGCCCCCGGAATGCAGTGGGGGGGTGCGCAGGTCCGCGGCCTGCGCTGGGGGTGCGGGCACTTGGCAGCCTAAGCGCTCTGACAATAGGGGCGGGAACGTTCATTTTCGCGGGGCTGCCCTGGGCGGCTGCAGCGCGTTCAGCAGCGGCTCTGGTCTGTATCCACTAGATGGCAATAGCTGCCCACTAGTGGTGACCACCCGGCCGTCCGCAGGCGCCCCGTCCGCTGGGGGACCGAGTCAGCCCTGGCTGTGCGCCCCGCTAGACAGGGCTGGAGAGGTGGGTGATGGACGGGCGGGTAGACATGATGGACGGGTGGATGGGTGGATGGGTATGATGGATGGATGGATGGATGGATGGATGGATAGATAGATAAATAGATGATAGATATGATGGACCGGCGGATAGATGTGATGGACGGATGGATGGGTGGATGGGTATGATGGATGGATGCATAGATAGATAAATAGATGATAGATATGATGGACCGGCGGATAGATGTGATGGACGGATGGATGGGTGGATGGAGGGATGGATGGATGGATATTTGATAGATATGATGGACCAGCGGATAGATGTGATGGACGGATGGATGGGTGGACGGGTATGATGGATGGATGGATGGATGGATGGAAAGATAAATAGATGATAGATATGATGGACGGGCGGATAGATGTGATGGACGGATGGATGAGGGGATGGGTATGATGGATGGATGGATGGATGGATATTTGATAGATGTGATGGACGGATGGATGGGTGGATGGGTATGATGGATGGGTGGATAGATGGATGGATGAATGGATAGATGGATGGATGAATGGATAGATGGATATGATGGATGGATGGATAGATGGATATGATAGATGATAGATATGATGGATGGATGGTTAGGCAGATAGATATGACGGATTGACAGATAAATAGATAGATCATAGATAGATATGATGGCTGGATGGATCGATAGATATGATGCATGGATAGATAGATAGATGATAGATATAATGGATGGATAAAGTGAATAGATGATTGCCAGATATAGATGGATGGATGGATAGGTAAATAGATAGATGATAGAAAAAACAGTTGGATGGATAGATAAGATGATTGATAGCTATAATGGATGGTTGCACTGTTGAATGGATGGATACATATACATTGATGTAGACAGATAAGTACGTGTTAGATAAGTGCTAGATAGCTAGATGAGGCACATTACATTATAGAAACCAACAGATCTGACTGACGGATGGTTGGATACATAGATGGATGATGAGAGATGACAGATAAGCAGTAAGAGTCTTGCCTGCTCGGGGATCTCTGCCCTACCACTGTCTGGGGCTGGATGAGTCTCTGGTGTGGGGCGTCCTGGGCCCTGTGGGGTGTGGAGCAGCTCTGGTCTCCTCCCACCACCCTCCAGGGGCAGCCCCTGCCCCCAGTGCCGAGAAGCAAAACGACCCCTGACTAATTCATACCACCTATATTTAAACTAATACATACCTTTGTGTTCATGGGACTGTATGTAAGAACCCGGGTCTCCTGCCTTGCAGGCAGATTCTTTACCACTGCGCCCCCAGGGAAGCCTCTATATATATGGTATATCATGGAGTATGCTGTATATCGGGCTTCCCTGGTGGTTCAGACGGTAAAGAATCCGCCAGCAATGTGGGAGACCTGGGTTCAATCCCTGGGTTGGGAAGATCCCCTGGAGAAGGACATGGCAACCCACTCCAGTATTCTTGCCTGGAGAATCCCATGGTCGGAGAAGCCTGGTGGGCTACAGTCCATGGGGTCGCAAAGAGTCAGACACAGCTGAGCAGCTTAGCACGCATGACCCCTGTGTGGAGTTGGGATAAACTCTCCTTCGCTGGGTTAAATTGCCCCCTAGACTCCAGCAGCAGCCCCCGAAGATGCCTGTTCTGTTCAACACACAAGCCAAACATCTTGCTTGGGAAAAAAAAAAAAAATAGATGGTTTATTTTGAAGTTCTAGATTTAAAGAGCAGTTGTCACCATAGCATTGAAACCCTAAGAAGTCATTCCATCCTTCCGTGTTGGGTGAACACACAACGTCACAGGCACCCACTGGCCCCACAAAGAACCGACGTCACTGTTTCTCCAAGGATGGATCTGTGTTCCAATCTCATCCCCTTCCCCCTCACCCCACCCGAGACAGGGATGTGGCCAGGGGCGAGTGGCTGGAATTACAAGCCAGCCCGGCGTTTGGGGTTTATCCGAGACTCCCACAGCTGTGTTCTGACACATTCCATCCCCCTCAGGAACTATCATGCAGTTTGTTCATTTACATGCATTCCTGCTCTAGAGGCTTTTTAACAGCACTGAGAAATGTCAGTGAAATTACAGAAACACAGGTTTCCAAAGACACAGCAGACAGTGGGAAAAAACAATAAATCGATGTTTTCATCTGCCGATTTCCAGCAAACCCCATGACTTCAGTGTGGGTGTTTTAAAATAGGTTCAAGAAAAGAGATTTCATACTCTGACCACCGGATGTGAAGAGCTGACTCTGGGAAAGACCCTGATGCTGGGAAAGATTGAAGGCGGGAGGGGAAGGGGACGACAGAGGATGAGACGGTTGGATGGCATCACTCACTCGATGGACATGAGTTTGAGCAAACTCCGGGAGGTGGTGAAGGACAGGGAAGCCTGGCGTGCTGCAGTCCATGGGGGCGCAAAGAGTCAGACACGACTTAGTAACTGAAGAAGACCAACACAGAGACACAGACAATATTATTAACATGCTGAAACAGAAGGAAATCCAGCCCTGGAATTTCTGCTGATCCGACAGGCGCCCCTCGGAAAGGTCGACATGTCCCTGAAGATGCTGTCGGACCCTCAGCAACTTCAGCGGAACCGGAGGTCCGTGGGACGCAGAAATCAGGGCGATGTCGGTGGCCCGAGGGGCTGGTGGTGACGATGGTGACAAAATATGACCTGAGCCCTCTGGGACCCAAAGGCTGGACGGACGTCACACCCATTGCGGATGGGGGTGGCGGTGGTGAGGGGCAGCGTTATCCGCTGCACCGGCTTCCTCCGAATTCAGACGGTGATGCTTCTTCTCAACTCAGCAAGAAGACGGTTCCGTGAGGGTGGTTTGAGGTTTTTCACAGCTTTTTAGCGTCAGACGCTGGAAGCCCACGCCCAGGACGTGGCTGCCACCGTCTTGCTGGGTCAGGGTTCTTCCGCCTCTGGACAGTTGTCGTGGTGACCTGGCTTTCTAGGCGCTCGGCTCTGGGAACAGTTGGGAAGAACAGGTGGACCACACGCTCATCCTGGGATGATCCGAGTCCCTGAAGCCAGCCCTTCTCCCGCTGCCCGTGGACACACGTCCGTTCTGGGCTGGGTGGCATGTCTGGCCAGCATTCTGAAAGCACCAAGCAGTGGGTCTCTGCCCTGTGCAAACACTGCGGACGGGCTTGGACACTCTCCTCTGTGGGGGCCTCCCGTGGTGGGGGTGGGAATGGGTGGGACCCCCCAGGCAAGTCCTTCTCCCCGCCAAGAGCTTGGATGGCACTATACAGATCCCGCCCGGGAGCCAGCGCCAGGTACTGTGGCCCCGAGAATCACCTGGCCAGTGGCCAGAGGCCCAGTCTCAGAATCTCAGACTGCAGGGGTCTCCTAGGGCGACCGTAACAGTTCTACAAATGAGGGATCCCAGACAGGCATCCATCTGCCCCCAGTCCTGGGGCCCAGACGTCTGGGGTCAAGGGGTCCCAGGGCTCAGCTCCCTGCAGAGGCTCCAGGGGAGGGTCCTCCCCGCCTCTTCCAGCTTCTGAGGGCTCCAGGCGTCCATCCCTGGGCTGGTGGCCGCCTCCCTCCCGTCTCCGCCTGCATCTCCACACAGCTTCTCCTCTGTGTCCATGTCTCTCTCCTTCTGTGTCTTAAAAGGACCCTGTCTGGGGGTCTAGGGCCACCCTGATCCTGTAGGTCGCACTCTGACATTCCGGGCAGACATGGATTTGTGGGGCTGGGACACCACCCACTCCGCCACATGCGTGTCTGCTTCTCATTCCCAAGCAACGACGTCAGGGGACAAACTGCTCCCGTAACATCGGCTCACAGTCCCACCAGCATCTCTGAAGTCCGGGGCGGGGGAATGTCCCCCGCTTTGCAGCCGCCCCGCCCTGGGGGTCTCCCCAAGCCCCTCCCCGCTGGCCCCTGCCAGGTCCCACCTTACAGGCTTCAAGGCTGTTTTCTGCGCCTCCCCAACCCCCGCCGAGGGAACCCTGAACTCATCCTACGCTTCTCCCTGTGATGCCGGGAGGTTATTTCAGGCAGACCCTGACAACCTGCTGTCTCAGCATCCCGGGCACTCCAGGAACTGGGGTCCATCATCTTTTCAAAACCGCACAGCTGCGGAGGGCTGCTGTGGGCTCGTGTGCTCCGTGGTCTAGCCCGGCCCCCAAAGGATCGCAGCGGTCAGACCAGGAGCCACCGCAGACCCCTGGAGGACCTGCCGTGGCTGGGGGTGCTCGGTGGGCAGAGAAGCGGCCGGGGGAGACCCCCCCGGAGGCAAGCTGCAGCCCGAGGCACTCGAGGGAGACACAGCCGTAGCAACATAAAAGGACCACCCTCAGCAACTTCACGTGCACCCGGAGACCCTCGGTCCACACCTCCTGGATCCTTCCCGTCTGGCGGCCGCCGCTTGTGGACGTTTAAGTACAAGTTTGGCTTCCTGGTGGCTTAGCTGGTAGAGAATCTGCTTGCAATGCAGGCGGGCCCGGTTTGATTCTTGGGCTGGCCAAGATCCCTTGGAGAAGGGACAGGCTACCCACTGCAGTATTCTTGGGCTTCCCTGCTGGCTCAGCTGGTCAAGATCCTGCCTGCAATGCAGGAGACCTGGGTTCGATCCCTGGGTTGGAAGATGCCTTGGAGAAGGGGACGGGCTATCCACTCCAGTATTCTGGCCTGGAGAATTCTATGGACTGTATAGTCCATGGGGTTGCAGAGTCAGAGAACTGAGCGACTTGCACTCGTTCAGGTCGAAGCTGAGCCCCCGACAGCAACCCAGCACAGCTGACCCTGGCGTTTGCAGCCTCCGATGGTAGTGGTGGTGAGGGGGACCAGTTGATGTCTCCAGGTTCCGTGAGACCCCAGAGCACCGGGCCCTAAAGGGGCCCGTCCAGCGCGGTCCGGGTGAATCCCAGTGCGCCCGGAGCGACCGAAAACAGGCCGAAAAGCCCCCTGCTGTCCCTCAACAACCCCTCTGCCCCCCCAACTCGCGACGAGGGGGCGCCTGTCTCAGAACACGCTCTCCTGCCGCCTCACGCTGGGCCTCTCGGGCGCCTCCTGCCCGTCCACGGAGCGCGCGGACAGGGTCCGCCCGGAGAAGAGGCTCTCGCGGCGGCTGTCGGGGCTGTCGGCGGCGGGCAGCGGGCCGTAGCCCAGGTAGTCGCGGAGGCGCAGCTGGAACTCGCTGGAGGCGAAGTAGTAGACGAAGGGGTCCAGGCAGTTGTTGAGGCAGCTGAGGCAGAGCGTGAGCTTGTAGATGTGGTAGTAGCTGCGGCCCAGGAAGAGCCGGCTGACCATGTGCACCAGCAGCACGAAGTTGTTGGGCGCGAAGCAGGCCACGAAGGCGAGCAGCACCACGGCGGCCAGGCAGACGGCGCGGCGCCGCTGCGCGCGGCCGTGGCGGTCGGCGGAGCGCAGCAGCGTGAGGATGGTGGCCGTGTAGCAGGCCACGGTGACCACGAAGGGGATGAGGAAGAGCAGGACGAAGAGCGTGAAGAGGAAGGCGGCCCACATGGCCACGCTGGGCAGCATGGTGGACTTGAGCACGTCGAAGCAGGTGACGATGCCCAGCGCCTCCACGGCGTAGGTGAGGTCGGTGCGCGCCAGCGGGGACAGCGCGACCAGCAGCAGCAGCCAGGTGGCGGCGCAGGCGGCCAGCGCGTAGCGGCGGCGGCGCCAGCGCGCGGAGGCCAGCGGGTAGACGACGCCCAGGAAGCGGTCCACGCTGATGCAGGTCATGGTGAGGATGGAGGAGTACATGTTGGCGTAGAAGGCGACGGTGACGGCGTTGCAGAGCACCACGCCGAACACCCAGTGGTTGCCGTTGCAGTGGTAGTAGATCTGGAAGGGCAGCACGCAGGCCAGCATGAGGTCCGTGACGCTCAGGTTGATCATGAAGATGACGGACGGCGTCTTGGGCCCGATGTGCCGGCAGAGCACCCAGAGCGAGAAGAGGTTGCCGGGGATGCTGACCAGCGCCACCAGCGAGTACACCGCCGGCAGCACCACCGCGATGGCCGGGTCCCGCAGCATCAGGATGGTGGCGTTGTCCGGGCGCGTCACGTTCATGTCCATGCTGCGGCCGCGGCGGGGCGGGGGCCGCGGCGGGCGGTCTCCGGGCGGGGGCTGCCGATCTGCAAGGCAAGGCGGGAAGGTGAGAGGCGCGGCGGGGCCGGGCGTCCTGGGAGAGCGGGGACAGGCCCGAGCGCCGGGGGTGCGCGCACACGTTCCTGGGAGCGCGGACGACGTGTGGGATGTGCGCATGGGATGGAGGCACACACGTTACACATACGGATGTGCGTGACACACACCACCTTGTCTGCGTGCATCTATGCGTGTGATATGCACACACACACCATGTTCCGTGTGTATGTCTATGTATGTGATATATATATATACACACACACCATAGTCCATGTGCATATCTGTGTATGTGATATATACACACACACCATAGTCCATGTGTATATCTATGCATGTGATATATACACACACACCATGTTCCGTGTGTATGTCTATGTATGTGATATATACACACACCATATTCTGTGTGTATATGTATATATGTGATATATACACACACACCACAGTCCATGTGTACATCTATGCATGTGATGTATACACACACACCATGTTCCGTGTGTATGTCTATGTATGTGATATATACACACACACCATAGTCCATGGGTATATCTATGTATGTGATATATATACACACACACCATATTCCGTGTGTATATCTATGTATGTGATATATACACACACACCACATTGTATGTATATATCTATATATGTGATATATACACACACACCATATTCCATGTGTATATGTGTATATATGTGATATATAAACACACACCATATTCCATGTGTATATGTATATATATGTGATATATATACACACACCATATTGTATGTATATATCTATATATATGTGATGTATACACACACACAACATATTCCATGTGTATATGTATATATATATGACATATACACACATTACATCATATGTATATATGAGATATACACACACTATATTGTGTGTATATATGTACACATACATAAAATATGCACACACCATATTGCATGTATATGTGTATATGTGATATTTACACACTATATTCTATATATATATTTTTATATGTGATATATATACACACACCATATTGCATGTATAGATGTATATACGTGTGATATAGCCACACACACCATATTGCATGTATAGATGTATATACATGTGATATAGCCACACACACCATATTGCATGTATAGATGTATATACGTGTGATATAGCCACACACACCATATTGCATGTATGTGAAAAAAGTGAACGTCCCTCAGTCGAGTCCAGCTCTCTGCGACGCCATGGATTACACAGTCCATGGAAGTCTGCAGGCCAGAGCACTGGAGTGGGTAGCCTCTCCCTCCTCCAGATCTTCCCAACCCAGGGATCGAACCCAGGTCTCCCACACTGCAGGCAGAGTCTTCACCTGCAGAATACTCTTTACCTGAGCCACCAGGGAAGTCCACTGCATGTATATATGTGTGTGTATATGTGTGTGTGTGTGTCTATACATAACACACAGATATAAATCTTATGGTATACACATGCATGTGTATGCATGTATATAAACACATATATATTCAACTGTGGGCTTCTCTAGTGGCTTAGATGCCAAAGAATCTGCCTGCAATGCAGGAGACCTCGGTTCAACCCCTGGGTCGGGAAGATCCCCTGGAGGAGGGCATGGCAACCCCGTCCAGTGCTCTTGCCTGCAGAATCCCACGGACAGAGGGGCCTGGTGGGCTACAGTCCATGGGGTCACAAACAGTCAGACACGACTGAATGACTTCGCCTGGGGCGCTAAACGCCCCGGAGCCTGACTGGAAGTGCCAGCCTGCTGGAGACGGTGAGTTCTGAGCTGACTCCTGCTGCTGGAACCTGAAACTTTGCACTCTTGAACTTCTGTTTTTTCCTGCTGACCTTCCTCCCCGCTCAAAACAGAGAAGTCCCCGGAGCTGCTTGCACACCTTGCTCATGACCGGCCGGCCCCTCAAACTCACAGAGAGAAAGGGGCCCCGTGGCCCAGGGGAGAAGCAATTCCTGGGGCTGCCTGCCCCCGCCTTCTGGACACAGTGGGTTCCAAGTGTGACTTTCTTTGTCTTTTCTTATGTAAATGCAACCCAAAGGCAGCTCGCAGTTCATCTCCCTTGGTTTTTCAAAGTCTGGGGGATGGTTTAGTTACCTCTTTGCTCAGTCCTTCAGTCATGTCGGACTCTGCAACCCCATGGACTGTACCCCGCCAGCTTCCTCTGTCAATGGGGTTTTCCAGGCAAGTATAGTGGAGTGGGCTGCCATGCCCTCCTCCAGGGGATCTTCCCGACCCAGGGATCAAACCCGGGTCTCCCGCATTGCAGGTGCATTCTTTACTGTCTCAGCCACCTGGCGAAGTTGCTATTTTTCGTGGCTGAAGTTGTCACTTCTGTTTTTGACCGCGCGCGCGTGTGTGCGTGCGCGTGTGTGTGTGTGTGCGCGCGCCTGATATCTGGGCTCCAGAAATCAGGGCGTGGGGCTCAGCTGGGCAATAGGGTGCCACCCCCGTTATAGCTCAGGCCCGGAAGACGCCCCCTGGCTCACGTGCGCCTTGCAGTTGGACACCTGCCGCGCGGTCCGGAGAGGGCGTCCATCCCCCAGGGGCTCTGTTGGCAGGAATCATGGTCCCTGAGTCGCCGGCGAAGCCAGCACGCGCGGCCCTTCAACGCTGAGGGCATGGCAGCTCCCCTTTCAGGCGCTGGCGTCGCGGACATCTGTGCGTTCCTCCGCAGGAGATCTAACATCTGCGGTGGGGGTGTGCCGAACGAGGTTCCTCAAACCCATTTAAAAATGGCCCGGGTTTCGCTTTGAGTAGGAAAACTTTCCGCGCCACTAGCTCACGGCCAGGTGCGACCTTACAGTTATGGTTGGGGGGGAGTGCCACCCCACACATCACGGCCCCCCATCTACATCCACCTTTGGGGTTCAGGAGCAGAAGGGACCCGGACGTCTCAGGATTGCACGTGGAGGCCGTGGAGAGGAGAGAGCTCTCTGATCTGCAGGGGAAAGGGGAACTCGTGGAGGGACGGGGCTGGGGGTGACCAGGAGGCTATTGCGTGTCCACAGTCGTGTGGGGGGCGGGATCTGAGTAGATGGGGGAACGGGTTGCAGAGAGCTGCAGCTAGAAAGCCCAGCCTCCCCCGTCGAGTGGCATTGGGGGGCGGGGAGCCTGCTGGGGGCTCCCCTGGGGGCTCAGATGGTCAAGAATCTCCCTGCAATGAAGGAGACCTGGGTTCGATCCCTGGGTGGGGAAGATCCCCTGGAGGAGGGCATGGTAACCCGCTCCAGTGTTCTTGCCTGGAGCATCCCACGGACAGAGGAGCCTGGCGGGGCTACAGTCCACGGGGTCGCAGAGAGTCGGGCGACGCCGCGGCTAGCACGCTTTTCCACTTCTGCCCTGTGATGACTCCCCCCCCACCCTCCTTCCCCCGGATCTGTCGTAACCTCCCGGTGGGAGCTTCAAAAGAGACTTCATTTGCATAACACAGCGGCTGGCCCCCGCAGAGAAGCCACGTGGGCGTCCGGGAGGCCTCGGTCTGCACCCCGAAGCTGCCGCCTCCCCCCCACCAGCCCCCAGGGGCCCCCCCAAGCTTTCACCTGTGCCCGTCTCGGGGACCGGGCAGGCAGCCCCTTCCCCTGCAGCGCGGCGACGCACGGCTGATTCATAAAGAAATCACCTCCAACAGATGCGGCCGGCTCGCAAAGCCGCGGGCGGGCGGGCGCGGCGGACGAGTCGGGGGTGGGGGGTGGAAGTGGCGTGAAATGAGCCAGAAACGGTTGCTGGCGGCCGCAAGACGCTCCCCCCGGGGCGCTGGGCGGGCAGAGGCGGCTCTTTGCCAGAGGCACGGGGCAGCCTGGAGGCTTGGGGGCCGCAGGGGGCCGGGTGGGGTAGAGGTTCTGCCGGAAGCTGCACGCGGGTGTCACACACAAGCTCGCAGAGAGCTGCAGCCGGTCCGTCCTTGGCTCCCGGGTGCCCCCCGCCCGCCCCCATCCCCGTCGACCTCTCTTCTTAAGGGCTTTAAGGAGCCGCCAGGAAAACATCATCAAGATCACCTCTGCAAAGCTGACATACAGGTGCGGGCGTTAGCCCCTCAGTCGTGGCCGACTCTCTGCGACCCCCCTGGACTGTAGCTCACCAGGCCCCGGCGTCCAAGGCGTTCTCCAACTGAGAACACTGGAGTGGGCGGCCACACCCTCCTCCAGGGGATCTTCCCAACCCAGGGATCTAACCTGGGTCTCCTGCATTGCAGGCGGATTCTTGCCCATCTGGGCCACCAGGGACACAGCGGTGGTTTCTCATATGTTTGCAAAGAGATGCAACCAGTTCCATCACGCAATCCCAGAACGTCCTCATCGCCTTGAAAAGAAACCCTGCACGCCCAGGCCGTCACCCCCCAATTCCCTCTCCCAATGCATTCGGATACACGTTTAAAAACGGAGCTCAGATTCACCTATCGTACAGTTCACCATGTTGAAAGTGGAGGACTCTGCGTTACGGGGCAGGGCTTGCCGGCTTTCACGACCATCATCTCTGTCTGGTTCCAGACATGTTCATCCCCCTCACAAGGAGATGCTGTACCCTTAAGAGTTCCCACATCTTCCCAGCCCCTGGTGGGCCGTGTGAGTCTGTGGGTTTGCCTGTTCAGGACGTTTTGTGTAAATGGAACCACACATCGTGTCTGCTTCTCTCACTGAGCAGTGTGTATTCAGGGTCCAGCCACGCTGTGGCCTGTGTCAGAGCCTCACTCCTTTTTCAGGGCTGCATAATATTCCATGTGCACATGGACTCCATGCTGTTTATCCACCCATCATCCATCCGTCCACCCACTCACTTATCTATCCATCCATC
Source organism: Muntiacus reevesi (assembly GCF_963930625.1). Taxonomy (NCBI): domain Eukaryota; kingdom Metazoa; phylum Chordata; class Mammalia; order Artiodactyla; family Cervidae; genus Muntiacus; species Muntiacus reevesi. The sequence continues at coordinate 646,775 of NC_089271.1, forward strand.
CATCCATCCACTCATTTATCCATTCATGCATCCAGCCATCCATCTATCCATGCATTATTCATCCATCCATCCATCCACCCACCACTTACCATCCATCTATCGTCCATCCACCCATCCATCTATCCATCCATCTATCCATCCATCATCCATTCAACCATCCATCCACTCATTTATCCATCCATGCATCCACCCATCCATCTATCCACGCATCATCCAACCATCATCCATCCAACCATCCATCCACTCATTTATCATCCATGCATCCACCCATCCAACTATCCATGCATCATCCATCCATCCATCCACCCACCACTTTCCCATTCATCTATCCATCCATCCATCCATCATCCATCCATCCACCCACTCACTTATCTATCCATCCATCCATCCATCCATCCACTCATTTATCCATCCATTCATCCACCCATCCATCTATCCACGCATCATCCATCCAACCATCCATCCACTCACTTATCATCCATGCATCCACCCATCCAACGATCCATGCATCATCCATCCATCCATCCACCCACCACTTTCCCATTCATCTATCCATCCATCCATCCATCATCCATCCATCCACCCACTCACTTATCTATCCATCCATCCATCCATCCATCCATCCACTCATTTATCCATCCATGCATCCACCCATCCATCTATCCATGCACCATCCATCCACCCACCACTTACCATCCATCTATCGTCCATCCACCCATCCATCTATCCATCCATCTATCCATCCATCATCCATCCAACCATCCATCCACTCATTTATCCATCCATGCATCCACCCATCCGTCTATCCATGCATCATCCATCCATCCACCCACTCACTTATCTATCCATCCATCCATCCATCCACTCATTTATCATCCATGCATCCACCCATCCATCTATCCATGCATCATCCATCCATCGATCCATCCATTCACCCACTCACTTATCTATTCATCCATCCATCCACTCATTTACCCATCCATTCATCCACCCATCCATCTATCCATGCATCATCCATCCATCATCCATCCAACCATCCATCCACTCATTTATCCATCCATGTATCCATCAATCCATGCACCCACCCACCCATCTATCCATCCATCATCCATCCACCCATCCATCCACCCATCCATCTATCCATCCATCCACCCATCATCCATCCAACCACTCATTTACCATCCATGTATCCATCGATCCATGCATCCACTCACCCATCTATCCATCCATTGTCCATCCACCCACCCATCTATCCATCCATCATCCATCTAACCATCCATCTATCCATCCATCCATCCTCTCACTTATCCATGCATCCATCCATCCATCATCCATCCATCCATCCATTCATCATCCATCCAACCATCCATCCACTTAGTTATCCATCCATGCATCCACCCATCCATCTATCCATGCATCATCCATCCATCCACCCACCCATCCATCTATCCATCCATCATCCATCCATCCACCCACCCATCCATCTATCCATCCATCCACCCATCATCCATCCAACCATCCATCCACTCATTTATCCATCCATGTATCCATCTATCCATGCATCCACCCACCCGTCTATCCATCCATCATCCATCCATCCATCCATCCATCCACTCAGTTATCCATCCATCCACCCATCCTTCCATCCACCCACTCACCCACCCATCGATCCATACATCATCCATCTATCCATCCACCCACTCACTCACTTATCCATCCAGCCAGCTAGTCAGCCACTCATCCATCCATCCATCCCTAGCTGCTAACACTTGCACCAAGCCCAGGACTCCCCTCCCCGCCCCCTCTGAAGGTCAGAGACACTCAGGACGGTGGTCCTTCTGCCTCTACTGAGGTGGGTCTTACTCAGGTGGGGTGAGTGAAAAGCGGCCTCAAGTCAAAGGGATTACTGCTCTTTAAGGACCTCCCCTGTGTCTTTTCAACAACAGCCCAAACTTCCCAAGCGCCGGGGGGTTCTCCTGGGGCTGAGCTCACAGCAGGGACCAAAAGGAAACCATGATCCAGCCCTTTGCAGTGTGGGCTGGCCTCTTTTCTGGGTTTCTTGGGGGGTCTTATGCCACCCAAGTCGTGGTGTTTTGTGGGGGCAGCTCTGGAAACCTCAGCCCCAAAGCATTCAAGGGCCACGGCTTCAGAGAGCTGGTGACGTCACAGAGTCCAAATGGATGGTGCCTTGTAGTCCACAGAATATTCTCTCCCAGGATGTTGTTGTGTGGTCGTTAAGTCGTGTCCGACCCTTTGCGATCCCATGGACTGTAGCCCCCCCACGATCCTCTGTCCATGGGATTCTCCAGGCAAGAATACTGGAGTGGGTTGCCATGCCTTCCTCCAGGGGATCTTCCCGACCCAGGAGGCCTGGGTCGAGAATCCTGGGATGACTTAACCACGCGGAGCTCACAGCTGCCTGGTGCAGGAAGGGCTGGGAAAAGGCAAGCTGTGAGGTCCTACCCACCCAGACCCTCAATGTCCTCATCTGTCGTATCACGGATGGAGACTCACCCTCTGAGGGTGGGCGTGGTGCCAAGGGATCTACTGACAGCGAAGCACGCTGTCAGCTGGGGCGTGTCCGTAAATACTGGCTAGATCAGTAACTAGGGGGATGTCCTGGACTGTCCTGACAGAGGGCCACAAACTGGAGGACTAGTGACAACAGACATCCATCCCCCCAGCCCTGGAGACCAGACATCTCAGGTCAAGGCGTCCCAGGGCTGAGCTCCCTGCAGGGGCTCCAGGGGAGGGTCCTTCCTACCTCTTCCAGCTTCTGGGGGCTCCAGTTCTCCATCCCTGGGCTGGTGGCTGCCTCCCTCCCGTCTCTGCCTGCGTCTCCACAGGGCTTCTCCTCTGTGTCCGTGTCTCTCCTCTTCTGTGTCTTATAAGGATGCTGTTGCTGGGTTTAGGGCCACACCCATCCAGGAGGACCTCGTCTCAGACCTTTCACTCCATCACCTCTGCAAAGACCCTGTTTCCTAATCATGCCCCGGCCTGAATTTGTGAGTGAGCATGAATCTTAGGGGGGCAGCCTTCAACCCACCACACCACCCATTGAACAAAAGTCCTATGAGTAATTCAGCAAATAACAGGTGGATTTCTTCTGAAATTCAATCATGATACTTAATGCACTCTTCCAGAATGTTTTTTTGGGGGGCAATGTTTTTTAAATTAGTTTATAAATTTTAACTGGAGGCTAATCATTGTACAATATCCAGAATCTTTATGTAGATGCCCATCATCTATTGGCAGGATTTTAAAAAGGATCTTAGAGTCACCTACTGATGCAGTTTGTGGAAAGTCACTTGTCATTGCATTTAGGGCCACTTCATCCAGGAGGGGGCTTCCTGGGTGGCTCAACTGGTAAAGAATCTGCCTGCAATGCGGGAGACCTGGTTTCAATTCCTGGGTCGGGAAGATCCCCTGGAGAAGGGAAAGGCTACCCACTCCAGTTATTCTTGGGTTTCCCTGGTGGCTCAGCTGGTAAAGAATCTGCCTGCAATGCGGGAGACCTGGGTTCAGTCCCTGGGTGGGGAGGATCCCCTGGAGGAGGGAATGGCAACCCACTCCAGTATTCTGGCCTGGAGAATTCCACAGACTGAGGAGCCTGGAGGGCTACAGTCCGTGGTGTTGCAGAAAGTCGGATACGACTAAGCAACTCAGCTCAGCGCAGCTCAGCATGCAGGAGGGCCTCATGTCAGGCCCTTCCCTTCATCACATCTGCAGATACCACAGTTTTCTCCCCACTCATGGGTCCCAGGGGTCAGGATGTGGATACGTCTTTGCTGGCCCCCGCTCCAGGCATCAGCTAGCTTCAGCCTCATCCCCGCCAGCATCAGGGCTGAGTCACGAGTGCGGACAGAAGACTTTCCAAGCAGCAGATCCTGCAGAGGTGGGAGCTACACAAGGCTGCTTTGGAATCTGACCACCACGCCCAGACATTTGGGCCATTCCCTGCCGGGGACAGGGGTGTGTCATCAGTCTTGTGTGGGAGATCCTGCCCTCTTGCCCATGCCTCCGGGACCCAGGCGATGCTTGTGAACCTGCCCAGCAGAGGAAGCTGCGATGGGTTTTCTGGTTCACCCTGGGGGTAACCCAGAAGACACCGGAAACTCTGTGGCTGTCACGGGGGAATCGTGTCTCCCACTTCAAGTTCAGGTTGACGCTCTAACTCCTTGTAGGTAAAAGGATCCCCTTTGTTCCAAGGCGGGGGTAAGGTGGTGTCTTTGCAGATGTAATTCTTTAGGTTCACGTGAGGTCAATCTGGGCTTCCCAGCTGGCTCAGTGGGTAAAGAACCTGCCTGCAAGTGCAAGAGATTCGGGTTTGATCCCTGGGTCAGGAAGATCCCCTGGAGGAGGGCCTGGCAACCCACTCCAGGATTCCTGCTTGGAGCATCCCAAGGACAGAGGAGCCTGGCGGGCTGCAGTCCTTGGCATTGCAGAGAGTCGGACATGCCTGAAGTGACTGACCATGCATGACACCCTACTGGAGCGAGAGGAGAGATCTGAGTCTGCTATGACTGGTGTCCTTATAAAAAGGGGACGTTTAGGAGGATTTCCCTGGAGGTACAACAGTTGAGAATCTGCCTTCCAATGTAGGAGACACAGGTTCAATCCCTGGTGGGGGAATTAAGATTTCACCTGCCTTGGGGCAACTCGGCCTGAGAGCCGCAAGGACTGAGCCTTCAGACATCAACTAGAGTCTGAGCAGCCTGGAGCCCGTGAGCTGCAAGGGAGACCCTGCGTGCCACACCTAACACGCAATGCAGCGAAAAAGATGCAAATATTAAAAAGGTGGGGGGCATCTGGGGCAGGAGGGAGACGGCCAGGCAGAAATGGAGACAGAGGTGGAGAAGATACTTCAATAAGCCAAGGAACGCCAAGGATGGGCCAGAAAACACCCGAAGCTGAGACGAAATGACAAGTGAAAGTGTTAATCGCTTCAGTCGTGTCCGACCCTTTGCGACCCCGTGGACTGTAGCCCCACCAGGCCCCTCTGTCCGTGGGATGCTCCAGGCCTGGAACAGGCCAGATCCCTGCTCCAGGGGGATCGCCTGACCTGGGGATCAAACCTGCGTCTCCTGCGTTGGTAGGCGGGTTCGTGAGCATCTGAGGCACCGGAGAAGCGCAGAGGCTGGGAAGGAGGCGTGGGAAAGATTCACAGGCACACCCACCCTCTCAACACACAGTTTGACTTCAGGTCTCCAGACGTGAAAGGCCCTGAATCTGTGTTGTTCAAGCTCTGCTCCCAGTTAGGGGTGGGGAGGCGGTTTCCTTCCAGCAGCGCCAGGAAACAGACGCACAAGCGCAAAGCAGCAAAGAGTTTAGCTAATAGAGTACAGAAAGCCAGAGAGATCATCCTGCGAAATCAAAGAGGAGGAGGAATCTTGAAGGGCGTGAACGGTTGAGACAGCAGGAAGGACAGAGATGTGAGGACGTGGCCAACAGCCTCGCGGATCACTTGGCGGACGGTCACAGAAGTTAAAGATGTGAAAACTGCCCTCAGCGTGCCGTAAACACACGCCAAGGGGCATCCCTGAAAGTTCAGGGGTTAACAGTCCGCCTGGCGAAACCGCCTACATGGTTGCTGTAGGTGGGTGCAGCCGCTACGCAGAAAAGAAATGGACGTTCCTTAGAAAAGTAAACATAGACCTACTGTGTGATCCAGCCATCTCACCCCCGGGCAGGCATCCAGAGAAACACACGAGCTGAAAGCATGCACATACCCCAGTGTTCACTGCGGCGCTGTTTACGACAGCCGGGACATGGAAGCAACGGAGAGGTCTGTCCACAGAGGGACGGATGAAGACGATGTGGTTACGTGCACACAGTGGAGTATGCCTCAGCCATGAAAAGGAAGGAAATAATGCCATTCACACCAACAAGCGTGGACGCAGAGATTCCCCTACGGAGTGAAGTAAGTCAGACGGGCAAGGGGAAACATCTTTGACATCAATTACACGTGGAATCTAAAAAGATATGATGCAAATGAATCTACTTACAAAACAGAAGTAGGCTCAAAGACTTGGAAAATGAACTTATGGTTCCCAGGGGGGAAGGATGGAGGAAGGGGTAGTCGGGGAGTCTGGGATGGACATGGACACACGGCTGTATTTACCATGGAGAACCAGCAAGGACCTGCTGGACAGCACAGGGAACTCTGCTCAATACTCTGTAATAACCTGATGGTCACCAGGGGGAAGGATGGGGAAGGGACAGTCAGGGAGTCTGGGATGGACGTGGACACACGGCTGTATTTACCATGGAGAACCAGCAAGGACCTGCTGGACAGCACGGGGAAGTCTGCTCAATACTCTGTAATAACCTTATGGTTCCCAGGGGGAAGGATGGGGAAGGGATAGTTAGGGAGTCTGGGATGGACATGGACACACGGCTGTGTTTACCATGGAGAACCAGCAAGGACCTGCTGGACAGCACGGGGAACTCTGCTCAATACTCTGTAATAACCTTATGGTCACCAGGGGGAAGGATGGGGGAAGGGATAGTCAGGGAGTCTGGGATGGACATGGACACACGGCTGTGTTTAACATGGAGAACCAGCAAGGACCTGCTGGACAGCACGGGGAACTCTGCTCAATACTCTGTAATAACCTGATGGTCACCAGGGGGAAGGATGGGGGAAGGGACAGTCAGGGAGTCTGGGATGGACATGGACACACTGCTGTGTTTAACATGGAGAACCAGCAAGGACCTGCTGGACAGCACAGGGAACTCTGCTCAATACTCTGTGATAACCTGATGGTCACCAGGGGGAAGGATGGGGAAGGGACAGTCAGGGAGTCTGGGATGGACATGGACACACGGCTGTGTTTAACATGGAGAACCAGCAAGGACCTGCTGGACAGCACGGGGAACTCTGCTCAATACTCTGTAATAACCTGATGGTCACCAGGGGGAAGGATGGGGAAGGGACAGTCAGGGAGTCTGGGATGGACGTGGACACACGGCTGTGTTTACCATGGAGAACCAGCAAGGACCTGCTGGACAGCACGGGGAACTCTGCTCAATACTCTGTAATAACCTTATGGTTCCCAGGGGGAAGGATGGGGGAAGGGATAGTCAGGGAGTCTGGGATGGACATGGACACACGGCTGTGTTTAACATGGAGAACCAGCAAGGACCAGAGTTCCCCCAGCACGGGGAACTCTGCTCAATGTCACATGGCAGCCGGGATGGGAGGGGAGTTTGGGGGAGAATGGATGCGTGTATAAAGGCTGAGTCCCTTTGCTGTCCCCCTGAAACTATAACAACAGTGTGAATTGTTTATACACCAATAATAAAAACAGTTTGAAAAAAAATAAAGGAATCGGCCTTACAATGCAGGAGACGTGGGTCCGACCCTTGGTTGGGAAACTAAGATCGCATGTCCCACCGGGAAAGTTAGCCACGAGCCTCAAGCACGGAGCCTGAGTGTTACCACGAAAGATCCCATGTGTCACAACTAAGGCCCGACACAGCCAAACAGATCAATGTTAAAAAGAAACAGCTTGGACCGTGTTTTCCCTTCAGGACCACGGCCCGCCCCACAGCTGACCGCTGGGAGATGTCTGCTCGGTAGCATCCTTCCGGGCACATCTCAGTCTGCGTGAAACACACATTTCACACATGTACAGTGTGAAATGAGAGTATTTCCTGCCATATCAGTAAACTAGAAAGGTCACGGCCATCAGCAATTTCTGCCCTCCATGTGAGCTATGGTTTTTCCAGTAGTCACATATAGACCTGAGAGTTGGACCATAAAGAAAGCTGAGCACCGAAGAATTGATGTTTTCTAACTGTGGTGTTGGAGAAGACTCTTGAGAGTCCCTTGGACTGCAAGGAGATCCAACCAGTCCATCCTAAAGGAGATCAGTCCTGAGTATTCATTGGAAGGAGTGATGCTGAAGCTGAAACTCCAACACTTTGACCACCTGATGTGAAGAACTGACTCACTGGGAAAGGCCCTGATGCTGGGAAAGATTGAGGGCAGGAGGAGAAGGGGACGACAGAGGATGAGATGGTTGGATGGAATCACCAACTCGACGGACGTGAGTTTGAGTAAACTCTGGGAGATGGTGATGGACAGGGAGGCCTGACTTGCCGCGGTCCATGGGGTCGCAAAGAGTCGGACACGACTGACAGACCAAACAATGGCAAGGTAAACCAGGGACAGGATTTGCCCAGACAGCTGAGGTGCATTTGAAAGGAGTGAATTCAGTGAACCCAGAGGCTTGCATCCTCCCATAGGCAGAATGCTAAATTCCTTCACTGATGCCTGATCTTTGCTCTTCAGACCGCCTGCTCCTTTTCTTGCAAACTTGCATGCAGCCTCAATTCCCCCTCTTGCCTTCTTGCAGCAGTTTTCTCTGAGCTACTGAGATGCTGTCCCCTCCAGGCTCGGAGTCCTCAAATGGCCACCAAATAAAATAAGTCCTTTACTAATCTCTGGTTCATGACTATTTATTTTAGTCAACGACACTCACCCACACAGGCAAACGCTTTACCCTGCCTGCTGCACACATCGCCTGTCGTGACCTTCTCACTTTGAGCATTGAAGAACGTCTCCATCACATATATACAGTTTCTGTCTGCCATTTTCCACACTTGAATACGCAGTGGGTGTATCTCACCTTGCTCCCCAAGTTGTGGGCCCTCGAATGCATTGCCTGACCTTCTTACTCTGTTGACCACACACACCTAGGCAAGCATCTCTGTATATGGCTGTGATAACGTCTTCCAAAGCCCAGATTGTGGTTCAAATGGTGCAGAATCTGCCCCGCAGTGCAGGACACCTAGGTTTGATGCCAGGGTCAGGAAGATCCCCTGGAGGAGGGCACAGCAACCCATTCCAGAATTCTTGCCTGGAGAATCCCACGGACGGAGGAGCCTGGCGGGGCTACAGTCCACGGGGTGTCAAAGCCTCACGTCCTACGGAGCCGCCAACACACACACAGGCTTGCCGACACAAAGGCGACGCTCATTTTAAATTGAAAGCGTTATGTTAGTTAGAAAGGAAAATAGATCTCAAGCCAACCCTCCAGGCTTCCACCTTCGAAAACTAGAACAGGAGGATCCGCTTAAATCCCAAGGGAGTAGAAGAGAAGAGGTAATAAAAGTGACAGCCGGAAGCAGTGAAACGGAAAGAGGAAAGGAGAGGAAAGAAAAAGAAATCAAAAGCTGGGTCTCGGAAGAGATCGGGAAAATCAATAAACCTCTAGTCAGGCTAAGAGAAAAGAGAATGAGACCTAGTGAATCCGTATATGAACCCACTGGGGGAGGGTTGGTAGGATGAATTGGGAGATGGAGCTCACACATATACACTGCCGATATTCTGTATGAAGTAGGTAACTTATGAGCAGCTATTGTATCACACAGGGAGCTCTACTCACTGGTTTGTGGTGACCTAAATGGAAAGCAAAATCCAAGAAAAGGAGAGGACATCGGGATACGTATGGCCGATTCACTCGTTGTGATACATCGTTGTAAAGAAGCTGTACTCTAATTAAAACGACAAGAGACACAAAGAGAAGACACGAATCACAAAGATCTGCCACCAGAGACAGGCCGTCGCTGCAGATCCCTTGCTTAGCCGCTCAGTCGTGCCTGACTCTCTCTGACCCCACGGACTGTAAGCCCCGGCAGGCTCCTTGCCTGTGGGATTCTCCAGGCGAGAAAACCGGAGCGGGGAGGCAGGTTCAAGAGGGGAAGGAAGGTACGTATTCCTACGGCTGATTCGTGTTGCTATATGGCAGAAACCGAGACGATATTGTAAAGCAATTATCCTTCAATTAAACATAAATCAATTAGAATTAAAAAATAAATAAAAAGAATACTGGAGCGGGTTGCCCTTTCCAAAGACATTGAAGGAACCATCAAGCAATACGATGAAGAGTTGTACGCCCACAGATTTTATTACCTAGCTGAATCGGACCACATCCTTGACACAACCTGCTGAGACACACCAAAGACTAGACAGGCTATGAGAATCGGTCTGCGTTTATTAAAGAATAGAATCAATAATCAATAACTTCCCCCCCCCCCAAAAAAAGCACCACGCCCAGATGGACTTACTGATGATTTCTACCAGACACTTGAAGGATGGAATGGTACCAATTCTCTACGTTTTTGGTTCCCCCCCCCCAAGAAAATAGAAAAACAGCCACTATCACCCCCAGATCCTTCCCACACACGGTGACAATGTGAAGTTGCAGAAAGCAGAACCAGAGTGGGCTGGGGGAGAGGGCACTCACGTGTCACGCTGTCGACAACCACAGCCTGCCAGCAAGCTGTGTCATCGTTTCCATCTGAGGGGTGAGAGGTGTCCTGTCACCCAAGGCTCAAGTCACACCTCACATGGGGGGCCACAGAGGTCGAGCGTCTCTGTTGCTCTTTCCCGGTCTTGAGCGTCTCTCAGCTGGCACTTCCTCGGCGGAATGGCCTTGCCAATACAGAGCCAGACCCGCCCTTGGGTCACTCCAGTCCGTCTCATCAGCGTGACGGTAGCGGCTGCTTCTACACGATCGAGTGGCTCATATTCGTGCGGATCTGTTTCTGGGCAAGCTATTGTGCTTCCATTGTCTCTCTTCCACCCAAATCACACTGTCTTGTCTTAAAAAAATTATTTTTTATTGCAGTCGAGTTGCTTTATATTGCAGTATAGGACTTTTCCTGGTGGCTCAGCGGGTAGACAATCCGCCTGCAATGCGGGAAAGCTGGGTTCAATTCCTGGGTCAGGAGAACCCCCTGGAGAAGGGATAGGCTACCCGCTGCAGTGTTCTGTGACTTCCCTGCTGGCTCAGATGGTAAAGAATCCACCTGCAATGCAGGAGACCCGGGTTCGATGCCTGGGTTGGGAAGATTCCCCGGACGAGGGCATGGCACCCCACTCCAGTATTCTTGCCTGGAGAATCCCATGGACAGAGGAGCCTGGCGGGCCACAGTCCATGAGGTCGCAGAGAGTCAGACACGACTGGGTGACTAACCACAACTCATAGCTGCTTTAGAATGTTAGGGTACCTTCTTCTCTAGAGCAGAGTGAGTCAGCTATACATATAGAAATATCCCCTCTATTTTTTTGGGTTTCCTTCCCTTTTAGGTGAACACAGACTATGATTCTTCCTGTTCTCCAGCTTACCTGGGTATCTAACAATATAAAAAAAGCCTCAAAACTGCACAAACTGCAGTGAGTTAAAGATAAGGCTTTTGCACTCACAAAATATCACGTGCACTTTAGTTTTTAGGCTACTGATTCTTTTTTTCTCTTTCAGACTTTAAACTTTTTATTTTATATTGGGGTACAGCCGATGAACAAGGGTCCGCAGGGTCCTGGGTAGAGTTCTCTGTGCTATCCACTAGGTTCTCATTAGTTAGCTATTTTGTACATAATTTCAATGGAGTGTATTTTTCAATCCCAATCTCCCATATTTTTTTTGTTTAAAAAATTTTTTTATTTAAATTTTTTTTAATTTAAAGTTTTTTTTTTCCTGAAAGATAGTTGATTTACAATGTTATGCTGGTTTCTGTTGTAAAGTGAATCAGTTTTACATATATATATGTAAGATTTTTTTTTTATGTAAGATTTTTAAGATTCTTAAGATTTTAAGATTCTTTTCCCATATAGGTTATTAAGATTCTTTTTGAGATTCTTTTCCCATATAGGTTATTAAGATTCTTTTTGAGATTCTTTTCCCATATGGGTTATTAAGATTCTTTTTGAGATTCTTTTCCCATATTGGTTATTAAGATTCTTTTTGAGATTCTTTTCCCATATGGGTTATTAAGATTCTTCTAGCATATATGTTATTACAAAATATTGAGCAGAGTTCCCTGTGCTAGCCAGTAGGTTTGCTGACTATCTGTCTACACACAGTGCTGTCTACTTGTCCGGCCCAATCTCCCAGTTTAGGCCTCTCCATCCTCACAAGTTTCAGCATTTTTCCTATTCTGAATGGCTTGTGTTCGTATTAACGAAAGAATTTCAGTCGCTAGAAAGGAAAGAAAAGACTACCTGTGCTGTCCATACATATTTATAACTAACACATGTATTTGTCTTGATTACAAATAGGATCATAACCTCGGAAATTTGCAACTGTTTTTTTAAGCACTTTCATAAGAGCACAGAGTTGATTTACAATGTTGCATCAGTCCTCAGGGGTACAGCAGAGTGAAGCAGCGACACGTGTACGTATATCTCCCCTCTTTTTCAGATTCTTTTTTCCACGCTGGCCGTTACAGAGTGTTGAGTAGAGTTGCTTCTGCTAGACAGTAGGTTCCCATTAGGTATCTACTTTACATAACATCGTGTGTATTTGCAAACCACACTGTCTGGATCGGCTCTCGAAGTGGCTAACTCTGCTTTTCTCTCTGCGTCTTGTTCTGCCGACGCTGAATCACATCACTTTTTCTGGCGTATGTGCTGCCCCCGGCTATCTATCCACGAGGGGCAACTGTGACTCTTGTTGGTGGTGTCGGATGGGTGCAGTCGCATTTTGCATCTCTGAAGATGTTTTAAAGATCCACTTGGATCATTTTTTCAAGTGGGTCATTTTTTTTTTTCCTAAGTGCTTTGCTTTATGGAGTTTGTTACAATACTGCCTCTGTTTTATGTTTTGGCATTCTGGCCGAAAGGCATGTGGGAATTTAGCCCCCCCGACCAGGGATCGAACCCCACTCCCCCTGCACTGGAAGGCAAAGTCTTAAGCACTGGGCCCCTGAGGACATCTCGATATTTTGTATCTTTCAGTTCAGTTCAGATATTTTCTCTTTCAGTTCAGTTCAGTTCAGTCGCTCAGCCCTGTCTGACTCTTTGCGACCCCATGGACTGCAGCGCGCCAGGTCTCCCTGTCCATCACCAACTCCCAGAGCTTGCTCAAACTCATGTCCGTCGAGTTGGTGATGCCATCCAACCATCTCATCCTCTTTTTATCATTATCTTTAGGTTACAAAATCTTGGCACTATGTCATGTGTATTTCACACAGCTCAGGAGTACCTTCTATAACCAGTAACTAAAAAAAAATTTTTTTTTAAATTCCTTCTACTTTAAAATTTTTCTTACTTGGAAAAGAAATAAAATGACTGCTCCATAAGGAAGGTGGGATGTCCGTTCCCCAACCAGGGATGGAGCCCACTCGCCCTGCCGTGGAAGTGCACACTCTCAGGCACTGGGCCTCCAGGGAGTCCGACGTTTCTCTAGCTTTCTGTTGCCCAGGCCGCGTTGTAACCGTGCCATCACCCGCAGGGCCGGTCACCACGCCTGCCCTTGGCAGAGGCTCCGTGTCTGCCGAGCAAACGCACGATGAGATCCGAGAGAACCAGGCCGGAAGGAAAATGTCAAACTCTCGGGACGCAGGGGCGTCTGAGACGTCCCCGACTTGGCTGGCCCATCTGAACTCTGCTGTCTTCCCAGCTGGGGGCCGTCAGCCTTTGCCTGAAGATGCCTCTTTGGGGGCACTGGAGATATCCCTGCAATTCTAACACCTTTTATGAGGCGCAGATACTGACCGAGTGATTCTAGGCTCTAAATGCAAGTGCTAAGTCCGTTCAGTCGTGTCCAGCTCTTTGCGACCCCATGGACTGCAGCCCGCCAGGCTCCTCTGTCCATGGGACTCTCCAGGCAAGAACCCTGGAGTGGGTTGCTGTGACCTCCTCCAGGGGATCCTCCCCACCCAGGGACTGAACCTCGGTCTCCTGCATTGCAGGCAGATTCTTTACCATCTGTGCCTCCAGTGAAGCCCTTAGAGAGAGGCCAAAAGTCCAGAACAGCCAACACATGACTTAAGGAAAAGCAGAAAACGGGATCACTGACCCCACCTGACTTCAAAACTTAACTACGGTCATAAGCGGTACTAATTACAGTAGTGATACCATAATGTAGTAATAAAGCTACAGTAATCAAGACGGCGGGGGGAGGGGAATCAGAGGCACCAACTATCATCTATAAAATAAGCTTCCAGGAAACTATGTATAAAACAGATGAATTACTCAGAAACCGTGAGGAAGGCATGGCAACCCACTCCAGGGTTCTTGCCTGGAGAATCCACATGGACAGAGGAGCCTGGCGGGCTACAGCCCAGGGGGTCACAGACAGTCAGACACGATGGAGCAACAAAGATTTTCCCAGCTGACTCACTTTGATGTACAACAGAAAATCTAACGCCACATTGTAAAGCCACCACACTCCAGCGAGAAATCTGTCCTGAACGTTCACTGGAGTGATTGATGCTGAAGCTGAAACACCAGTACTTTGGCCGCCTGATGCAGATAACTGAATCGCTGGAAAAGACCCTGAGGCTGAGAAAGATTGAGGGCAGGAGGAGAAGGGGATGACAGAGGATGAGATGGGTGGACGGCATCACCGACTCGATGGACCTGAGTTTGAGTAAACTCCGGGAGTTGGTGATGGACAGGGAGGCCTGGCGTGCTGCAGTCCATGGGGTCACAAAGAGTCGAACCCGACTGAGCGACTGAACTGAGGAAATAATTCTAAAAATGTTGGGGAAGATACAAAAAAAATAAGCTACAAACACATATTGTGCAGCACAGGTAATACAGCCAATATTTTATAGTAGCTGTCAAGGGAGCATAGTCTTCAAAAACTGTGAATCACTAGATTGTACACCAGTAACTTCAACACTATTTCACACCAACTATAGTGAAGTGAAAAAAAAAAAAGAATCATGACCATTTAGGAATATTTTAGGTAAATTTTTTTTTAAAGATAGTGTGGCATTGGTGATTATATTAATAGAGACATGGATCAATGCAACAAAACAGTGTACAGAGGTAGGTACTGTCCATGTGGTTAACTGATCTTTGACAAAAAAAGCATTATAATGGAGCAAAAATAAGGCAAAAACGAGCAAAGATCTTTGACAAGAAGGAGCAAAGACAGTCTCTTCAAAAAAACGATGTTGGAGCAACTCACATCCATATGCAGAAAAGAAAAAGAATCTACACACAGACCTTCCTCCCTTCACAATAATGAATTCAAAATGGATCACAGTCCAAATGTAAAACACAAAACAGTAAGATTTCTACAAGAAAATGCATGAGAAAAACCCAGATAACCCGGTGCACGGTGATACCTTTTTTTCTTGGCTTGGCCAAAACCATTACTGGGATTTTTCTGTAACATCTTGGATACAACCCCAGAAGCCCAATCCATGAAAGCAATCACAGATAAGCTGGACTTTGTCAAAACTGAAAATATCTGCTCTCCCAACAACTCTGTCCATAAAATAAGACAAGCCATAGACTGGGGGAAAATATTTGCAAAAAGACATACCTGCGGGGGGGGGGGGGGGGCGCAGGGGGGAAGACCAGAATCCACAATATGTAAAGAGCTCTTAAAAATCAACAACGGGAAAATAAACAACCCAATTGATAAAGGGGTGGCCAAAGAGCTCCATCGAAGAAGTTGTCCAGACAGCAAAGAGGCACAGGAAAAGAAGTCACAGGTCGTAAGCCCGGCAGGGAATTGTAAAAAGTAACACCCCAGTGAGGACGAGCTGGCACCTGACGGGTATCAGAATGAGTGGGATCTGAAATCATCGGCACCCACAGTCCGCCGGCGAGGAAACTGGAACTCTATTCCACGCCGGGCGTTGTTAAGGGAGCCCTAGCATCTTGCGTGGCCTTCCGGTCACTTTGCGGCTGGAACCACACCCTAAGTGGCACCTGATGACCTCAAGACTCCACGTTCTCCGGGGCCCCGCCCCTGCCTTTGTCACCCCGAGACGTTACCTCTGGTGTGTCGTCGCTGAGGGGGGACGCTCTGTTCTGCAGACGGGGCGGTGGAGACGGGGTGGCGTATGGAGAACGGACCGGCCGTCTGTCTGTCCCTCTGTGTTCTGAGTGGCACCCTCGGATCACAGGACAGCTGAGCACAAACTCACGAGCAGGGCTCTTATCTCCGTCCCCCGTTTATGGGCCCCACAATTGCACAATCGGCAGGCAGAGAATCACAGATCATTTGCATGCCCACACGCGTGTGATTTTCATCTGTCTTCTCCACAACCCAGCCTGGTGTTCCCTGCCTCCCGTGTGCTTCTGCTCTCCAGACTTCGCCAAACGAGCCAGCGTCCACTTTCTACCCAAAGGTGGGGGGGACACCTCTGCTGTTCTTTTGCATGACAATGTTTTCTTCTTTAATTTTTTTTTTCCATTGTCAGGCTGCACTTGTCAGCCGTCGGGTCTGAATCACACCTGCACATTTAGCCTCTGTCTCTAAGGCAGGAAGCCACTCAAAGTGGATGCATTAATTAAGCATTAATTAACCTGAGGCACCGCTGTGTAAAGAAAAGAAAAAAAAAAAAAAAGAGCTGGCCTGGGGTGGGGGGTTGGGCGGCGGACCTGCCGGGAAATAGGAGTTTGCAGGTTGCATGTATTGTGACAGTCACAAGGGCTTGCTTCGTGGGTGAACCAGAACGCCAGCTGTGAGAAGAAGTGGGAGAGATTTGCCTAGCAGATCAGTAGACAGAGAAAGTCTCAGAGACGAAGAGATAAAGGCAGAGATGTAGAGAGAGTTCTGCACACCCCTGATTCCCCAATCAGGGTGTGCAGGCTACGTCGCTTCACTTGCGTCCGACTCTGCAACCCTATGGGCGCCTCTGTCTGCAGGATTTCCCCAGGCAGGAATTCTGAAGCGGGTTGCCACGCCCTCCTCCAGGGGA
Source organism: Muntiacus reevesi (assembly GCF_963930625.1). Classification (NCBI taxonomy): domain Eukaryota; kingdom Metazoa; phylum Chordata; class Mammalia; order Artiodactyla; family Cervidae; genus Muntiacus; species Muntiacus reevesi. The sequence goes on from NC_089271.1 coordinate 663,449, forward strand.
TCTTCCCAACCTAGGGATCGAACCTGTGTCTTCTGCCTTGCAGGCAGATTCTTTACCGCCTGAACCACCAGGGAAGCCCTGGCAACATGGAAATGCTCGCTGGCATGCCACTGAACAGAGACCCAGTTGCGTGTCTTGGCGATTTCTCAGGAGGTGCTTGGCATTCCCCCAGAAAAGGATATTTTAAGTGAAGGTGCCATAGTGAGTCCTCTTGGGCACAGGTCTGTATTAGACATGAAAATCCACAGACATGTCTCCTAACTGGATCTCCCCCCGACCCCCACAAGCTCAGCTGGAGAAGGTCAGAGATGAAGCTGGGCAGACCACACACCAAAACCTACGAGGATAACCTGGTGAATCTGACATGGCCCAGAGGGAGGGTCTCCAAAGAGCCCATCCCCTGGAGAGGGTCCCAGATGACCCGGGGAGGGGGGCGGGGAGGGAGCGCAGAAGGACATTTCAGGGCTGGCCAACTTAATTCTGGTTTTCATCTGGAACGTAGGAAAGACACGGCGCTTTGCTGAGCGTTAGCAGATGGACTGACCGTCAGCACGTGTCTGGTTTATGAATGAAATGACCGCAACCCCCCCCCCCCCCCCGCCACTGCCCCAGTCAGTAAGAGCTGGGTCTGGAAATGAGTAAATGCAAAACGGGCAGAGCTTGGAAGCTGTTTAATGAGGAAGAGGAGATGTCAGTGGACTTCGATAGAAAGTCTCGTTAGCCACCAACGGCAGAAGGAGCTACAGGGCCAGAGGGCTGCAATATGAGGTCAGAAAACAAACGGCTAATTCTCCTGGAAGCAAAGCTACGACAAACCCAGACAGTCTATTAAAAACCAGAGACATCACTTTGCTGACAAAAGTCCGTCTACTCAAAGCTATGGTTTTTCATGTACGTATGTGAGAGCTGAACTGTAAGGAAGGTTGAGCGCCGAAGAATGGATGCTTTTGAACTGTGGTGTTGGAGAAGAGTCTTGAGACTCCCTTGGACTGCAAGGAGATCCAACCAGTCCATCCTAAAGGAGATCAGTCCTGAGTGTTCATTGGAAGGACTGATGCTGAAGCTGAAACTGCAATCCTTTGGATGCGTGGTTTGAAGAACCGACTCACTGGAAAAGACCCTGATGCTGGGAAAGATTGAAGGCGGGAGAAGAAGGGGATGACAGGGGATGAGATGGTTGGAAGGCATCACCGACTTGATGGACATGAATTTGAGCAAACTCTGGGAGATGGTGATGGACAGGGAGGCCTGGCGTGCTGCAGTCCAGGGGGTCGCAAAGAGTCGGTCACGACCCAGAAAGTGAATGGCAGTTTCACACTGAGTTGGAGGAGGTGCTGCCGACACGCCTGGGGTTCTCTGCGGGGCCAGCAAGGAAGCAGGCATAAGCCAGTAAAGAGGTGGTGAAGGCTGAGCTCTGGTTTATAGCAGAAACTGCGAACCGGTGATTGTGGCTTCCCAGTGCCCGTGGAGAGAGTGGACACTTGCCAGTGTGGGTCAGTCTCCTGCGGCTGCCAGAACCCAACCTGGGGGCCTAAAACCACAGACATCCACCCTCCCCGAGTCCTGGGGGCCAGACGTCTGAGGTCAAGGGGTCCCAGGGTTGAGCTCTGTGCCGAGGCTCCAGGGGAGGATCCTTCCCGCCTCTTCCAGCTTCTGGGGCTCCAGGCTACAACGTGGACGGACCTCGAACACACGATGGTCAGTGAGACAGGCAGGCAGAGAAGGACACGTGGTGTGTGATTGCACTGATAGGCAACGTCCGGAACAGGTAAATCCAGAGAGATTTAAAAGAAAGAAAGCAGATTTTTGGTTTGCAGAGTCTACAAGGAGTAGGGACCGAGGTTTGATTACTCATGGGAATGGGGGTCTCCTTCTGGGGGTGCTGAGAATGTTCTTGAACCAGAGACAACAGTTTGAACAACACTGTGTATATCCTAGATGCACCTGTCTTGTTTGGGGCCTTGCCAGGTGGCTCAGGTGGTTAAGAATCCGCCTGCCAATGCAGGAGACGCAGGTTCGATCCCTGGGTCGGGAAGATTCCCTGGAGGCGGAAATGGCAACCCAGTCCAGTATCCTTGCTGGGAGAATCCCATGGACAGAGGAGCCTGGCGGGGCTGCAGTCCACGGTGTTGCAAGAATCGGACACGACTGAGTGACTAACATGCACATGTGTATTGTTTCCTTTGAAGGGTTAACTGCATGTGGTGCAGATGCTAGCTTAGTTCTGAAATAAGCCTCGTGAGCCCCAGGGGAAACCTAAGGCTGGGTCTGGGGTGCTTGGATGTATCTAGATGTCTTGCTGCCCCGTGAATTCCCTGGCTCCCCATTCGCCCCTCATTTGGAGACCGCCCCTCCCTTGATTCCATCATCCGCACCCGTTGGGTCAGTGCTGGGTGTCTGGGGCTGACCGCCCGCCCACGTGTCTGGGTCTGCGGTCCCCGAGCCTGCTTGAATTGCCCGCCAGGACTTGAACAGAAGGAAGAGATGGCCTGGGCGTCCTCACTGTTTGCACAAAGCCTTGTCCCAGACGCCTCTGTGGCCCGGGAGAGCTGGCCAGGGGCTACGGTTCTCATTTCCTTCTTTTCGAAGGTCACAGGCGCCTCCTTCCTGGCCCTGTGTTGCAGGGGAAAGAGCGTGGAAGGGGCGGGCCACGGTTCCTGGAGCCGTCGGGCCACGGCGCCTGATTTCTGGAGGGCATCGCCCTTTGGGCGTGCGTGCTAAGTCGCTTCAGTCGTGTCTGACTTGTTGCCTCCCTGTGGACTGCAGCCAGCACATGCCTCTGTCCACGGGGCAATCTGGGGACCTGAGGGGCAGAGGTGTGAAGGTCCTGGGGTGGGACACGATCAGCTCGGGGCTGAGCTCGGAGCCGGACATGGGGGTGCTGCTGGGAATGACGGAAGGCAGGGAGCGAGCGGGTGAGAGGCCAAATGCTCTCTGGGATCTCACGGAGCAGGGTGGCGGAAGGCACAGCGGACCAACAGAAAGAGGGAGCGCTGTGCCCGTGGACCTGCCCAGGTCCTGTGACTTCACCGGCCAGGGCCTCTTGTCTCTTGCTGCCTGGGACCTGGTGTCAGTCTCCCTGGGTGCCCTTAACTAGATGGTGTGAGTGCCCGTGTCCCCGTGTGACATGATATGTGTCCCCACGCCCCTGCGTGACCTGGTGTGTGTCCCCGTGTGACCTGGTGTGAGTCCCCGTGTGACCTGGTGTGACGCCCGTGTCCCTGTGTGAGCTGGTGTGTGTCCCCGTATCCCCGTGTGACCTGGTGTGTGTCCCCGTGTCCCCCTGTGACCTGGTGTGCGTCCCCGTGTCCCCCTGTGACCTGGTGTGAGTATCAGTGTCCCTGTGTGACCTGGTGTGCGTCCCCGTGTCCCCCTGTGACCTGGTGTGTGTCCCCGTGTCCCTCTGTGACCTGGTGTGTGTCCCCGTGTCCCCGTGTGACCTGGTGTGCGTCCCCGTGTCCCCCTGTGACCTGGTGTGAGTATCAGTGTCCCCTGTGACCTGGTGTGCGTCCCCGTGTCCCCCTGTGACCTGGTGTGTGTCCCCGTGTCCCCCTGTGACCTGGTGTGTGTCCCCGTGTCCCCGTGTGACCTGGTGTGCGTCCCCGTGTCCCCGTGTGACCTGGTGTGCGTCCCCGTGTCCCCGTGTGACCTGGTGTGTCTCCCCGTGTCCCCGTGTGACCTGGTGTGCGTCCCCGCGTCCCCGCGTGACCTGGTGTGCGTCCCCGTGTCCCCCCGTGACCTGGTGTGCGTCCCCGTGTCCCCCCGTGACCTGGTGTGAGTCCCCGTGTCCCCGTGTGACCTGGTGTGCGTCCCCGTGTCCCCGTGTGACCTGGTGTGCGTCCCCGTGTCCCTGTGTGACCTGGTGTGAGTCCCCGTGTCCCCGTGTGACCTGGTGTGCGTCCCCGTGTCCCCGTGTGACCTGGTGTGCGTCCCCGTGTCCCCCTGTGACCTGGTGTGCGTCCCCGCGTCCCCGCGTGACCTGATGTGCGTCCCCGCGTCCCCGCGTGACCTGGTGTGCGTCCCCGTGTCCCCGTGTGACCTGGTGTGCGTCCCCGTGTCCCCATGTGACCTGGTGTGCGTCCCCGTGTCCCCATGTGACCTGGTGTGACTCCCCGTGTCCCCGTGTGAGCTGGTGTGACTCCCCGTGTCCCCCTGTGACCTGGTGTGTGTCCCCGTGTCCCCGTGTGACCTGGTGTGCGTCCCTGTGTCCCCGTGTGACCTGGTGTGAGTATCAGTGTCCCCGTGTGACCTGGTGTGAGTCCCCGTGTCCCCGTGTGACCTGGTATGCGTCCCCGTGTCCCCGTGTGACCTGGTGTGTGTCCCCGTGTCCCCGTGTGACCTGGTGTGAGTCCCCGTGTCCCCGTGTGACCTGGTGTGCATCCCCGTGTCCCCGTGTGACCTGGTGTGCGTCCCCGTGTCCCCCTTTGACCTGGTGTGAGTATCAGTGTCCCTGTGTGACCTGGTGTGTGTCCCCGTGTCCCCGTGTGACCTGGTGTGCGTCCCCGTGTCCCCGTGAGACCTGGTGTGCATCCCCGTGTCCCCCTGTGACCTGGTGTGCGTCCCCGTGTCCCCGTGTGACCTGGTGTGTGTCCCCGTGTGACCTGGTGTGAGTCCCCGTGTCCCCGTGTGACCTGGTGTGCGTCCCCGTGTCCCCGTGTGACCTGGTGTGCGTCCCCGTGTCCCCATGTGACCTGGTGTGACTCCCCGTGTCCCCGTGTGAGCTGGTGTGACTCCCCGTGTCCCCCTGTGACCTGGTGTGTGTCCCCGTGTCCCCGTGTGACCTGGTGTGCGTCCCTGTGTCCCCGTGTGACCTGGTGTGAGTATCAGTGTCCCCGTGTGACCTGGTGTGAGTATCAGTGTCCCCGTGTGACCTGGTGTGAGTCCCCGTGTCCCCGTGTGACCTGGTATGCGTCCCCGTGTCCCCGTGTGACCTGGTGTGCGTCCCCGTGTCCCCGTGTGACCTGGTGTGAGTCCCCGTGTCCCCGTGTGACCTGGTGTGCGTCCCCGTGTCCCCCTGTGACCTGGTGTGCGTCCCCGTGTCCCCGCGTGACCTGGTGTGCGTCCCCGCGTCCCCGCGTGACCTGGTGTGCGTCCCCGTGTCCCCGTGTGACCTGGTGTGCGTCCCCGTGTCCCCATGTGACCTGGTGTGCGTCCCCGTGTCCCCATGTGACCTGGTGTGACTCCCCGTGTCCCCGTGTGAGCTGGTGTGACTCCCCGTGTCCCCCTGTGACCTGGTGTGTGTCCCCGTGTCCCCGTGTGACCTGGTGTGCGTCCCTGTGTCCCCGTGTGACCTGGTGTGAGTATCAGTGTCCCCGTGTGACCTGGTGTGAGTCCCCGTGTCCCCGTGTGACCTGGTATGCGTCCCCGTGTCCCCGTGTGACCTGGTGTGCGTCCCCGTGTCCCTGTGTGACCTGGTGTGAGTCCCCGTGTCCCCGTGTGACCTGGTGTGCGTCCCCGTGTCCCCGTGTGACCTGGTGTGCGTCCCCGTGTCCCCCTGTGACCTGGTGTGAGTATCAGTGTCCCCGTGTGACCTGGTGTGTGTCCCCGTGTCCCCGTGTGACCTGGTGTGAGTCCCCGTGTCCCCGTGTGACCTGGTGTGCGTCCCCGTGTCCCCCTGTGACCTGGTGTGCGTCCCCGTGTCCCCCTGTGACCTGGTGTGAGTATCAGTGTCCCCGTGTGACCTGGTGTGAGTCCCCGTGTCCCAGTGTGAGCTGGTGTGTGTCCCCGTGTCCCCGTGTGACCTGGTGTGCGTTCCCGTGTCCCCCTGTGACCTGGTGTGAGTCCCCGTGTCCCCCTGTGACCTGGTGTGCGTCCCCGCGTCCCCGCGTGACCTGGTGTGCGTCCCCGTGTCCCCGTGTGACCTGGTGTGCGTCCCCGTGTCCCCCTGTGACCTGGTGTGTGTCCCCGTGTCCCCCTGTGACCTGGTGTGTGTCCCCGTGTCCCCGTGTGACCTGGTGTGCGTCCCCGTGTCCCTGTATGACCTGGTGTGCGTCCCCGTGTCCCCGTGTGACCTGGTGTGTCTCCCCCTGTCCCCGTGTGACCTGGTGTGCGTCCCCGTGTCCCCGTGTGACCTGGTGTGCGTCCCCGTGTCCCCCTGTGACCTGGTGTGAGTATCAGTGTCCCCGTGTGACCTGGTGTGCATCCCCGTGTCCCCCTGTGACCTGGTGTGCGTCCCCGTGTCCCCCTGTGACCTGGTGTGAGTATCAGTGTCCCCGTGTGACCTGGTGTGCGTCCCCGTGTCCCCCTGTGACCTGGTGTGAGTATCAGTGTCCCCTGTGACCTGGTGTGCGTCCCCGTGTCCCCCTGTGACCTGGTGTGTGTCCCCGTGTCCCCCTGTGACCTGGTGTGTGTCCCCGTGTCCCCGTGTGACCTGGTGTGCGTCCCCGTGTCCCCGTGTGACCTGGTGTGCGTCCCCGTGTCCCCGTGTGACCTGGTGTGTCTCCCCGTGTCCCCGTGTGACCTGGTGTGCGTCCCCGCGTCCCCGCGTGACCTGGTGTGCGTCCCCGTGTCCCCCCGTGACCTGGTGTGCGTCCCCGTGTCCCCCCGTGACCTGGTGTGAGTCCCCGTGTCCCCGTGTGACCTGGTGTGTGTCCCCGTGTCCCCGTGTGACCTGGTGTGAGTATCAGTGTCCCCTGTGACCTGGTGTGCGTCCCCGTGTCCCCCTGTGACCTGGTGTGAGTATCAGTGTCCCCTGTGACCTGGTGTGCGTCCCCGTGTCCCCTTGTGACCTGGTGTGTGTCCCCGTGTCCCCCTGTGACCTGGTGTGTGTCCCCGTGTCCCCGTGTGACCTGGTGTGTGTCCCCGTGTCCCCGTGTGACCTGGTGTGCGTCCCCGTGTCCCCGTGTGACCTGGTGTGTCTCCCCGTGTCCCCGTGTGACCTGGTGTGCGTCCCCGCGTCCCCGCGTGACCTGGTGTGCGTCCCCGCGTCCCCCCGTGACCTGGTGTGCGTCCCCGTGTCCCCCCGTGACCTGGTGTGAGTCCCCGTGTCCCCGTGTGACCTGGTGTGTGTCCCCGTGTCCCCGTGTGACCTGGTGTGCGTCCCCGTGTCCCCGTGTGACCTGGTGTGTGTCCCCGTGTCCCCGTGTGACCTGGTGTGAGTCCCCGTGTCCCCGTGTGACCTGGTGTGCGTCCCCGTGTCCCCCCGTGACCTGGTGTGTGTCCCCGTGTCCCCGTGTGACCTGGTGTGCGTCCCCGTGTCCCCGTGTGACCTGGTGTGTGTCCCCGTGTCCCCGTGTGACCTGGTGTGAGTCCCCGTGTCCCCGTGTGACCTGGTGTGCGTCCCCGTGTCCCCGTGTGACCTGGTGTGTGTCCCCGTGTCCCCCTGTGACCTGGTGTGAGTATCAGTGTCCCTGTGTGACCTGGTGTGTGTCCCCGTGTCCCCGTGTGACCTGGTGTGCGTCCCCGTGTCCCCGTGTGACCTGGTGTGCGTCCCCGTGTCCCCCTGTGACCTGGTGTGCGTCCCCGTGTCCCCGTGTGACCTGGTGTGTGTCCCCGTGTGACCTGGTGTGAGTCCCCGTGTCCCCGTGTGACCTGGTGTGCGTCCCCGTGTCCCCGTGTGACCTGGTGTGCGTCCCCGTGTCCCCATGTGACCTGGTGTGACTCCCCGTGTCCCCGTGTGAGCTGGTGTGACTCCCCGTGTCCCCCTGTGACCTGGTGTGTGTCCCCGTGTCCCCGTGTGACCTGGTGTGCGTCCCTGTGTCCCCGTGTGACCTGGTGTGAGTATCAGTGTCCCCGTGTGACCTGGTGTGAGTCCCCGTGTCCCCGTGTGACCTGGTATGCGTCCCCGTGTCCCCGTGTGACCTGGTGTGCGTCCCCGTGTCCCCCTGTGACCTGGTGTGCGTCCCCGTGTCCCCGTGTGACCTGGTGTGTGTCCCCGTGTCCCCGTGTGACCTGGTGTGCGTCCCCGTGTCCCCCTGTGACCTGGTGTGCGTCCCCGTGTCCCCCTGTGACCTGGTGTGAGTCCCCGTGTCCCCGTGTGACCTGGTGTGTGTCCCCGTGTCCCCGTGTGACCTGGTGTGCGTCCCCGTGTCCCCGTGTGACCTGGTGTGTGTCCCCGTGTCCCCGTGTGACCTGGTGTGAGTCCCCGTGTCCCCGTGTGACCTGGTGTGCGTCCCCGTGTCCCCCCGTGACCTGGTGTGTGTCCCCGTGTCCCCGTGTGACCTGGTGTGCGTCCCCGTGTCCCCGTGTGACCTGGTGTGTGTCCCCGTGTCCCCGTGTGACCTGGTGTGAGTCCCCGTGTCCCCGTGTGACCTGGTGTGCGTCCCCGTGTCCCCGTGTGACCTGGTGTGTGTCCCCGTGTCCCCCTGTGACCTGGTGTGAGTATCAGTGTCCCTGTGTGACCTGGTGTGTGTCCCCGTGTCCCCGTGTGACCTGGTGTGCGTCCCCGTGTCCCCGTGTGACCTGGTGTGCGTCCCCGTGTCCCCCTGTGACCTGGTGTGCGTCCCCGTGTCCCCGTGTGACCTGGTGTGTGTCCCCGTGTGACCTGGTGTGAGTCCCCGTGTCCCCGTGTGACCTGGTGTGCGTCCCCGTGTCCCCGTGTGACCTGGTGTGCGTCCCCGTGTCCCCATGTGACCTGGTGTGACTCCCCGTGTCCCCGTGTGAGCTGGTGTGACTCCCCGTGTCCCCCTGTGACCTGGTGTGTGTCCCCGTGTCCCCGTGTGACCTGGTGTGCGTCCCTGTGTCCCCGTGTGACCTGGTGTGAGTATCAGTGTCCCCGTGTGACCTGGTGTGAGTATCAGTGTCCCCGTGTGACCTGGTGTGAGTCCCCGTGTCCCCGTGTGACCTGGTGTGCGTCCCCGTGTCCCCCTGTGACCTGGTGTGCGTCCCCGTGTCCCCGTGTGACCTGGTGTGTGTCCCCGTGTGACCTGGTGTGAGTCCCCGTGTCCCCGTGTGACCTGGTGTGCGTCCCCGTGTCCCCCCGTGACCTGGTGTGTGTCCCCGTGTCCCCGTGTGACCTGGTGTGCGTCCCCGTGTCCCCGTGTGACCTGGTGTGTGTCCCCGTGTCCCCCTGTGACCTGGTGTGCGTCCCCGTGTCCCCGCGTGACCTGGTGTGCGTCCCCGCGTCCCCGCGTGACCTGGTGTGCGTCCCCGTGTCCCCGTGTGACCTGGTGTGCGTCCCCGTGTCCCCGTGTGACCTGGTGTGCGTCCCCGTGTCCCCGTGTGAGCTGGTGTGACTCCCCGTGTCCCCGTGTGAGCTGGTGTGACTCCCCGTGTCCCCCTGTGACCTGGTGTGTGTCCCCGTGTCCCCGTGTGACCTGGTGTGCGTCCCTGTGTCCCCGTGTGACCTGGTGTGAGTATCAGTGTCCCCGTGTGACCTGGTGTGAGTCCCCGTGTCCCCGTGTGACCTGGTATGCGTCCCCGTGTCCCCGTGTGACCTGGTGTGCGTCCCCGTGTCCCTGTGTGACCTGGTGTGAGTCCCCGTGTCCCCGTGTGACCTGGTGTGCGTCCCCGTGTCCCCGTGTGACCTGGTGTGCGTCCCCGTGTCCCCCTGTGACCTGGTGTGAGTATCAGTGTCCCCGTGTGACCTGGTGTGTGTCCCCGTGTCCCCGTGTGACCTGGTGTGAGTCCCCGTGTCCCCGTGTGACCTTGTGTGCGTCCCCGTGTCCCCCTGTGACCTGGTGTGCGTCCCCGTGTCCCCCTGTGACCTGGTGTGAGTATCAGTGTCCCCGTGTGACCTGGTGTGAGTCCCCGTGTCCCCGTGTGACCTGGTGTGCGTCCCCGTGTCCCCGTGTGACCTGGTGTGCGTCCCCGTGTCCCCATGTGACCTGGTGTGACTCCCCGTGTCCCCGTGTGAGCTGGTGTGACTCCCCGTGTCCCCCTGTGACCTGGTGTGTGTCCCCGTGTCCCCGTGTGACCTGGTGTGCGTCCCTGTGTCCCCGTGTGACCTGGTGTGAGTATCAGTGTCCCCGTGTGACCTGGTGTGAGTATCAGTGTCCCTGTGTGACCTGGTGTGTGTCCCCGTGTCCCCCTGTGACCTGGTGTGCGTCCCCGTGTCCCTGTGTGACCTGGTGTGTGTCCCTGTGTCCCCGTGTGACCTGGTGTGCGTCCCCGTGTCCCTGTGTGAGCTGCTGTGAATGTCTGTGTCCCCGTGTGACCTGGTGTGTCTCCCCGTGTCCCTGTGTGAGCTGGTGTGAATGTCTGTGTCCCCGTGTGACCTTGTGTGCGTCCCCGTGTCCCGTGTGACCTGGTGTGCGTCCCCGTGTCCCCCTGTGACCTGGTGTGACTCCCCGTGTCCCCGTGTGAGCTGGTGTGTGTCCCCGTGTCCCCGTGTGAGCTGTTGTGACTCCCCGTGTCCATGTGTGACCTGGTGTGCGTCCCCGTGTCCCCGTGTGACCTGGTGTGCGTCCCCGTGTCCCCGTGCTCATCTGATTTACAGCCCCCTCATGTCCCCCTGCTCACAGACAACAGGAACGGACAGGGAATTAATGCCGACTTCAGCCCCTGCGTAAAGCCGTTCCCGAAGCTGCCCCAACACTTCTGATGAGCCAGCGTGCCGGTTTCTCCCTTCACCTCTGCTTCACTCGAGCCTAGAGTCCGTTGTTTCCCACCGAACCTGTTATGAGTCGCCCACCAGGAGCCAGCCTCCCCCCACGCCCCAGCGGGCATACAGGTCCACAGAGCCCTCACCCTCTGCCTTGACCACGGCTTGGGCACCGCGGTAGGCCCTGCAGTCAGCCATGGGCGCCCACCTCCCGCCCTCCCCGCCTCTGGATCTTAGGCAGATTCCTCAGCTCAGAGCGACCGCTTCCATCTCAACAGCAATCACAACAGCAGCGTGTTAGGGTGTGGAAGGATGGGGGGACGTTTCACAGACCCCTCAGCCATCACCAGAACCCCCATCTCATGCCCGGTCACACCCTGTGTCCTCTGGCTGCAAACCTCAGGAGTAACCCTCACAGCTCTGCGATGCCCGGGTTACACTCACACAGGCCTGAAGATAACGTGATGTGATGTCAGCCCTCTCGGCACAATTATTCATAAAGGCCAGCTACGTCGCGTCAGTCGTGCCCGACTCTCTGCAACCCCATGGACCGCAGCCCACCAGGCTGGAATACTGGAGTGGGCTGCCGCGCTCTCCTCCAGGGCATCTTCCCCACCCAGGGATCGAACTCAGGTGTCTTCCATCTCCTGCCTTGGCAGCCTGTTTCTTTCCCAGGAGCGACCCCTGGGAACCCCATTAATAAACATCATCGTTAACACGGACACTTGTGTCCCCACGCCTCCCGAGGCCTCCGTGGGGGACGCTGTCCCCCTCGTGGAAGCCCCCGCCCCGTCCCGGGCCCCCGACTCACGTAGCTGCGAGGTGGGTGGCTGTCCTAGGTGAGCAGGCTCGAGCCAGGCGCTGGAGGAGGACCCTCCCGGCCCCTTCAGAGGGGGAAAGTCCACACAGAAACAGGGTGGAAAGACAGGTTCCCCGTGTCTCTCGCGGACCCTAGCGCCCATCCGCCCACCAGCCCTTCAACGGACAGAGTCCCCAACCCTCCAGGGACACAGGGGGCTGCCTGTTAACGGTAATCTGTCAGCTGAACGCTTTAATTAAATGCGCAAACTGTTACGAAACTCTCAGAGCCCGAGGCAAGAACCGTCAGCGATGGAAAAGCTTCCTCTTTTTCACGGCGAGGTCCCTGGGGAGGTGGTGCCGGTGGATGAGTTCCCCAGAGGGGATTTTACGCATTTTCATAGTACCTCTTTTCAAAACAAGCGTAGAACAAAGTAAGTCTCCCCGAAACAGATTCAGGAATCACTTCCTAAGAGTGGCTAGTTGATGATGAGAAACTGCAGTACGTTGGAATGAGGCTTTGCAGGAATATATTTGATACTAGTTTGTTTTGGAAAAGCTGCTAAATAGGAACTATTTAGGAAACCAACCATAAAGAAAGCTGAGTGCCAAAGAATTGATGCTTTTTTGAACTGTGGTGCTGCAGAAGACTCTTGAGAGTCCCTTGGACTGCAGGGAGATCCAACCACCCCATCCTAAAGGAAATCAGTCCTGAGTGTTCATTGGAAGGACTGATGCTGAGCTGAAACTCCGATCATTTGACCACCTGAAACAAGGAATTGACTCATTGGAAAAGACCCTGATGCTGGGAAAGATTGAAGGCAGGAGGAGAAGGGGACGACAGAGGATGAGATGGGTGGATGGCACCACCGACTCGACAGACATGAATTTGAGCAAGCTCTGGGAGTTGGTGATGGTCAGGGAGGCCTGGCGTGCTGCAGTCCACGGGGTCGCAAAGAGTCAGACGCAGCTTAATGACTGAAGGACGACAAAAACATAGACCCAGACCTGGGATGGCTAGATCACATGGTGGCTCTACTGTTAAATGTTTGAGGATTAGACACACACAGAGTGAGATCCATGTGTGCTGTGGAATATTACGCAACCATGAAAAAGGAAGGCGACTGTGATACAGGCAACAACAGAGATGAAGCTTCAGGACGTGATGCCCAGTGAGAGGAACTCGCAAAAACACGGATCCTGTGCGATGACACTCACAGGCGTCCGACCTGCCTAAGCCATCGTGCCCACTGATAACAGGATTGCATGACGCACTTAAGAATCTGTTCTTAAAAGTCGCACTGAGAAACAAAAACAAAATAAGATGAGATAAGGTAACACAAAAAATATTCTGAAGAACATAAGATACGGGTTTGTGGTTGTTGTGTAGCAGCTCCAGTGAAAGAACGCGAAAGCCTCAGTCTCTGTGTCATGCCCGACTCTTTGCGACCCCGTGGACGGTAGCCGGCTCCTCTGTCCGTGTGATTCTCCAGGTGAGAATACTGGACTGGGTAGCCATCCCTTTCTCCAGGGGATCTTCCCGACCCAGGGATCGAATGTACGTCTCCTGCACGGACAGGTGGATTCTTTGCCGCTGAGCCACTAGGAAGGCCAAGAATGGGGAATAAATCCGGAGTTTGGGATGAGCAGACAGACTCCGCCACGTATAAAATAACACTTGAGCTCCTGCACAAGAAATTACATTCAGTGCCTTCTCATAACGTACAATGTAAAAGAGTCTGAGGCAAGATCAAATCACATAAGATTACAGAAAGTTATCAAGATGAAATATAAAAGAACTTCTGACATTCGGTGGGGGGGGGGGGAAGGGAATTTCTACACTGATTCTGGAGTGGGCTTTTGGTCCCCTGTGCAGAGCGTGGGGACTCCACGCGGCCACCCAAGCAATGTCATTGGGGCTGCCCTGGGCTTGGAGATGACCCTGGGTTGTCCAGGTTGCCCCGAGTCACCTCAGCGTCCGTCTAAGTAGTGGAGGGGAGGCAAGACTGTTAGTTGCTCAGTCTTGTCCGACTCTCTGCAACCCCATGGACTGCAGCACGCCAGGCCTCCCTGTCCATCACCAACTCCCGGAGCTTCCTAAAACTCACGTCCATGGAGTCGGTGATGCCATCCAACCATCTCATCCTCTGTCGTCCCCTTCTCCTCCTGTCCATGACCAGAGATCAAATCCACGTCCCGCGCCTGGGGAAAGTCCAAGAAAGCCCAAGGCGGGGACTTTTCTAACCTCGACCTTCTCCGGTGACCACAGAGCAGCGTGCCAGGCTGTGAGATCGTCCCCGGAGTGTCTGGGGCTGGGCCCGGCTTTGTCTGTGTCGGGAGATGACTCCCGACAAGCACGAAATGTCAGGCCCGGGAGCCGTCGGCAGCGTGACTGTCCGGGACCTGCAGGCTTTCGCATCTCTCTGAGCTTCTGTCCGGCTTTTGCTTCTGCACTCGGGGAAACAGAGCACTTTCCAGGCGTGTGCTGGGTGGAAAGAGACCCCCAGGTACACATTGAAAGCAGAGTTGATTTCTTTATGCTCCTGCGGAGACATCCCCCTCCTCAGACCGCACCGCCATCCCCCTGCGGCTGGGAAGATGAGTTTGACGGATGCCAGTGGTTTTAAGCTCCCTTCCTTCCTCCCTGGCCCAGTTCATGGTCCTTTGTTGCAGCCCCGCAAGGAACGTGAGCACTGATAACTTTCTCTGTGCACGCGAAAAGACTTTCAAGATTCACAGCTAATGTGTTAAGTTTTAAAGGAGGCATGTGCCTTTTCCAACACACCGTGAATCGCGTGCCCTTTTAAGATACAGCTGCAGGCTGACCGTCGTGAGGGTTTTCAGGGGGTGCTAGCTCTTTCAGGAGAAATATGCTCCGTCATTCACTGAAACAGCCCATGGAGAAACTGCAGGCAAAGACTGGGACTTGCCTGGTGTCCAGTGGTTAAGACCTCGCGTTCCAAGGCGGTGCAGTTTCGATCCCCCGGTCTGGGAGCTCAGATAGACTTTCGGCCAAAAAAACCAAAACATTAAAACAGAAGCAAGACTGGAACGAATTCCATAAAACCTTTAAAAATGATCCACATCAAAAAAAAAATCTTTGAAAAAAACGATGGGGAAAATATCGCAATATTCCCATCCTTTTTGCTTTAAATCCTTTTTTTTTTTTTAAAGTTAACTTTACTGCTTTCTCTGTGTGAACTTGTCTTTCATTTTTACCATTTTTGCAGAGTCTAAATTTAATGTCATCAAAGTCTACCTTGGCACATCTTTTACCACCTCGTCCAACTCAAGACAACAAAAATAGGCGTTAGCGTTGACACGTTGAGATGGTTTTCGCTTCCTGTAGCAACACAGGGCCGATGTGCTAAAAAGTTTCTTCCCAGTGAGTGGTCCTCAGGTGAAAACTCATCAGCGCAGCATGAATATATTGTGCAGCTTCATACACAATAGTTTGTTGCTGTTCGGTCGCTCAGTCGTGTCCGACTCTTTGCAAACCCGTGGACCGCAGCACGCCAGGCCTCCCTGTCCATCACCAACTCCCAGAGCCTGCTCAAACTCATGTCCATCGAGTCGGTGATGCCATTCAACTATCTCATCCTCTGTCGTCCCCTTCTCCTCCCACCTTCAACCTTTCCCAGCATCAGGGTTTTTTCAAATGAGTCACTTCTTCCCATCAGGTGGCCAAAGGATTGGAGTTTCAGCTTAAGCATCAGTCCTTCCAGGGGGTATTCAGGGTTGATTTCCTTTGTGTAAAAGAATGTGTTGGATGTTATTTATTCCCTGGAGGAGGTGAATCCCAGTCCAGATCTTCCAATGCATTTAATGAAAAGGAAGATTCGCACAGCTAAAGGTTTATAAAATCCTGTACCTGGCTTCCCAGGTATCTCGGTATTAAAAAAAAAAAAAAAAAGACACCTCCTCCAGCCAATGCTGGAGACATAAGAGATGCGGGTTCCATCCCTGGGTTGGGAAGATCCCCTGGAGGAGGAAGTGGCAACGCACTCTAATAATCTTGCCTGGAGAATCATATGGACAGAGGAGCCTGGCAGGCTACAGTCCACAGGGTCACGAAACAGTCGGACATGACTGAGTCATACACACACATATGCAGCTAGTATGTCAGTCAAGCATCCATTAATTTCTTTATTTTTTTTAAGTATAGTTGATTTACAATGTTCTGTTAATTTCTGTTGTACAACAGACTAACTCATTTATACACATGTATACATTCTTGCTCATATTCTTTTCCATTATGGTTTATGACAGGGTATTCAATATAGTCCCCACGCTATACAGTAGGACGTTGTTCATTATCCATCATATATATAACCGTTTGCATCTGCTCAGCTCAAACAAGAATACTGGAGTGGGTTGCCACCTCCTGCTTCACTGTTCATTCATATGGGATTGCAACTGCGTGTTGAAATGCTAAAAACATTCAAATGAGGAAGCGTGACTTTGCGGGCATTTTTCACAAGGAAACCTGAGCCGCAGGGGGCTTCCCTCGTGACTCAGAGGGTAAATTGTATGCTATGTCTATTCTGTCCCCACGGAAACACTCAAGGCCACCACCCCTCTTGTGCTAAGTGAAATGATCCAGAGAAAGACAAATATATTATATTTGTATGTATATAGAACCTAAAAATACAAAATATGAGCAATACAGACAATTGCTGGTATGTAGAACCTACAAAAATAATGCGAATGAGTTTACAAAACAGTCAAGGCAAGCTGTTGCTGCTGCTAAGTCGCTTCAGTCGTGTCCGACTCTGTGCGACCCCACAGACGGCAGCCCACCAGGCTCGCCGGTCCCTGGGATTCTCCAGGCAAGAACACTGGAGTGGGCTGCCATTTCCTTCTCCAATGCATGAAAGTGAAAAGTGAAGTGAAGTCGCTCAGTCGTGTCCGACGCTTCTCGACCCCGTGGACTGCAGCCCACCAGGTTCCTCCGTCCATGGGATTTTCCAGGCAAGAGTCCTGGAGTGGGCTGCCGTTGCCTTCTCCAGTCAAGACATGGAAGCAAACTAAACGTCCATTGACACAGGGGAGGTTGAAGAAGATGTGGGACACACTCACAAGGGACTCTCACTCAGCCACAAAGAAGCATGAAACTTGCGGCCACATGGATGGGCCTAGAGATGGTCACAGGCTTCCCTGACGGCTCCGTCATTGAAGAATCCGCCAGCCAATGCGGGAGATGGGGGTTCGAGCCCTGGTTCTGGAAGATCCCCTGGAGGAGGAAATGACAACCCACTCCGGTATTCTTGCCTGGAGAATCCCATGGCCAGAGGAGCCTGGTGGGCTACAGTCCATGGGGTCGCACAGCGTTAGACACTCCTGAGCACGCAAACTTAGCTCATTCTGCTTCCTGCATCATTCTTGAAAAACATCTCCTCTTTCAGCCACAGTTCTTTCTCTCAGCCTTGGGTTATTCGGAAACGTCCAGCCCTTGAAGGATCGTTAGCCCGCCTTTAGTTACCGGTTTCCAGCCTAATCCCGTGAGGATCAGACTGCGTGTCCCCAGTGTGTTTCATCCTTTGAAATGTGTGAGGTTCGCTGCAGGTCCAGGAGATGTTCCGTTTGGGAAGTGCGTGGACATTATCATCATGTCTGTGGTGTCTGCACGTAGCCAAGGAAATCTGGGGTAGCCTGAGATCAATGGCTGTCCGTGTAATGGTTTCCATGCTCTCTGACCCTTGGGGAGCATACGTGCTTTCTCAGCGGCTCGGTCACGTCCGACTCTTCTGCGACCCCGTGGACTGTAGCCCGCCTGGCTCCTCTGTCCATGGGATTCTCCAGGCAAGAGTACCGGAGGGGGGTTGTCATTTCCTCCTCCAGGGGATCCTGATGCTTGAACCCGCATCTCCTGCATGAGCAGGTGGGTTCTTTACCACTCAACCGCCTGGAGGATCCTTGGATTAGGGACCACCCCTCAAAGGACTTTGTGCTGCAAAAAGGATCTTAAAAGCCTGTGCTCTGTAAAGACTCTATTTCCAAAAACAAAATAAAGTAAAGGTCATACTCTGAGGTCTTGGGGGTGACAAGGTCCCCCGCTGAACTTCCGAGGTGCACATTTCAGCCCCTAACAGTCCCACCTCTAAGTCGGCGGTATTTTGGCGTTCCCAGGTCGGCAGGGTGCCTGACGGACTAGGCGTCTGGCGACTCTGTCGGTTTCCCGCTGGGTGAATTAGCACGAGGCCTTTCTCTGTGCTCTGACCATTTAGCTGCGCTGCGGGCTACGAGCCATTGAAGGCTTGTGCTCTGCACACTTTGAATCTGAGGCCCCATCTCCAACAACCAGGAGGCGGGGCCCCTCGGTGGAGAAGGGCTGGGTTTCCTGGGTGACAAGAGGCGACCAGGGGCTGATGGTTGAGAAGGTGATAAGATCGTAGGAAGCAGATGCTTATCTTTCCGTGAAGGGCATGACAAACATCACGTAACACCTCGGGGCGCTGACGGCCAAGGACCCTGGGTTTCCCACCGTGGTGGGAAAATCAAAAACAAATTGACCCTGTCCATCTTGATACATCTGCTGAATCTCTAAAGACGTAACAAAAGATGTCTTCACTTTGGCTCTGACCACAATATTCAGAATCTCCTTGGCTAGACTGGGGAGGGTGGGTGGAAAATAAATGGTTCAGACAGGAGCATCTGCCTGCAATGCAGGAGACCTGAATTCGATCCCTGGGTCGGGAAGACCCCTTGGAGGAGGAAGCGGCAACCCCCTCCAGTCTTCTTGCCTGGAGAAATACTCATGGACAGAGGAGCCTGGCGGGGCTACAGTCCATGGGGTCGCAAAGAGTCGGACAGGACTGAGCGAGTTAGCGTGCATTTCTAAACTTTCCAACAGAAACGTGTGCTGACTGATCCTCACCAAAGCATCTTTGTTTTTCCTTCTGAAATCCTGCTCCATAAAGTGGTAGCAGACCGCCATGCTGGTGACTTTGCACTCAAGACACTGTTCTGATCGCTTAGGTCTCAATAAAAGTCGAGGGGATTGGACTTCCCTGTTGGTCCGGTGGTGAGGAATCCGCCTGCCAACGCGGGGGACGCGGGTTCAATCCCCCCCGCCCGGGGCGACTAAGCCTGTTTGCCAAAACTACTGATCCCGTGTTCTAGAGCCTGCGCTTTGCAACAAGAGAAGCCCGTGCGATGAGAAGCCCAAACTAGAGAGAAGTCCCTTCCCGCTGCAACTAGAGACAGCCCACACGCAGCAAATGAACATCCAGCACAGCCAAAAAAATAAATATCTTTTTTTTTTTTAACTTAGGGAGGACAAAGGAAGGAAAAAAAAACCACGTCCGCACAAAGACTCGTACGGGAGAAGAAAACACGTTCTCTCATGCTCTGGGCTCCTGTAGGATGAGCCTGGGGGTTTGCCATCCGGGGAGGAGAAACAGGCTCACGCTCTTCGCGAGGCAAGAGGCCCGTGGGATGATCCCCAAAGGACCCTTGAGAGAGCCCCGCTCCGTGGTTGCCATGGTGACCACAATATCACCGCATCCCAGTGACTCAAAAGCATCACAGTAGAGTCCTGGATGCTTCCGTTTTTCTGGACACACGTGGTTCCCCGGGACGATGGGTACGCCTTGCGAGTGTCCACACCCACAGGAGAGGATACAGGGAGGGATGGGGGAGTGGCTGTGACCCCAGGGGGGCCCCAGTGTGAGGAGTAAAGGGCTGGTCACGGAAGCCAAGGGGAGTGATCAGCTGTGGAGGCCCGAGGCTGGGGGAGCTGGTCGGACCGTGGGATTCAGGCCAGGCCGTGAGAGGCAGGGTCAGCTTTAAGTCGGGCCTCGGGGACCTGATGTAATCCAGGCGAACTGCTACGAAGCCAATACAGTGAGTTTTGTCTACAATATC
The DNA here is from genome assembly GCF_963930625.1 of Muntiacus reevesi. NCBI lineage: Eukaryota > Metazoa > Chordata > Mammalia > Artiodactyla > Cervidae > Muntiacus > Muntiacus reevesi. The sequence goes on from NC_089271.1 coordinate 682,593, forward strand.
CATGCGTGTGTGGGTGTGTGCACCCAGCTGGGTCTGACTCTTTGTGACCCCATGGACTGCAGCCCCGCCAGGCTCCTCTGTCCACGGGATTCTCCCGGCAAGAACACTGGAGTGGGTTGCCACGCCCACCTCCACACAATATCCATATAAGTGGTCAGTTACTGGTCCAGATGCTGCTGTGCAGGTGTTTTATTTTTTTAAAGGCACGATTCACAGTTAAATCGTTGAACTCTGAGCAAAACAGATGACCTGTCGTGACATGGGTGGGCCTTGTCTAATCAGTTGAAAGGTGTTGGAGAAAATAAACAGGTTGTCTGAGGAAGATGGAATTCTGCCTCCAGACAGACCTCAGATGCAACCTGCAACATCATCGCTTCCCGGGGCCTTCAGACTACTGGTCTACCCAGCAGAACTGGGACTTATCACATTCCACCACGGACGTGAGTAGGAACAGACCTCGGGAGATGGTGAAGGACAGCGAAGCCTGGCGTGCTGCAGTCCACGGGGTCACAGAGAGTTGGACACGACTGGGCGGCTGAGTAACAACAGATCTTCCACACTCATAAGCCTTTTCCTTAACCTCTGTCTCTCATCTCTATGTATCTACCTATCTAGCTAATTTATAGATAAGTATATACATCTACAGGGCTTCCCTTGTGGTTCAGACAGCAAAGCGCCTGCCTACAATGCGGGAGACCCGGGTTTGGTCCCTGGGTGGGGAAGATCCTCTGGAGAAGGAAAAGGGAGCCCACTCCGGTATTCTTGCCTGGAAAATCCCGTGGGAGAAGCCTGGTAGGCTACAGTCCATGGGGTCGCAAAGAGTCGGACACGAGTGAGCGACTTTACTACTTACTATATACATCTATCTATCATGCATTTATCATCCATCTTGTGTGTCTATTCATCGCCATCTAACCATTCATGATCAACCTACCTATCATCTATAAATAAATATCGATTGATCTATCTATCTAATTATCCATCGTTTTAATACTTGCGTTAGCTTTGGAGATTCCCTGGTAAAGAATCTGCCTGCCAATGCAGGAGACGTGGATTCTATCCCTAGATCAGGAAGGTCCCCTGGAGAAGGGAATGGCAACCCACTCCAGCATTCTTGCCTGGAGAATCCCATGGACAGAGGAGCCTGGCGGGCTACAGTCCAGTGGGTTGCAAAGAGTCAGACATGACTGAGCATCAGCGTTCTCCAGAGCAGCAGAGCCAATACCATATACATTATAAGGAAACAGCTGTGATCATGAAGACTGAGACGTCCCAGGATATGCTGTCTCTAATCTAGAGAACTAATGGGCCAACGTTAGGACCCCACCAATCCTCAAGACCAGAAAACCATCACTGAGCTCATAACCAACACGTCCTTAATTTACCTCGTGTCCCGTGACGGAGTCACAGAGCCAGTTTAACGTTAAAGACCAAGGACTGCTGGTATACCCATTGTATGGATTTCTAGACCGAGGCTCGGGAGAGCTAAGGACACCCTCTCGAGAGCCAACTAGACCCGTTTTGCTGGTGGACACCTCTCGCCTATGTAGTTTTATATTTATAGAAGCTCTTTTTTTGTGTGTGTGCAGCGTCCTTGTGATGAGAAAGTGGTGTTTTTCTCCTTTGATGGAAGAGGAAATTGAGGTTTAGTCATTAGGTCACGGGGTGGCCATGGTCAGACACACAGCTGGGGATGAACCTCAATCTGTGGGGGAAGAAGCAGAGTCCCGCCAGCCTCACCAGACGGACGCACACACCTTCTCACGGTGAGGCCGGACCGTGATGCTACGGGTGGCCCCCGGGGTCCTCCCCTCCCGCCTCCACGGTTTCCCAGGGGGTCGGGGCCTGTCTACAGATCCATTCTCAGGACGGAGCCCCAGACAGACACGCGGAGGCGGTGGCTTTGGGCCAAGAGTCAAGGGCTGCTCTTGGTCACACGGCACTGGACGCCGTCCAACTGACGGTGATTTTCTGGCCGCTGTCCCAAGTATCAGCGTCCCCAAAACCATGGCTGCATCCATCTACGAGCTGTGGCTATTTAAAGCGGGCCCTGCAGCGGTCAAGGGCTTTTGGCCGTGGGTGATCAGGCCGCCCCCGCCCACTGGGGACACTCAGCGCTGTCTGTGGCTGTTTCTGGTTGCCGTCACCTCCGGGAGGGTCTCCTGGCATGTAGTGGGTGGGCACCAGGAACTCAGCGGGGCGCCAGACTCCCCATGTCGGAGAGGCGTCCAGCCCCAGGTGTCAGTAGTGGTGAGTCTGAGAAACTCTGACCTAGCTCCAGTGACTTCATCAACTTACGTATACATTCATCATCATCTAGCATCTAACTATCACCCATCCGTCTCAGAATCATCTAAGTATCTATATACCTATCATCTATCTTCCATCCATCCATCCACCTACCTGTTATCATGTATCATTTAAGTATCGTTAATCCATCTATCTGTCTGTCTGTTCATCCATATCTATCTATCCATCATCCATCCATCCATCTGTTATCATGTATCATTTAACCATCATTCATCCATCTATGTATCATCTAAGTATCTATATCTACCTATCACCTATCTTCTATCTAAAATATATCCATACACCTGCCCATCTATCTTTTCATTCATTTGTCTATCTGTCCATCTATTCATCCTTATCTATGTATCCATCCATCCATCCATCCATCATCACTCCACCCACTCGTCCACCCATCTATCCATCTACCTATTCATCCATCTATCCATCCATATCTGTGTATCATCATCTGTCTATCATCCATCCATCCATCCAGCTATCCATTGTGGTCTATCATTTAACAATCACTCATCCATCTATGTATCATCTAAGTGTCTATATCTACCATCCATCTATCTTCTATCTAAAATCTATCCATGTCTCTACCCATCCGTCTTTTCATCCACTTGTCTATCCGTCCATCCATCCAAGTGTATGTCGCTATCCATCCATCTACCATCTCTCTTCATCCAATCATCCATCCATTTATCCATCTTTCTATTCATCCCTACCTATCATCTATCTATTTTCCATCCATCTATTATCATCTATCATTTAACTATCATTCATCCATTTTTGTATCACCTAAGTATCTATATCTACCGACCAAGTATCTTCTATTTATAATCTATCCATGCCTCTACCCATCTGTCTTTTCATCCATTTGTCTATCTGTCCATCAACCCATGTGTATGTCTATCCATCCATCCACCATCTCTCTTCACCCAATCACCCATCCATCTATCCATTTACCTATTCATCCATATCTATCTATCTATCCATCCATCCATCCATCCACCTATCTATTACGATCTATCATTTAGCGATCATTCATCCATCTATGTATCATCTTAAATATCTATGTCTACCTATAGTTTATCTTCTATCTAAAATCTATCCATGCCTCTACCCATCTGTCTTTTCATTCATTTGCTATCTGTCCAGCTATTTATCCTTATCTATGTATCTATGCATTCACCTATCCATCCATCCATCCATCGTCTCTCCACCCCTTCACCCGCCCATCTATCCATCCATCAATCCAACCATCTATCCATCCATATCTATCTACCATCTATCTTTCTATCCCTTGCTATCTACCATCCAGCACAGGAGTTCACAACTGGGGATGAGTTGAGCACTCCCAGGAGCACCGATGACAAAGTCTGGACACACGTGTTTGGCGGCTGCCGCTTGGGGAAGGGAGTGCTCCAGGCCCGTGGTGGGCGGAGACTGTGATGGGACCCTGCTCCACACCCCACCGCGCACCAGACGGCCCCCCTCAGGCCCCCAATCTGGCCCCAAATGTCCACAGTGCTGTGGGCAAGGAAGCTGGCCTGGGTCGTGACCCACTGGGTGTGATACGACAGACGCTGAGTTTCCATGACAACGCTATTGGGAGGTCACTGGAATGCGAACAAGCCCCCAGTGTCCCTCAATGTCCCAGCCTATGTGGTGGGGTCGGGTCCCTGTTTAACCAGGTGGGCGTCCATGAGCTGCAGTTAGATAGACCCCCTCGGGCTTCCCAGAGAGAGAGAGGGCCGGCAGCTCCGTCCAGAGTCACCGGGGGGGGGTCCTCCCCGCCTCTTCCAGCTTCCGGGGGCTCCAGGCATCTGTCCCTGGGCTGGTGGCCGCCTCCCTCCCGTCTCTGCCTCTGTCTCCACGCGGCTTCTCCTCTGTGTCCCTGTCTCTCCTCTTCTGTGCCTCATAAGGACTCTGACCCTGGGTTTAGGGCCACCCCCATCCAGGAGGACCTCATCCCAGACTTTTCACTCCATTATCAAAGGGTCTGCAAAGCCCCTCTGTGCAAATAAAGTCCCATTCCTGGGTTCTGGGGGTGAGGACACGGACGTGTGTTGGAGGGGCCTCAATTCAGCCCTCGACACCCGGGGGAGCGATTATTTCCACCGCTCAGGACTATCTGCGTTTCAACCCCTAAAGCTGTGTCTCACCTTTGAGTTTTTTCAGGTGAAACAAGAATGCTGGTCACACCACGCTCAGCAGCTGGATACTAAAGGGGGGTGGAAAGGACACGGGGCCGGTGCTAGGTGAGTGGCGAGGAGGCGTTGCAAGGAGCTCTGTGCACACTTGGTGAATAGGTGAGCAGCAGGCGTGTGGACGGGCAGCTGGCTCGTGCTCAGCGGTGGTGAAGCTGGACATCTGGGGTGGCAGAGAGCTCCGAGGATGAGCCATGAGAGCCCCGCAGATGTCAGCCCTCGCCCCACCCACCCCCGGGAAAGCCCCGGCACGTGGCCTGGGGTGATGGTTCCCCCTCCACACCCCTCCTCCCTCCCCCGAGCCTGAGGACCAAGGACCCGAACACTAGGGAAGTCTTCTGATGCTCTGAGCAAAATGGAAACCACTTTCAGGGTTTAAAAAAAAAAAAGAAGAAGAGGATCTGAGGCTCATCGGCGTGCCGGGCTCGGGCAGAGATCAAACCCTCTGAGTGGGGTTGCTCTGGACACACGTGGCCTGTTCACAGTTCTCGGGGAAAGTGTGCTTGGCCGTCTTGCAGACCCATGAGGGATTCGCCGGTGTGATCGAGAGTGAAGCCAGAATTTGGCCGGGTGTCCCCAGGAATCTTGCTTGCCCCCCCATAAGCTTTCTGTTGCCTAATATTTCTTCTGTGCCCCAAGTCATTTCTCCCCCAATATCCTCTCTTGTCCCCCCAGATTAATAATATATCTGGACCCCAATAATGTCTGGTCCCATCATAAACTTTTGGGTTCCACAATAGTCTCTCTGGTCCTGAGTATTCTTTCTTGTCTCCCAGTGATCTCCAGCCCCCAATAATATCTTGGGCCCCTCAATAATATAGCTGGTACCCCAGTATTTTCTCTGCCCCCTCAATAATGTATCTGGCCCCTCCATAATATTTGTGCTCCCCAATAATTTCTGGTCTCAAATATCCTCTCTACTCCCCCAGTGATCTCCCTGGTCCCCCAAAGTCTCTGGTCCCCCAATAATGCCTCTGGTCCCTTCCTAATATTTGGGTTCCCCAATCATCTCTCTGTCCCCAAAGATTCTCTGCAGGCCCCCAATAACCTCTCTGATCTCCCAGTAATATGTCTCGTCCCAAGTATTTCCTCCTGATCCCCAAAATCTCTGGTCCCCTAATAATGCCTCTGATCCCTCCCAAATATTTGGGTTCCCCAATCATCTCTGTCCCCCAAGATTCTCTCTGGCCCCCCAATAACCTCTGACTTCTCCCAATAATGTGTCTGGCCCCCAGTATTTCCCCTGATGCCCAAAGTCTCCAGTGCCTCAATAATATCTCTGTTCCCTCCATAATATTTGGGTTCCCCAATAACCTCTCTGGCCTCCCAAAGGCTATGGCCTTCCAATAATCTCTCTGTCCCCCAACAATCACTCTGCTTTCCTGCCCCCCAATAATATTTTGCTCCTCAGTTTTTTCTCCAGTCCCCAAAGTCTCTGGTCCCTCAGGAATGTCTGCGCTCATCAATATCTTCTCTACTCTTCAGTAAGCTTCATGAGCCCTACACTTCACTCCTGTCTCCAAAGCATCTCTGGGCCCCGGCATCCTGTCTGATTCTCCATCCTCTCTCTTGTGTGGTCCATTTTAATGAACAGCAACGTGGACAATGGAGGTGGAAATGGCAACCCACGCCAGTGTTCTTGCCTGGAGAGTCCCATGGACAAGAGGAGCCTGGCGGGCTACGGTCCACGGGGCTGCAAAGAGTTGGACACGGCAGAGTGACTGAACAAGGACGAAAAGTGTGGACAGGGAGTGATGTTTTCACAGGTCAGCCCAGTTGCAAGGCACCTCATGACGTGACAATCACAGTCTGAAGCAGGGGGACTTCCCTGGTGGGTCTGTGGTCCGTGCTCCCAGCGCGGGAGGCCTGGGTTCAGTCGTTGGCTGGGGAACTAGAGGCCACATGCTGCAAGGAAAGCTCCCACATGCCACAGTTAACACCTTGTGCAGCAAATAAATAAAGGAGTATTAATAATTAATTTTTAGAAAAGCCACGGATGGGAGGGAGGCTGCGCAAAGCCAGCATCCCTGGTCCCAGTCCAGTGCCCAGAGCCGGCCGGCCGTCATTTGCATGGCTGCTTAGAAATGGCGAGGGCAGTGTTTATTTAGAAGGGAGCCGAGCTTGGGAAGGAAGTCAGCCACCCGTGGCGGGTCAGGCACCCTGTGGGGGGAGGACCTCAGCAGCACCCGATCTGCTGGCTTCCTGTGAGCGTGACTCAGAGCCTGCAGGAGCCGGCGGGCTCAGCAAACACTCGGGCAGACAGTGTTTATAGCCTGGGATGAGGAAGTCAAGGGTGGGGGGTGTGGCGGCGGGCAGCTGCCTCCTTCCTCTCTCCTTTTAAAATGGATCTACAGCTCACCATTTCAAAGTAGGTGATTCGCTGGCGTTCGGTGCACTCACCGCCTTGTGTCAACACCGCTCCGACCTCGTTCGAGAACACTTCCACTGTCTCCACGCAGACGCGTATTTTAGCATCAAGAACAGCCGTCAGAGAGAAGGCTCAGATTCCCCGTGCATGAGCAATCCTTATCAACATCACCTCCACCACCACCGCCATCATCACCATCATTATCACCTCCACCATCGTCACCGTCATTATCACCTCCACCATCGTCACCATCAATCACTGTCATCATCACCACCTCTGCTATCACCACCGTCATTATCACCACCATCATCATCACCATCAATCACCATCATTGTCACCACCTCCACTGTCATCACCATCACATTCATTATCACCACCACCATCAGCATCATCACCATCATCATCGCCATCACCGCCATCACCATCATCAACACCTTCACTACCATGACCATCATTATCACCACCACCATCACCATCACCACCACCATCACCATCATCAACACCTTCATTACCATCACCATCATCACCACCACCACCATCACCATCATTGACATCATCATCACCACCAGCACCATCACCATCATTGACATCATCATCACCACCACCATCACCATCATCACCATCACCATCACCATCATCACCATCATCACCACCACCATCACCATCATCACCATCACCATCACCATCATCACCATCATCACCATCACCATCACCATCATCACCATCACCATCACCATCATCACCATCATCACCATCACCATCATTATCACCACCACCATTGCCATCATCACCAACATCATCATCATCACCACCATCACCTTCATCATCATCGCCATAATAATAAGGCAGTGTAGACCATCAGCTGTCTAGATGACCTTGAGAAGGTCACAGAGTCATTTGCTGCCTCAGTTTCCCCATGTGCAAAGAGATGTCAACAACATTCTCAGAGGGACATCATGATGGTTCCAAGAATCCACCTGAACACTTACAATGACAGGCCTATGGGGAATCCTGCAAGAATCAGGATGAAACCCCGAGAATGAAATCAACTGGGGACTTGCCGGCCACCAGTTTTGAACAGACAGGTGGATCTTACTCAGTCTTCAAAACAACCCCTTTAGGCGATACTGTTCTTATGGAACTTCTTGTGCTTTGCGGCAGGGGTCCATGAGCAAGTGAGGGACTCAGAGTGCGGGCGTTTGGGCCGGGCTCCAGGTCTCGACTTCTCCACTGCACCTTCTCTCTTCCTCTGATAGGATGAAGAGTGCAAGACTTCAAGGAGAATTTATTTCAGATGTATTCAACCCTGCTGCCTGTGAATGTGGCCTTATGTGGAAATAGAGTCTATGAAAATGTGATTAAGATATAAGTTAAGATTAGCCCATTGGGGTGGGTCCTAAGCCGGTGTGACTGATGTCCTTGTGAAAACAGAAGATGCACAGATGGACACAGAAACACACAGACTGAAGATGGCTGTGCGAAGACAGAAGTAGAGGCTGGAGGGAGGTGGCCACAAGCCCAGGGACGCCTGGGGCCCCGAGAAACTGGAAGAGGCAGGAAGGACCCTTTCTTGGAACCATCAGAGGGAGCACCACTTTGTAGAAATTTGACTGTGGAGTTCCGGCCTCTAGAATGTCAGAGGAAAAAATTATGGTGTTTTAATCCACTCAGTATGTGGTCATTTGTTATGACTGTCCCAGGATGCTAATTCAAAGGAATTGACTGGGAACCAGCCTCCTCTTTTGTTTTGCCTGTTTGTTCATTCATTCATTCATCTATCCATCCCAATTCACCCACTCATCCATCCATCCATCCAACAATGTATCCATCTATCCATCATCCATCCATCCATCTGTCATCCATCCATCCATTATCCACCCATCCAACATCCATCCATCCACCCATCCATCCATCTGTCATCCATCCATCCATCCATCACCCATCCATCCACCCATCCATCCATCTGTCATCCATCCATCCATCACCCATCCATCCATCACCCACCCATCCATCATCCATCCATCCATCATCCCCCATGCATCAATCATCCACCCATCCATCCATCTACCATCCATCCATCCATCCATCCATCACCCACCCATCCATCATCCATTCATCCATCATCCATCCATCTATCATCTACCCATCCATCTATCATCCATCCATCATCCATCCATCCACCCATCTATCCATCCATCATCTATCCATCCATCATCCACCCATCCATCATCTACCCATCCATCTATCATCCATCCATCATCCATCCATCCACCCATCTATCCATCCATCATCCATCCATCCATTTACCCATCTGCTCATCCATCCAACTATCCATCCATCCATTTATCCACCCACATATCTGTCCATTCATCCATCCATTTATCCATCCATCCATCCATCCATCTATCTATCCATCCATCATCCAATAAACGTTAACTGAGCCCATGCTGACTCATTCTGGCCCCTCATTCACAAGGCCACAGCCCACACATGCATCCCGCCCATTCATGCCCAGTGTCTGTGACTGAGGATTTGTCTCTGCTTCTACTCCATCTGCCCGCCGGCCTGCTGGTCCACCCCTGCCCCGACTGCTCAGGTGCCTGTGACACAAACCTAGGAGACCCACACCTCCAGCCGCAGGGTAACTCGGAGGAGCCCGTAACCCTGGCCAATGGGCCTGGTCCACAGCAGTGACCGACAGGGAGGCTGGGATCCGCATCTCGTAATCCACCCACTCCCTCCGTTCCCTTTATAGCACAGGATATTACAAAAGACACTTCCTGCACTTCCCGTTTTGTCAGTAACAATGCCCCTTATTGGAGCCCATGCTTCGTTCATTCTTGAGCAGGTAATCCCATGGTATGCGGAAGATGCAATGGGCTCACGCCGGGGCCCGATGTGTGGACACTTCAGTTCAGTTCAGTCGCTCAGTCATGTCTGATTCTTTGCAAGCCCATGGACCGCAATACACCAGGCTTCCCTGTCCATCACCAACTCCCAGAGTTTACTCAAACTCATGTCCACCGAGTCAGTGATGCCATCCAACCATCCCATCCTCTGTCATCCCCTTCTCCTCCCGCCTTCAATCTTTCCCAGCGTCAGGGTCTTTTCTGATGAGCCAGTTCTTCCCATCATGTGGCCAAAGGATTGGTATTTCAGCTTCAGCATCAGTCCTTCCAGTGAATATTCAGGAGTGATTTCCTTTGGGAGTGACTGGTTTGTGTGGACAGTGGGGTCTAAATCTTGGTCCATTTGGAATGGAGCAGGATGCGATGGTCATTGCCCACTGAATGCCACCCCCCCATGTCCTCTGCCTGCCTTTTGTCTGTGGAAAACTTTACTCAAAGAATAAGTTTAATCAGAGAAGTAGGAAATACAGAAACAAAGGAAAACAGTCAAAGGAGACTAAATAATAATAATGTAGTCATTAAGCTGGAGAAAGCTGAGTGCCGAAGAATTGATGCTTCCGAACTGTGGTGCTGGAGAACACTCTTGAGAGTCCCTTGGACTGCAAGGAGATCCAACCAGTCCATCCTAAAGGAAGTCAGTCCTGGATATTCATTGGAAGAACTGATGCTGAAGCTGAAACTGCAATCCTTTGGTCAATTGATGGGAAAAGCTGACTCATTGGAAAAGACCCTGATGCTGGGAAAGACTGAAGGTGGGAGGAGAAGGGGATGACAGAGGATGAGATGGTTGGGTGGCATCACCGACTCGATGGACATGAGTTTGAATAAACTCTGGGAGTTGGTGATGGACAGGGAGGCCTGGCAGTGCTGCAGTCCATGGGGTCACAAAGAGCCAGACATGACTGAGCGATGGAACTGAACTGAGTCATTAAACATAGTCAAGGACCTTTACTTCTTTCTCAAGGGCTCTATATTCTGACCCATATCCTGTGAGCTGTCTTATAGATACTAGAACGTCAGAGGGAGAAGATAACTGCATGAGGACTGGACTTGTACCCAGGACATGAGCTGCCACCATTCTGAGAGCTGGCTGCAAAGAAATGGAAACAAGTGCATCCCTGGAACTGAAGATGAACTATACGTAAAACAACCAAGACGATGCTGGTGGGAGCACTGATGACCGATATGAAGATGACTGTTAGGGATGAGTGTGCTGTTTCGGCATGTGGAGCCCCCTCCTTCTGACTACAAAAGCTCTCACCCCCTGCTTGTCAGAGCTGGGGGGGTGGGGAGTCAGCCTCTGGACAGATGTCCACCACCCTCTGCCACCCGCTCCCCACCCAGGTGCCAGCATCTGAAATAAAGCAAACTTTCCCTTCCACCAGCCTGGCCTGTCTTTTGGCTTTTGAACAGCCAGCAGCCACATTCTACACCCTCTTTCAGTAACACATTGCCCCGCCCAAAGGATGCTCCTTTATCCCGTAGCCGCGATCTCAGCGTATCACAGGGTCTTCTCTCATTTTCATTATTGATGTGCAGGAAGAGGAGCACGCGGCTAAGCTTGAGACATGGCACAAAGTGGCCCAGGGGGCCCTGAAGCGGCGGGTTGTCACCCTGAGACCCAGGGCAGGGGGCGGAGGGGGATGTGAGGTGGTCCTGCTTCTCCGCCGAGCCCCGTGGCTGCAATTGTCCGGCCACCGTTGTCTTGTCCTTTCCCTGGTGGTCATGAACTTGGGGGGGGGGGGAGTCGTGACTCTGTCCCCCAGAGGAGGTTTCGCTGATGTCTGGGGACAGTTTTGCAGGTCAGGATCTCTGGGGATGCTAGATGTCTCTGGTCGGTGAATGACCACAGATACTGTTTAACAGCCTACAGTGCGGAAGACAGGCCAAGAACTATCCCATCTAAAGGGCCAGAATTAATAGTGTGAGCTGAGAAACCCTGTCTAATCATGAGAGCCTTCTGTCTCTCTATCTTCACACCTACCTAGCTCTCATCTATCGCTATCTCTATGTATCTGCAATCCTACATGCCTATGATCTATATCTATCTATCCATCCACCTATCCATCTATCCATCTATGTATCCATCTATCATCCATCTATCCATCCATCCATCCATCTATCCATCCATCCACCCATCTATCCATCCATCCATGTATCCATCCATCTATCTATCCATCCATCTATTCATCCATCCACCCATCCATCTATCCATCTATCCATCCACCCACCCACCCACCATCCATCTTTCCGTACATCTATCCATCCATCCATCCATCCATCTATCCATTCATCTATCCTTACATCTATCCATCTATCTATCTCTCTATCCCTCTATCTGTCTCCATACTTACCTATCATCTATACCTCTCTCTATGTCTTTTATCTATCCATCTATCCTCCCTCAATCACCCAAATTATCATCTGTCATCCATCATTTATCTATATTTTTCTATTATGTATGTGCTATCTATGTCTACCTATCTATGCAGGCAGAACCTTTCCTGAGGAGATACCAGGGAAGCTCCGCGTTCCCTGCATGGCTCAGGAGCAAACGTGGTCACCAGTCGCCTGTCAAAGCATGCCTCTCCCTAAGAGAAGGCAGGCCCTGCATCCACGTGTCCATCTGCCCAGCCAGGAGGGGGTGGTGGACACGGCTGCAGGACTCTCCCCGGGGGCTCCCAGCGCGGACCCCGGGGGCCGTTCCGGGGGACCCCACCGTGCACCCCATGTGTGTGCTTATTTGCTGGGTCAGGGTTCCCTGAGGTGTGGTGTTTGCCCTGGGAAAGGTCTGTGGTGGGCGTAGGTCATCTCCTGGGGGGGGCAGGTGGGGGGCCTGGACAATTGCCCACAGTCAGGGACCAGGATAAGGTACCAGAGGGGAATGGGGTTCCGGGTGTCTTACCCACTCCTGACTCCCAGACAGGAGAGGGGCCTTGGGCGGGAGGCCATCTAGTGGACACACCCACGGACGGAGGCTCAGAGAGGCTGGGCCAGAAGGAGGAGCACCCTAGGGACACCCCCCCTCCTTCACTAACCCATCACTCCCCGCCTTGCCACCTTCATCCCTAAGATGATAACACAGGCCTCAGTAGGTTTGCGAGGGGGTCCCAGGTGACCTCTAAGGGGTGGTATTGCCCCTTCGCCCCCTCCCCTCCCCTCCCCCGGCCCCCCGGGTCCTGAGGCTGAGTGGGGATGTTTCACAAACCACAGCAGGTGTCCGGAGGGTCGGCCCAGCCTCCAGACTCGCCCCACGGCCCGGTTCCTCCTCCTAGAGGCGGGCAGGGGTCTCCAGGATGCGGGAACCACATACAGGGCGTGCACCCCCTCCGGCCCGAACGCTGGCCACAGCAATGCACGCTCACCCCGCCCCCGGAAACGAAACCGCGATTCTTGCAGCTCCTGGAGGCGTTCTGAACGGAAAGTCCGCGCTCACGTCCGGCCCAGGTGCCCATCCCAATCCAAACACTCAGCGCCGCATCTAAAGCGGGGGACGGACACGCGGGCCCCGCCGGGCCCCGGTTCCTCTGCGCTCCTGCGCCGGTAGCAGCGGGGGCGGGGTGCACCTTCTGGCCCCCACGCAGAAGACACGACAGAAAGCAGAGAAGGGGAAAAAAAAAAAAAAAAAACAACAACCCTCTTTGGTTTGGAAGCAGAACCATTACGCTGCGTTAATTCCTCCTCGCCAGGCGTGACCCTAAGCGCACAGACTCCCGATTTGCACCGCCAGGAATTCCCAGGACAGAGACCAGTGTGCACGCGGCGCCCCACTGCTCCCCAAACTGCGGGTGCTTTATAAAATGCAGCTTTCCAAGGAAAGGACCCGCCTGCCGAGGCAGGAGCCGCAGGAGCCTGCGGGGCTCGTTCCCCGGGCGGGAAAGATTTGCCTGGAGAAGGAAAGAGCAACCCACTCCCGTATTCCTGCCTAGGCGATTCCGTGGGCGGAGGAGCCAGGTGGGCCACGGTCTGGATTCGCAGTTTCTGGGTGAGTCGGGGCCAGAGAGGTGATCTCAGGGCTCACGGGGGCCCCCCAGCGGTGGAACCCTCCCCGACGCAGCCCCGTCTCCGTCCCCTGGTCGCGCCTGGCCACCTTCAGCGCTCATCTGTGCGCCGGCGAGTTTTCCTGGAGTTTGCACCCGGAGACTGCGTTCAAAGCATCCCCCCGCCAAGTGGTCGCGCCTGCAGTGCAGGAGCCGCAGGAGACCCGGGTTCCATCCCTGGGTCGGGGAGATCCCCTGGAGACAGGGATGGCAACCCACTCCTGTTCTTGCCTGGAGAATCTCCATGGACAGAGGGGCCTGGCGGGCTGCCGTCCGTGGGGTCGCAAAGAGTCGGACCCCACGGACTGAGCGCGCTCGCACGCCCTGCCTGTCTGAAGCTCTTCCTGTCTCGTCGGCGCCCCTCACCCCCGAGCGAGGAGGACGCACGCAGCCCTTCTTCGCAGGCTCTCACCCCCGTAAGGTCCTTCCCCCGCGGCGCCCCGGGTTCCAGACAACGCGCGTAAATCAGACACTGGACGCACCTGGAAAGGCCGATGATGCGCGTCAGCGGTGTGGACGCAGCCCGGGGCTGGATCCGAACGCGCGGCAGCTGTGGGTCAGACCGAGCCTGGCGTCAGGAAGCCTCCGTCCCGCCGCCCCCGAAGGAGCCCGGGGTGGGTGTCACGGCGCGACCCGGGCGCCCGCATCGCCGCCGTGTGGGGCGCGCACATTGCGCGCGGGCTTTGCACGCTCGGCAGATACGGAGCCTCGAAAGGTACCCCCTCCCCGGCTCCGGGAGGCCGCCGTGGAGACCCAGGGTAGGTGCAGAGGAAACCCGTTTTGAAATTTCCTGTATAACCGTCTGATGGTCTGCAGTCTCCCGGCGTCCAAGCCCGCCGGCGCCCCTCCTATCAGCGCGCGCCCTCGCCCGGGGGCGGGGTGCCGGGGCGGGAGCTGGGGTGCGGCCCACAGCCGGGCCCTCGTGGTGGCTCGTGCCGGGCCCCGGGGTGACTGCTTGGGGGAGACGCCGCCTCTCCGAGAAGGTCTGCAGCGTTCAGACGCGCATCAGACCATGCAGACCAGGCGGGCGGGGGGCGGGGGTCGCGGTCCCTGCGATGCCGCCGGCAGTGACCCGCAGTGAATCCCAGACCAGACAACGCCTGACGATTTTTATTTAAAAAGAAATTGTAAAACTGTGCTAAGCGAAGACTTCCTCTTGCAGGCGAAACCTGGGTGCCCGGCGACCTCTTTTGGTTCTGCAAACAGAGGGTGACCTGACCGGGTGACCCACGCCCCCGGGGGGGCGCCCAGGGAGCGCGTTCCCTCTTCCAGCCGCACCGAGCCGGATTCACTGCCCAACCCTTATCCCGACCCTCCCACCCCCACCCCAACCCCAGCCCCAGACCCCCCTGGCCCCTCGGTCGATGGATCTCAGAATCCAGAGCAGAGGGAGCTGGGCCGGATGGTGTGGCCGACGTGGAGAGGTGAGGAAGGGGGCTTCACAGCAGGTGCGCCGTGATCAGAAGGAGGCAGATGCTGGGAAGAGACCCTTCGAGAACCAAAGTCCAGCTCTGGGGCCCGGGGTCATGTGGAAGAGGGGATGAAGGGGCCGATTCTGAGCCGCCGTCTTCTAGGAAGTCACAGGGGTGCTGAATGAGCGAATGTGGAACCGCAGTTTCGGGAAAACCCGGGGTCATCCGTCTACTTGTGGGGTATGGCGGATATAAGTACCTCCATGTGCTTCCGTGGTGGCTCAGACGGTAAAGAATCTGCCTGAAGGTGCTGGGAAGATCCCTTGGAGGAGGGCTTGGCAACCCACTCCAGTATTCTGGCAACCACCTGGGGTGGGTCGCCATACCCTTCTCCAGGGGATGTTCCAGACCCAGGGGCTGAACCTGAGTCTTGTGCTTGGCAGGCAGGTTCTTTACCGTCTGAGCCACCGGGGAAGCACCATGATTATTATTTTGTCTCGCTTGATTGCTTTTCTTTGTTTCTCTGTCTTCTCGGTTCTCTGATTGAATGTGTTCTTTGGAACTCAGGGAGGCCTGGGGGCAAAGCCTCGCTGCAAACTTGAAGGCAGGCTGGGGACACAGCAGGGCAGGTCTGTCCTGGGAAGGCCTCGTAGACACCTGCCCGGTTACAGTGGGGAGGAACACGTCCGTCCTCCATGTGGCGCAGGATTGTTTAGTTGTTGGAAAGCACCTTAGGACGACAAGATAGCAATCTGGCAGCCAACTCACGTCTACTCGCATGCAGACTGCGAAATTTGTCCACTTGGGGTCTTTCCAGCGGGTGGAGGGTCTGCTCTCCATCCTGGCTCTCAGGGGTCCCGGCTCCAGCAAATGTGAAAGCAGAAGGTAAGAGAAGCGTGATCTGCCACTGAGCAGGGCCAGGCCACCCCCCTGGGTAGATGCTGATCTCATCTGGGGTGAGCCTGTGGAGGGGAAATCCAGTTGCCCACATTTCCCCTTCCTCCCCAAGAAGCCAGACCCATGGGTGGATGGATGGATGCATGAATGATGGATAGATGGATGATGGATGCATGGATGATGGATGGATGGATGGATGATGGATAGTGGATGGACGGATGATGGATGCATGCATGCATGGATGGATGGATGCGTGCATGCATGCATGGATGATGGATGGATGGATGGATGATGGATAGTGGATGGATGGATGATGGATGCACGCATGCATGGGTGGATGCATGCATGCATGAATGATGGATGGATGGATGATGGATGCATGCATGCATGGATGGATGATTGATGGATGGATGGATGATGGATGGATGGATGGATGATGAAGGATGGATGATGGATGCATGCATGCATGGATGGATGATTGATGGATGGATGGATGGATGCATGAATGATGGATAGATGGATGATGGATGGATGGATGGATGATGGATGCATGCATGCATGGATGGATGATTGATGGATGGATGGATGATGGATGGATGGATGGATGATGGATGCATGCATGCATGGATGGATGATGGATGGATGGATGATGGATGCATGGATGATGGATGGATGATTGATGGATGGATGGATGATGGATGAATGGATTGATGGATGATGGATGATGGATGGATGGATGATGGATGCATGCATGCATGGATGGATGATTGATGGATGGATGGATGATGGATGATGGATGGATGGATGATGGATGCATGCATGGATGGATGCATGCATGCATGCATGGATGATGGATGGATGGATGGATGATGGATGATGGATGGATGGATGGATGCATGCATGCATGCATGCATGGATGATGGATGGATGGATGGATGATGGATGATGGATGGATGGATGATGGATGCATGGATGGATGGATGCATGCATGCATGCATGGATGATGGATGCATGCATGCATGGATAGATGATTGATGGATGGATGATGGATGATGAATGGGTGGATGGATGATGGATAAAGAATGGATGATGGATGGAGAATGGATGCTGGATGGAGAATGGATGATGGATGGATGGATGGATGGATGAATTGATGAGAGGATGGATGGATGAGTGGATGGATGTTTGGGTGGATGAATGGATGGGTTGATGGATAAGTGGGTGGATGGGCTAGGTCACAGTCCTGAGCCTGCACTTTGGTTTCCATCACACCTTTCAGAGCAAAGTGGACCCCAAGAGGCAACGAAGCCAGCCCCTAGTTTTGCAGGAACCACAACTGGCCTCTCGGAAAGGCGGGTCCCTGTACCATGGCCTCTGGGTTTCGGTGCAGCCCTGGGTGGCCCGCTCGGTACGGAGAATCAGGTGAACACACGGGAAGAGGAAGGAGGGACACACCCTTCAGCTCACCTATCAGCGCTCTCCGTCCGGTCTGGCGGTTTCTCTTGAGAGGCTGGCACTGACAAAACCTCAAGAGGAAAAACAAGGTCATGGGTACAAGAGGCCCAGGGGGAAGGTTTCAGTTCCCCATAGCCCTGGCACGTGGCCAGGCAGTGAGGTCTCAGTGTGTGAGTGAATCAGGGGATCGGAAAGGGCTCTTGGCCCCACTAAGTGGGACCCAGGAGAGGATGAGTCTGTTGTTCAAGTGGCATGAGTTACAACAGCCCAAAGCTGGAAACAACCCAAGTTGCCATGGATGGATGGATGGATGGTTGATGAGGGGATGATGGATGGGTGGATAGATGGATGGGTAGATGGGTGGATGGGTGGATGGATGGTTAGGTGGATGGATGGATGGATGATTCATAAGTGGATGACAGATGGATGATGGATGGTTGGATGGGTGAATGGGTGGATGAAGGATGAATGATGGATGGATGAGTGGATGGATGGAAGTTGAATGGATGGTGGATGGGTGGGTGGGTGGATGGATGGGTGGATGGATGATTAAGTGGATGATGGGTGGGTGAATGGATGGATGGATGGATGGGTGGGTGGGTGGATGGATGGTTAGGTGGGTGGATGGATAAGTATGTGGATTAAAGGATAGATGGATGGGTGGATGATGAATAAACAGCATGGGGTCCATCCATTCAGTGGAATATTACGCAGCCATGAAAAGGAGTGAAGCTCTGACACAGGCTTCAGCGTGGATGGGCCTTGAACAGACGACGCTCAGTGAGACAAGCAGACACAGAAAGACGCACAGTGTGTGACTCCATCTGAAGGAAACAACCAGAACAGGCAAATCCACAGAGGGAGGAAGTGGGTTTGTGGTGCCAGGGAGCTGGCGGGAGGGGGGTGACCTGTTGGGGTGGTGTGTCTTTGTGAGGGGGGATGGAAATTTTCCAAACCTAGATAAAGATGATGGTTGCACAAGACTGTGAATTTGGAAATGATTCGTTGAATGCTATGTGGATTTCACTGAAATTAAAAAGAAAAACAAGAATGAGACAGACTCTGTCCTTTAGGAGTATGAACTGCCCCCAGGGATTTTGAGTCTCCTGCTGGGTCCCTTCCGACCCATCACCCAAGAGCCCAGAGCCCAGGCAAGAGATGGAATATCTGACGCGGAAATAGGGTCCCTGGATCACCTGTATGATCCTGGCCAGCAGAACTAGGCTGGCTGCGTGCAAAAGTGATGAGACCCTGGAGATGGTTGCCTGCGGGCAAAAACAAAAAGTGAAACTGACAAAGGGTGCAAAATCAGTAGCCTGCACTTGACTCACCCGAGATTCAGTTTCTAACGCCCCTCGGCGTGAGTTCCTCCTGGCGGTTTGTCTCATGGCAACGCTGATCCTGTCCCTGAAACAAGTCCTGGGCTCCTCGAGACACTGGAGACCCAACTCAACATGGCCGGGCCACACGGAGGTGTGCGGGCTCCTGGCCAAGGACGCAGCCCTCCCTCCCCCCACCCCCAAGAACAAACCCTCCCCTGCCAGGCCTATCTCTGCCCTCTGGGTCTCCTGGCCCAGGGCCTCCAGAACCCCGATTTCTCTCCACCCCCAAAGGACTCGAAATCTTGCATGTTTTAAATCATACCGCTGTGGGGGTCACTGGGAGTGTGTGTGTGTGTGTGTGTGTGAGCTAAGTCACTTCAGCCGTGTCTGACTCTTTGTGACCCCACGGACGGCAGCCTACCGGGCTCCTCTGTCCATGGGATTCTCCAGGCACAAACAGTGGAGTGGGTTGCCATGCCCTTCTGCAGGGGATCTTCCAGACCCAGGGGTCAAACCCACATCTCTTTTCTCTCCTGCATTGGCAGGTAGGGTCTGTACCGCTAGAGCTACCTGGGAAGCCCCACCAGCTGCTACAAATGACCATAAGCTGGACATACTAAAACAATTGGAATCCATCGTCCTCCAGTCCTGGGGACCAGGCGTCTGAGGTCAAGGTGGCCCCAGGGTCGATTCTGTCTGGATGTTTCAGAGGAGGGTCCTCCCCGCCTCTTCCAGCTTCTGCGGGCTCCAGGCATCCATTCCTGAGCTGGTGGCCGCCTCCTTCCCCTCTCTGCCTCCGTCTCCACGTGACTTCTCCTCTGTGTCCCTGTCTCTCCTCTTCTGTGTCTTATAAGGACCCTGTCCTTGGGTTTAGGGCCACCCCCCATCCAGGAGGGACCTCACCTGGATTATTGCTGAATTACCTCTGCAAAGAGTGCCCCCACTCCAGTCACAAGGATTGCCGTAAGTTCTCAGGCCCCAGGGCTCGGCCGCAGACAGAAGGGAGCCCAAGGTACCCCCAGACTCTCCCCGGGAGCGTGGCTTTCTTTGAGGTGGTGAGTGGGTTCATTCTGAGACAACCTGGGGATTGTGGGCCCACCCACAGACGACACCCACCCCTGTGTGGTTTCAGGGTTTTCCTCTGGGGCAGGCCTCGGCCCCTGCTCCCGCCACGTCCGATCCCCTCTCATCAAGGCAAAGACAGAGCAGCTCAGAGTGAGGGACCCCCACCCTTCTTCCTTCTTGTCAAGATTTCCTGGCTTTCAATAGCTCAGAACCGAGGCTGGAGGTGAGGTGGGGAGGTGAGGAAACACATTTGTCTTGCAAACATCTCCTGGAATGGCGAGCCTCAGGCAGGGGGATGCGTTCATTTCTTCCTTCACACCGTCCACCGGTGGACGGGGTTCTGAACAAAGGCTCTTTATCAGCCAGGCAGAGGGGTAGGGCTCTCTGAGGCGGGCCATCGTGTGTGATTATAATAACAGACGTGACAGAGAGCAAGTCCAAGAAACAGTTCCAACGTGGAGTCAGAGGGGGCTTTTCCAAGCAACACAACCCATCATTGTTGCAGGCTGATCTTACCCTAACCGCTTTCCATATGCAACGAAAGGAATTGTAAAGCTTGTTTGCGTCTCTGCAGCTGCCTGGGACAGAGAGGCCGAGTGGATGCTAGGGAACTGGTTCATTTATGGAAAGACCCAGGGGTGAGGGTCCTGGCCACGATGGGTGCTGGAACCCTCTGCACAGCGGGAGAAGGGGCCCATGGCAAGGTAAACACTTCTTCCAGCTCTAAAGTGAAAGTGCGAGTCGCTCAGTCATGTCTGACTCTTTGCGACCCCATGGATGGTAGCCCGCCAGGCTCCTCTGTCCACGGGATTCTGCAGGCAATGATGCAGGAGTGGGTGGCCATTTCCTCCTCCAGGGGATCTTCCTGACCCAGGGCTCGATACCCTGCATTGTGAGTAGACTCTTTGACATCTGAGCCACCAGGGAAGCCCCATCCAGCCCCTAAATATCCCTGCAATTCTGCATGTCTGTCTTTGTCATAGCAGCTGCAAGATGCTTGGTGAGCAAAGAAGTGAAAAATGGAACCGAGAGAAGGCAGGAAGTTAAGAGTCGGCCCCACCCAGCCCCTCGCTGTAGGAAGCAGCAAGCTTACCTGTGAGCCAGGCTGGGTGACTGAGATGGGCTGCAAAGCTAGCTACTGTCTCCAGGAGAGGGAAATGCCAGCAATAACTGGCGAGTTTCCCTGAGTCTGCTGATCGTATGTTCTGGGGAAGCCGTAAAACTAGCGGCCCCAAATTCACTGATCAGCAGAGCGATGCTCATGGCATGTGATCTTTGAGGAGAGTGAAACTTGTTGCAGAAATTCACAAGGAACCAAAGAGTATCATTTTAAATGAGGATGGGACGCAGGAGGTGAAGTTCATGAAACATGAAGCGGAGAGACTGGTGGTCCCTTGATCAAGAGAATTTTGTCCAAAGTGGCGATTCTCTCAACTGAGGATGAGATGTGCGGAGAAGGAGAGGTTGAGAATGGTTTCTGATGAGTGTTCACTCATCAAGGCTGGGAGAGTAGAGAGGTAGGAAGGATGGGTGGGTGGATGGATAGATGGGTGAATCGATGAGTGGATGGATGGATGATGGATGGATGGATGGATGGGTGGATGCATAGATGGGTGGATCGATGAGTGGATGGATGGATGATGGATGGATGGGTGGATGGGTGGATGGATAGATGGATGGATGTGTGGGTGAATGGATGGATGGATGAGTGGATGAATGAGTGTGTGGGTGACTGCCTGAGTGGGTGGGTGGATGGATGAATGTTGGATAGAAGGTTTATGGGTGGGTAGATGGTGGGTGGACGAATGGGTGGATGGGTGCATGCATGAACTGATAAAGAGGACAAAGGTGGCCAGTGCTGTGACTTCCCAGATCCTAGTTCATTTCACTTGTCAGTGGGATTCTCAATCATTGCAACGGTGACTGAAAAATATTGACTTCCGTATTGCAAAACAATATTGCCGCCATTCAGCCACTACTGTCTCCTGACCATGAGCCCTTAGGGAAGTCAGGACTGAAATAAATGGAATGCACACCCCTGGACCCAGTCCTCAGTCATGGTAGCCGCTCCCCACAGAGCACCCTGAGAGGACTCGGGAGAAAAACAGGATACTGCCCCAGATAACTGAGGTGCACACCAAACGAATGACTTCAATGAGCCCAGACTCCTGCACGGAGCTTCCAGAGTGGGGCCGTGGTAAAGAACCCGCCTGCCAATGCAGGAGACAGAAGAGACGCAGGTTCGATCCCTGGGTTGGGAAGATCCCCTGGAGGAGGAAATGGCCACCCACTCCAGTATTCTCGCCTGGAGAATCCCGTGGACAGAGGAGCCTGGTGGGCCACAGTCCACGGGAGTCGCAAACAGTCAGTCACGACCGAGCAACTGAGCATGCACACCACATGCATGGACTCGGGTGAGAGACCCAAAGACATCATTTCTGCAAAGGGAAGGACTCTTGTTTGTCTTGGTTTTGTATCTTTCTCTCCTGTTCCAAAGCCTCTGTCTGATCTGATCTTCACAACATCTCATTTTCTACCTCTCACAAAGGAAATAAGCCAAACCGTCTGCATCCTTCACACCACATCTGTAACACCACTCGCACACCAACGTCTAATGAATTCCCAGAATCTCTAGCAGAGGCTCTGTTGTCAGTGAAATGTCCTTCCCCGGTCCCTGGTTGCTTAGCAACCTTAAACAACCCAGAGTGGTACCCCAGGACCTTTCTCATACTGGTTGCTTAGCAACCTTAAACAACCCAGAGTGGTACCCCGGGACCTTTCTCACACCGGTTGCTTAGCAACCTTAAACAACCCAGAGTGGTACCCCGGGACCTTTCTCACACCAGTTGCTTAGCAACCTTAAACAACCCAGAGTGGTACCCCGGGACCTTTCTCACAGAGCCTGTTTGATTCTTGCGAGGTTGCCATCAACAAGGGCTGGACACAGATCACCTCTGCTTGTCCAATCAGCCCCTGGACAATTTCCAGGGACTTGGGGCGACTTCTGTCTGCCTCGCACTGGCCCTCAGGGATCTCTGTCTGCAAACCCCAAGATCAGAGATGACGCGTGTGTCGTATAGCCAGGGGGAGAGATAGGGAGGGGGGGCAGAAAGACTCCAAGGGAACCATACACATCTCGCCTGTCCTTTCAGGAAGGAGAAGGGGAGAGCTCAGGCTGGTGTCGTTTATTAGATAGGAGGACGTCCTCGTGGGGTGTTTCTCAAGGCAAGAAAAAGAGTCAGACATGACTGAGCGACTGGACCACGATGGAGTCCTTGTGGACACAGCGGGTGGAGGAGAAGGCAGGAAAAACCGAGAGAATAGCATCGACACATATACGTGTGTGTGCGTGCTGAGTTCCTTCAACTGCGTCCAGTGCTTCGCGACCCTGTGGAGCCCACCCAGTCACCTGTGTCAAAGGAGACTCTCCAGGCAAGAACACTGGAGTGGGTTGCCATGCCCTCCTGCAGGGGATCTTCCCAACCCAGGGATCTTATCAGCGTCTTCTTACATCTCCTGCATTTGCAGGCGGGTCCTTTACCCGCTGAGCCACCTGAAAAGACCGGACCTCTATACACGACCGCCTGTCAAAACAGACAACTGGTGGGAAGCTGCCCCATAACCCAGGGAGCTGGGCTAGGGGCTCTGTGATGGCCTAGAGGGGTGAGTGGGAGTGGGAGGAAGGCTCAAGAGGGAGGAGGTATATGCATATGGATAGCTGATTGATGCTATTGTTCAGCAGAAACTAACACAACATCATAAAGTGATTATCCTCCAATTAAAAAAGATCTTATGGTAAACCATAATGGAAAAGAGTACTAAGAGAAGAATGTACATATCCGTATAACCAAATCGCTTTGCTGTACAAGAGGAATTAGCAATATTGTAAATCAACTTCTTAAGGAGGTGGGAACACCAGACCACCTTACCTGCCTCTTAATAAATCTGTAGGCAGGTCAACGAGCAACAGCTAGAACCGGACCTGGAACAACGGACTGATTCCAAATTGGGAAGGGAGTAGGTCAAGGCTGTATATTGTCACCCTGCTTATTTAACTTCTATGCAGAGTACATCATGAGAAATGCAGGGCATGATGAAGCATAAGCTGGAATCAAGTTTGCCGGGAGAAATATCAATAACCTCAGATATGCAGATGACCCCACCCTTATGACAGAAAGCAAAGAAGAATTAAAGAGCCTCTTGATGAAAGTGAAAGAGGAGAGTGAAAAAGCTGGCTTGAAACTCAACATTAAAACAATGAAGATCATGGCATCTGGTCCCATCACTTCATGGCAAATAGATGGGGAAACAGTGGAAACAGTGAGATACTTTATTTTCCTGGACTCCAAAATCACTGCAGATGTTGATTGCACCCATCAAGTTAACAGACACTTGCTCCTTGGAAGAAAAGTTATGACCAACCTCGACAGCATTTTAAAAAGCAGAGACATTACTTTGCTAACAAAGGTCCATCTAGTCAAAGCTATATGGTTGATCCAGTAGTCATGTATGGATGTATGGACTGTAAAGAAAGCTGAGCACTGAAGAACTGATGATTTTGAACTGTGGTGTTGCACAAGATTCTTGAGAGTCCCTTGGACTGGAAGGAGATCCAACCAGTCCCTCCTAAAGGAAATCAGTCCTGAATATTCATTGGAAGGACTGATGCTGAAGCTGAACCTCCAATACTTTGGCCACCTGATGTGAAGAGCTGACTCACTGGAAAAGACCCTGATGCTGGGAAAGACTGAAGGCGGGAGGAGACGGGGACGACGGAGGATGAGATGGCTGGATGGCATCACCCACTCGATGGACATGAGTTTGAGCAAACTCTCTGAGTTGGTGATGGACAGGGAAACCTGGTGTGCTGCAGTCCATGGGGTCGCAGAGAGTCAGACGCCACCGAGCGACTGAACTGAACTGACCTCAACAACACTTCAATACAGATAGATACGGAAAAAAAAATGATTCTGGTGCTCACTGTGTTGATTTGGGGTAGAAAGACTGTGGCGAATTGAGGAACGCTTTTGAGAGATGATGGAGAAGACAGCAAAGCCCGAAGATACTTGACTCATGTCTGCAGAGCAGGAACAACCACCCTGAAAATACAGCCCAGCTGTGCACGCCTGGAGTGGGGAGGGCCCTTGCTAAAGCGACCTCCTGCTCCAGGAAACACCTTGCGAGTCTGTCTACAATCTTGTGACGGGCCACGTAGGCGAAGGGAAGTGTGAGATGAAGGCGGACTTATCGCACCTGGAAGCTGCCGGCCGGGGTACGGTTTGGCTTCGTACTGATCGGCCAGGATCTTGTTCTCTGGGCGAACTACACTGGAGGGCTCTGAGCTCCTCGCCCCCAGAGACAGTCCCCATAAGGACCTTGGGCTGCTGCTGCCTGGGCTCTGTGCAGAAGCACCCTGTCTGCACCAGGAGGCCAGCTTCATCTCAGCTTCCTTCAAGGCCCTGCGGTCCCTCCCGCCTTTGAAGCTCTCGCCCTGTTCTCCTAAGGGGACTCCGCCCTCACCTCCGCAGGCTGTCTATCGCCTCTTGTCATCTCCCTTCAAAGGCGTGCCGTAAATCGTGGCTCTTCTGTACTTTGCTTGTGTAGTGAAGATGCGGTTGGCATTGTTCAGCTGCTGTAATGTCCCACTCTCGGTGACCCCGTGGGCTGTAGCCCACCAGGCTCCTCTGTCCATGGGATTCTCCAGGCAAGAAGACTGGAGTGGGTGGCCATGCCCTCCTCCAGGGGAATCTTCCCTACCCAGGGATCGAACCTGAGTATCTTGCATTGGCAGGCGGATTCTTTATCCTTGAGCTACCACGGAAGCTCCTGGCTTGTATGAAGTGACAACTCGACCTGACTCAAAGACAGGTCCAAATCTCCTGTCTTCTGGCCACCTGATGCGAAGAGCTGTCTCATTGGAAAAGACCCTGATGCTGGGAAAGATTGAGGGCAGGAGGAGAAGGGGGCGACAGAGGAAGCAATTTATGATGGGGACTCGGGGACACACCGTGTCAGATCCAAACTCCAGGGGAAGACAGAGACTGCAAATATTAGTTTCCTGAACTTCTGGGAGGGGCTGGAAACTAAAGAACAGCCACATGGCTGGTATGTGTTTGAGTACTGATAAATATTGGATGCTGAGGTTCAGGGGAGCTTCCCTGGTGAACAATATTCCATGCATATTGTGACACATTGATGCTGGCATGAATGGATGGATGGACAATTGAATTGGTGGATGGTTGGATAACTGAATTGGTGGACAGATGGATGATGGATAATTGAATTGGTGGATGGATGGATGGATGATGGATAATTGAATTGGTGGATGGATGGTTGGATGATGGATAATCGAATCGGTGGATGGATGGATGGATGGATAACTGAGCTGGTGGATAGATGGATGGATAAATGAACTGGGGGATGGATGGATGGATGGATGGATGGATGATGGATAATTGAATTGGTGGATGGATGGATGGATAACTGAGTTGGTGCATAGACAGATGGATAAATGAACTGGTGGATGGATAGATGGATGGATGATTGAACTATTAGATGGATGGATGGGTGGATGGATAATTGAACTAGTGGACCGATGAATAATTGAATCGGTGGATGGATGGATAACTGAGTTGGTGATAGATGGATGAATAAATGAACTGGTGGATGGATGGATGGACATGGACAGACGGATGAATTGAGGGACAGACGTGTGGACTAATGGATTGTGCCCAGCTTCCTCTCCTGTCCGGGGGAAGCTACTCTTATATCATGACCTTTCTCTGCCGGAGGCTCACCCTGGACTCCTTACCTTATGGGACAGCTCCACTAAGGCTGCAGGGGTCTCTGAACTAACTCAGCCCGACTGGACTCGCTTGCCTCCTTTCTACTCCAGAGTGCCCCTTCCGCTGTTGGTTTCCTCTGGCCACCTCACCCGGTGGCCAGAGCCTGGGCCCTCCGGCTCACTCATACTCCCGTAATCCAACCGGACAGCCCTCGATCAAGCTGTGAGTCCTTCGTTCCACCCTCCTCCTCCTCTCCCCACCCTCGACACGGCAGCCGCCTCCACCCGCACCCCACACTGCCGATCCTGGTGTGAACCCTCCTGGTAACGCCGAGTCATGATAACCGTGGAGGATGTCACAGGCCCGCAGCATAAAGTCTTCACATGAGAGTGTGGGTGGGTGAGGACATCCGAGCCTGACTCAGCATCGCCGTTACTGTAAGAACCTACTCGGCATCCTGTGTGCCTGAGGGCCGTCTCCAAAGTCAGGTCTCCTGCAGCCAGGAGCATCCACTGCACACACGCCTTTGACACCTACAGGGACGGTGTGTCTGCGTGCACGCTCAGTCACTCGGTCATGTCCCTCTCTCTGCGACCCCATGGACTGTAGCCCGCCAGGCTCCTCTGTCCCTGGGGTTCTCCAAGCAAGAATACTGGAGTGGGTTGCCACACCCTGCTCCAGGGGATCTTCCCCACTCAGGGATCGAACCTGCGTCTCCTGGATTGGCAGGCAGATTCTTTACCAACTGAACCACCAGGGAAGCCCCTTGCTTGGGTGTCGTGAAGATTTAACCTGAATCAAAGACAGATATGTTTTTGCCTCTACGATGGAGAGTTCCAACTTTGAGGCTGCGTGGATGCTTAGTCTGTCAGTTGCGTCTGACTCTGTAGCCCCGCCAGGCTCCTCTGTCCATGGGGTTCTCCAAGCAAGAATCCTGGAGTGGGTGGCCATTCCCTCCTCCAGGGGATCTTCCCCACCCAGGGATCGAACCTGCGGCTCCTGGATTGGCAGGCAGATTCTTTACCAACTGAACCACCAGGGAAGCCCCTTGCTTGGGTGTCGTGAAGATTTAACCTGAATCAAAGACAGGTCTCTTTTTGCCTCTACGATGGAGAGTTCCAACTTTGAGGCTGCATGGATGCTTAGTCTGTCAGTTGCGTCTGACTCTGTAGCCCTGCCAGGCTCCTCTGTCCATGGCATTCTCCAGGCAAGAATACTGGAGTGGGTTGCCATGCCCTTCTCCAGGGAATCTTCCCCACCCAGGGATCGAACCTGCATCTCCTGCATTGGCAGGTGCGTTCTTTACCACTAGTGCCACCTTGGGGAGCTGCCACACAAACGTATGGAATACAACTTACACATTTGCTTTTGTATGTCTGCGGGAAAATCATTCCATAGGACGGATTACCAACATCAAGATTGCAGATTCAAAGAGAATGTGGGCACATTGAAAATGGCATGTAATAGAATTTGCCCAGCCTCCTTTGGAAAAATCAGATGAACTTGTGCAACCAACACCAGCAGAGCAGAGACTGTATTCTCTGCTCTGGCTTCCTTTCACAGGGTGACTTTTTATTGTGCTGCGTTGTAGTCATCTACGGATGTGAGGGCTGGACCACAAAGGAGGCTGAGCACTGAAGAACTGATGCTTTTGAACTGTGGTGTTGGAGAAGACTCTTGAGAGTGCCTTGGACTGCAGGGAAATCCATCCTAAAGGAAATCAACCCTGAATATTCATTGGAAGGACTGATGCTGAAGCTGAAACTCCAATACTTTGGCCACCTGATGCGAAGAACTGAGTCGTTGGAAAAGACCCTGATGCTGGGAGGGATTCAGGGCAGGATGAGAAGGGGACGACAGAGGATGAGATGGCTGGATGGCATCACCGACTCAATGGACATGAGTTTGAGCAAACTCTGTGAGACAGTGGAGACAGGGAAGCCTGGCGTGCTGCAGTCCATGGGGTCTCAGAGTCGGACACGACTTTCAACTGAACAACAAAGAGCACGAGAAATTGCATTAAAAGTTCTGGACTAAATAAAGAATTGATCTAACAAGAGACTGAGTTGCAGAGGGCGGATTCCATCAATCGGGAAATGTTCGTGGGAAATGACCGCGCTGATGCCTTTGCTGAGGATGGATAATTCTTTAGACATGCTGGCTTCAAAACCAGACCAAAGGATCAACATAAGGGAGCTCCCTCCAGTTCATTAAGGAGGTGCATGCGCCACCTGGTGGAAACGAGTGGTTCTGACTAAAGTCTTGAGATTTCCTGATGGTAGAGTCCACCCACAATGCGGGAGACACAGGTTCAATCCCTGGGTGGGGAAGATCCCCTGGAGGAAGGCATGGCCACACACTCCAGTATTCTTGCCTGGAGAATCCCATTGACAGAGGAGCCTGGTGGGCTACAGTTCATGGAGTCACAAAGAGTTGGACATGACTTAGTGAGTGAAATAACAACAACAGTCTTGAGAGGCAAGGATCTGTGAGGTGGATAGACAGAGGGATGGCCCAATGGGCAGATGGAGAGGTGGGTGACTGGGTGCACATACAGACTCCCAGATGGATGGATGCATGGACACAGATGGGTAGGTGGACGGATGGATATGGTCAGACTAATGGATGGTTGGATGCATGAATGAATGATTGGATGGATGGATGGGCATATAGGTGGATGGATGATGGATGGATAGATGGATAGATGGATGGGTAGATAGATGGATGAATGGATAGATCCATGGGTGGATAGATGGACAGATGGATGGGGAGTGGATGTATAATATATAGATGGATGGGTGGATGATGGATAGATGGATGGATGGATAGATGGATAGATGGATGGGTAGATAGATGGATGGATGTATAGATGGATCGATGGATGGATGGATGTATAGATGGATGGATGGATAGATGGACAGATGGATGATGGATGGATAAATGGATGGGTGTATGGATGGACAGATGGATGGGGGTGGATGTATAATGGATAGATGGATGGGTGGATGGATAGATGGATGGATGACAGATAGATGGATGGGTGGATAGATTGACAGATGGGTGGTTGGATGGATGAATAATGGATCAATGAATGGATGATGGTTGGATGGATGCATGATGGATGGAAAAATAGATGGATGAATAGATGGATGGATGGATAGATGGATGAATAGTTAGTTAGATGGATGGGTGGGTGGATGATGAATGGATAGATGATGGATGATGGATAAATGGATGATGGGTGGATGGATGGACGATAGGTGGATGGATAAATGCATGGATGGGTGGATGACTGGATGGATGGATGGATGGATGGTGAGTGGATGGTGGATAATGTATGGATAAATGAATGGATGAATAGATGGATGGATGCTTAGATGGATGGATGGGTGGATGATGTATGGATGGATGATGGATAGATGGATGGATGGATGATGAATGGATAAATGGATGGATGAATAGTTGGATGGATGGATGGATGATGAATGAATAAATGGATGGATGAATAGTTGGATGGATGGGTGGATGGATGGATGGGTAGATGAATGATGGATGGATCATGGATGGATCATGCATGGATGGATAATGGATGGGAAGATGGATGGATGATGGATAGATGGATGAATTGAGTGGATGGATGGATGATGGATGGATTATTGGATAAGTGGATGGATGGATGATGTACGGATGGATGATGGATAGATGAATGGATGGATGATGAATGGATAAATGGATGGATGAATAGTTGGATGGATGGGTGGATGGATGGATGGGTAGATGGATGGACGGATGGACCATGGATGGATCATGCATGGATGGATGATGGAGAGATGGATGAATTGAGTGGATGGATGGATGATAGATGGGTTGTTGGATAAGTGGATGCATGGATGAAGGGAGGGATGGACGAATGGATGGATAGATGGATGGATGGGTGGATGGATGGATGGATGGATGGATGGATGGATGGATGGATGAATTGAGTGGATGAGTGGATGGATG
This sequence comes from Muntiacus reevesi, assembly GCF_963930625.1. Lineage (NCBI taxonomy): Eukaryota > Metazoa > Chordata > Mammalia > Artiodactyla > Cervidae > Muntiacus > Muntiacus reevesi. The sequence continues at coordinate 713,350 of NC_089271.1, forward strand.
GAGAGGTGGATGGACAGATGGATGGACGGATTGCTGGCTGAGTGGATGGATGAGTCAACAGATGTTTGAACAGATGGGTAGATGAATGGATGGATGCACAGATCCATCCACAGAGGCAGACAGATGCTGGATGGGGGCTACATGTAGAAACAGCACAGTCTGCTCTGACAGTCATCCTCAGATCGGTCATCAGTGGTCTGACCAGCACCATCTTGGTTGTTTTAGGTACAATTAATCTTCAGTTCCAGGGTCAGTTTGTTCCCATTCCTCGAGGCCAGTTCTCAGATCTGTGGCAGCTGATGTCATGGCTACAGCCTGGCCATCACACTGCTAACTTCTCCTCCTGGTAGGGGGGTCAGCTCACAGGACGTGGCTCAGAGCTTCTACAGCTCTTGCATGCGCGCTCAGTTGTTAGGTCGTGTCCGGCTCTTTGCGACCCCCATGGACTGTAGCCCACCAGGCTCCTCTGTCCATGGGATTTTTCCAGGCAAGAGTACTGGTGTGGGTTGCCATTTCTGATTTCCCTATAGCCCTTCAGGAGGAATGTAAGGTACTTGACTATGCTTAATGAGTCAACTATTATAATTTAGTCTTGCTTGACTGATTTTGGGTGGTTCTGCATGTTCTTACTTTTCTGATTAAACTTATTCTTCAGCTAAAGCTTATTTTATTTTATACAGACAGAAGGCAGGCGGAGGACATGGGGGACAAGGACCATAGGTTGTTGCTCGGTTTCAAAGGGACACCGGAGATAACCAGCAAACTGCACAAAGCCTGCGGACAGACCTGGAGCAGATCCTTCCTGGGAGCACTCGGAAGGAACCAAAATGCACCCACGCCTTGATTTCAGACTTCTTGTCTCCAGAACAGCGAGGGCGTACATTTCTGTTCTCCTTGGGGTAGCAGCTTACAGCAGCCCTCGGAAACGAACCGAATGATAAGATTTAAGCACAGAATGTTTGTCTGCACGGGGTGGAGAGGCATGATTTACTGTGGTTGGTTGTTGCTCAGTCGCTGAATCGTGCCCAAGTCTCTGCGACCCCATGGACCGCAGCACGCCAGGCCTCCCTGTCCTTCACCAACTCCCAGAGTTTGCTCAGATTTATGTCCATTGAGTCGGTGATGCCATCCAACCATCTCATCCTCTGTCGTCCCCTTCTCCTCCTGCCCTTAATCTTTCCCAGCATCAGGGTCTTTTCCAATGACTTGGCTCTTCGCATCAGGTGGCTAAAATATTGGAGCTTCAGCTTCAGTCCTTCCAATGAATATTCAGGGTTGATTTCCTTTAAGATGGACTGGTTTGATCTCCTTGCTGTCCAAGGGACTCGCAAGATAGTTCGCCAGCATCAATTCTTCAGTGTTCAACCTTCTTTATGGTTCAACGCTCACATCCATACGTGACTATAGCTTTGAATACAGGCCTTTGTTGGTAAAGTGATGTCTTTGCTTTTTAATATGCTGTCTAGGTTTGCCATAACTTTTCTTCCAAGGAGTAAGTGTGTTTTAATTTCATGGCTGCAATCACTGTCTGCATGGATTATGGAGCACAAGAAAATAAAACCTGTCACTGTTTCCACTTTTCCCCATCTATTCGCCGTGAAGTGATGGGGCTAGATGCCATGATCTTAGTGTCTTGCTGTGGTTACTGATCACTTAATGTCCATATGCTCATTCTAGATGTATTCATCATGTATGGCTGTGTAATAAATGCCTTCAGACTTAGAAGCTTTTAAACAACAGACATTTGTCATCCCCCAGTTTCCCTAAGTTGAAATCCAAGCACACATTCCTAACAGGGCCTTCTCCTCAAGGGCTCACAAGCCTGAGATCAAGCTAATAATCAGGGCTGGGGGGCGGTCTCCCCTTGGGGATGTGGGTCTCTCTTCCAAGCTCGGTGACTGTTGGAAGAATTTCAGTTTCTTATCTTGGAGCATTAAAAAAACGTCATCACCCAGAAGCCCCCTGCCAATCCCTGGCAAGAGGTCTCTTTCCACTTTGCTTCCTTGAAGGCAACCAGGCTGTTGTTTCTGCCATTTCAAAGCTTGCTGACCCCGACACCTGATTATGTCAGGCCCACCTAGACTACTCTCTCATTTCGTTAGCTTGACAGCATCGATACCTTCACCACTCCGAAGCCACATGCCCATCCCTGCCAAATGGCTTCTTTTTCCACCAGGCAATTGGCTTCCTCGAAGGCAACCAGGCTGTCTTTCTGCCGTTTCAAATAGTTTGGGCCCCGACACCTGATTAGGGCAGGCCCACCCAGAATAACTTCTCATTTCATTAGCTTGATCTACAGATGACAGACTTTAATTTCAATTGCATACTTCCTTCAGCTTTGCAATATCACCCTGGAAGTGATAGTGCATCCTATTCCCATTCCCCGTCATGCTCAATGAGAGTGAGAGTTACATACCTGGCATTTATCACTCCTCAACAATCAACAGAGGATCAATCCTCAACAGAGGATTAAGGCTACAGGTCACTGGGGACTTTGTTTTTGTGTTCATGGGGAACAGTCCATGCAGGGATATTTTGCTGAAAAATGTAAAAGGACTTTCTTTGAATATTTCCCAGATTATTGCAATCGTCTCTGAGTCTTGCTGGTCCCAAAGAAGTGAGTATCTCATGTCTTAATTCTCTTTGCTTGGTAATTGGCAGTTTCCAAATTTAACAGGTCCCCAGGGATATATTTTTGCCTGAAAAATCTCAGGAACAGAGGAGCCTGGTGGGGTTACAGTCCAAAGGGCCGCAAAGGGCCGGACATGACTGAGCAGTGGGTTGCCACCTTCTTCTCCAGGGGATCTTTCTGACCCAGGAATTGAACCCAGGTCTCCTGCACAGCAGGCAGATTCTTTACCGACTGAGTTATGAGGGAAGTCATTTTATTTATACCATAAAATGACCCAAATGTATTATTCCACATAAGATACATATTACACGTAAAGTTACACGAAAGTTCATTGTTTTTGAAGTGGGTTGTATATAACACGGGCTTCCCAGGTGGCACTGTGGTAAAGAAACCGCCTGCCAATGCAGGAGATACAAGAGACACAGGTTTCACCCCTGCATCAGGAAGATCCTCTGGAGGAGGGCATGGCAGCCCACTCCAGTATTCTTGCCTGGAGAATCCCCTGGACAGAGGGGCCTGTCAGGCTACAGTCTATGGGGTCGCAAAGAGTTAGACACAACTGAGCGACTGAGCACACACATATATAACACAGAAAACATATTATATATTTATATTTTATACATTAAGCAATTTAAAATAATAAAATGCATAGATGTATATCAAAAATATAATAATTATGCAATTTGTGTTATTTTCAGATATCCTTAAAAATAAGCCTGAAATAAATGTTAAAGTGTAAACATTTTCAATATTAAAACACTAGATATTTACACTAGCACTATATTACATAAGTGTGTGTAGTTACATTATGGGAAGTGAAAGTTGCTCAGTTGTGTCTGACTCTTTGCGACACCTATAGTCCATGGAATTCTCCAGGCCAGAATACTGGAGTGGGTATCCATGCCCTTCTCCAGGGCATCTTTCCCACCCAGGAATCCAACCGAGGTCTCCTGCATTGCAGGCGGACTCCTCATCAATGGAGCCACGAGGGAAGCCCCGTTACACGATATGTATGTTACATTATAGCATAATATAACAACGTCATACAAGCAAACCACACTTATAAGGAATAAAATCAGTAGTTAATAAATATGTATTTATCATAGTTCATAATGAAGTGATGTTATATCTCATGCACGACGCATAACTATAACAGCAGTGTACTGCAAACAGCCGGCCTGAGTCCTGAGTCTGGCGCCTTCACACTGCAGCCCCAGGTGGGGCCTCTTCCTGGACCTGAAAATTTGTAACAGGGTTCTGGGTGGGGGCGGGGCGGGGCGGGGGAAGGGCGCGGCGAGCTCGCGCACGCGCACCGCAAAGCCCGGGCTGGCCAGCCCCACCCACCGCCGCCCCGGAAGTCCCGCCTCTCGGGGGCGGGGCCATGGCCAGGAGGAGAAACCTGGACCCGCCGCGCGGCCAGCTTCCGCGGGCCCGAGCGGCGGAAGCGGAAATGCGTCACAGGGGCGGGCGGCGGCGGCAGAGGCGGCGGCAGCGGGTCGCGTCTGGGGCGCCTCCGGCGGACGGTGGCGGCGGCGGCGGCGGCGCCGGGCGGGGAGGCCGGGCCTGCCGGCGTCGTCGGGGGCCCGCGGGAGCGCTGGGGCCAGGGCGGCGGCGGCCTGGTACGTGGACGGGGCCCCGCCCGCCGGGCGCGGGGGATCCCGGGGTGTCGGGGGTGTCGGGGGGCCGGGGTCTGCCGGGGCCGGGGGGGCGGGGAGAGCGGACCCGCGGGGCGGGCGGCCGGGGCGCGGGTCTCGTGGGCCTGCGGGCTTCGGGAGTCGTGAGCCTTTGAGGGGTCTGGGAATGGGAGGCCTGGGGGTGACGGAGAGCTGGGGGCCGAGGGCTGCGGGGGGTCTCCCGGGGCGGGCAGGGCGGGTGTCTCGTGGGGGCGTGGGGCGCCGGGGATCTCGTGGGCCTCCGGACTTGTGGGCGGGGAGCCTGGGGACTTGGGGGCGCGGGCTTTGAGGGTCGAAACCCTTTGAGGGGCCTGGGGGTGACGGAGTGCCGAGGGCCAAGGTCTGCGTAGGTCTCCCGGGGCGACCGGGGCAGGGGCCTCGTGGGCCTGCGGACTTGGGGACGGGGACTTCAGGAGTCGAAAGCCTTTTGAGAGGCCTGGGGGTGACGGAGAACCGGGGGCTGCCGGGGCGCGGGTCTCGTGGGCCTGTGGACCTGGGGGCGAGGGGCCTGGGGGTCGGCCGGAGCGCGGTCTCCTGCGTCTGCGGACTTGGGGGTGGGCTCCTGGGGACTTGGGGGCGCGGGCTTCGGGGGTCGAAAGCCTTTGAGGGGCCTGGGGGTGACGGAGAACCGGGGGCTGCGGGGATCTCCCGGGGGTGCTGAGAGCGGGGGTCCCCTGGAGGGGGCGGGGGAGGGGACAAAGCCGATTGAGCAGAGGAGGTGAGGTCACCAGTGAACTGCGTGGGGGGTCGGGGGTTGGTGGACAGGGCCCGTGCAGGCGAATGGGAGTCCACCAGGGTTGCAGGTAAGCAGGCTGTACCGGGGCGGGGGGTGAAGCTAGAGATTACTGGAGGTTGGAGGGGGTTACCGGGGCCACAGGGGGGCGGCTGGGGAGAGAGAAGGTGGGAGATGGGGCGGTGGGGTGAGTATTTAGAGGGGGCGATGGGGATCGTGTAGGGCCTGCCTGGGGTGTGTTGGGGGGTTGCAGCCAAGAGGCTGGAGGTCGTCCCCAGGGTGCAGGGTCAACTGGGCGACCAGGGGAGACGGGAATCTCCAGGGTTCCTGGTAGGCAGTGGGCTTCTGGAGTCTCTGACTCAAGTCCTCTCTGAGGTCTTCGAGGGTTTCTGTGGGTGGAGGGGGGCTGTCGCCACTCCCAGCCCAGGCCGAGCCCCCTCATGGTGCCCCAGACTCGGACAGGTGGCTCTTCCCTCCAGCTGGGACCCCTCCACCCTAGTCCCTGCGGCTTCTCCCAGGTCTGGGGGGGTGTGTGTGCTTAGTCGCTCAGTCATGTCTGTGACCCCATGGACTGTAGCCCGTGGGATTCTCCAGGCAAGAATACTGGAGTGGGTTGCCATGCCCTCCTCCAGGGGATCCTCGCGACCCAGGGTTGAACCCGGTCCGGGTAGGAAGCTCTGAGAGCCATCTGGTGTGCGGGCACACAGCCCAAGGCCACCTCCGTTACTGTTTGGTGTCCGTGGGTCAGGTCTGGCTGGCCCTGCTTTGCGGAAGTAGGCACCGGTCCGACCGGTAGGGAGAAGCTGGTTGAGGGGGAGGAGAGTGCAGTGAGCTCCCCGTCCTTGGCTTCCGAGAGGCCCCGCGGCTTTGATGGTTTTATCTGGGCACAGAGAAGGTGCTTCTGCCAGCGGTGGAGATATTGAAGTCAACGGTCCTCAGCTGCTTTCTCAGCCTGAAAGTTGCTTCCTGTTTCTGCAGGCTTCCTCCTGCACAGGCCTTCCCAGGTGCTTGTGGGGGCTGTCCCTTCCCCGGGGGCTGTCCCTTCCCCAGTGACGCATCTGCAGCCTCCAGTGGAGGTGGCCTGTCCCCCACACCCCGAGGGCAGGGACCCCACCCATCTGGGCTCCTGCTACCCCAACCCTGGTGGAGCTGCCTCTGGGTATTGGGGGCAGCTCTGTGCCGAAGGAGGCTTGGGCCAGGCAAGTGTACCTAAAAGTTTTGCGAACCCAGTTTTTTTCCCTGCATTTGTGTAATCTGATTAAAAGGGCCCACATCTCCGGGACTGGGGCTTCCCTGGTGGTGCAGGCAGCAAAGCATATCTGTCTGCAATGCAGGGCACCCAGCTTTGATCCCTGGGTTGGGAAGACCCCCCCACTGGAGAAGGGGACAGCAGCCCACTGCAGTATTCCGGAGAATTTCAGACAGAGGAGGCTGGCGGGTTACGGTCCACAGGGTCGCAGAGAGTCCGACACAACTGAGCGACTAACCCTGAGGGGCCTTCCCTGAGGCGGTGACCAGTGTCAGGCACGCAGAGGGCAGACGGGCCCCCCTGCGCGGGCGGTGCGCTGGCTAGCCTGGGGGCAGGACGCCCGGCAGCCGTGAAGGCGCAGCGCGCGCGTCCTGTGTTTCAGGCCCGAGGCCCCGGCTATGGCCGCGGCCACCATCGTGCACGACACGTCTGAGGCGGTGGAGCTGTGCCCGCCCTACGGCCTGTACCTGAAGCCCATCACGAAGATGACCATCAGCGTGGCGCTGCCGCAGCTGAAGCAGCCGGGTAAATCCATCTCCAACTGGGAGGTGATGGAGCGGCTGAAGGCCATGGTGCAGCACCACCAGTTCTCCACGCTGCGCATCTCCAAGAGCACCATGGACTTCATCCGCTTCGAGGGCGAGGTGGAGAACAAGAGCCTCGTCAAGTCCTTCCTGGCCTGCCTGGACGGCAAGACCATCAAGCTGAGCGGCTTCTCCGACATCCTCAAGGTGCGCGCCGCTGAGTTCAAGGTCGACTTCCCCACGCGCCACGACTGGGACTCCTTCTTCCGCGACGCCAAGGACATGAACGAGACGCTGCCGGGCGAGCGGCCGGACACCATCCACCTGGAGGGGCTGCCCTGCAAGTGGTTCTCGCTGAAGGAGTCGGGCTCGGAGAAGCCGAGTGAGGAGGTGCTGGTGCGCGTGTTCGAGCGCTTCGGCGAGATCCGCAACGTGGACATCCCCATGCTGGACCCCTACCGCGAGGAGATGACGGGCCGCAACTTCCACACCTTCAGCTTCGGCGGCCACCTCAACTTCGAGGCCTACGTGCAGTACCGCGAGTACGCGGGCTTCATCCAGGCCATGAGCGCGCTGCGCGGCATGAAGCTCATGTTCAAGGGCGAGGACGGCAAGGCCGTGGCCTGCAACATCAAGGTGCGGGGGAGTCCGGAGGAGGGGGGCGCGGGTTGCGCCCGGAAGGGCCTCGGACACGGGGAGGGCTGCCTGGGGCCCCCACGCTGCGGGCGAAGTCTCTGTCTCAGGAAACGTGGGGAGAAGGGGGCACTCTCGCAGCCCTGGCCAGGCGACCCCCAGCCCGCCTTGAAATGAGACGGCGGTTTGCAGCATCGTGGCTGCGGACTCTGGCTCGTGCTGGCTTCCCACGCCAGCCTGGTGGAGGAGTGGGGCCCCTCGGGGCTGCGAGCTGGGCCCTGGTGTTGGGTGGTGAAGGCAGCTGGCCATGGAGTGGGGGCCACCCCGCTGCAGGAAGCGGAAGGGGCCACGCTCTGGCAGGCACCGGGGCAGGCAGGGCCGGCTTCTGGGCGCGCTCGTGTGTCCAGCAGAAGGCGCCCTCCCGGAAGGGGTGGGGTCCTGAGTGCTCATTTCGAGCCTCCCCCACCCCCAGCCCCAAGGCCCCTCCGGCCCAGGGCGTTTGGGGGCCTGCTGTCTGCGGTGAGCCTGAGGCAGGCCGCCTGGGGGGCGCGGGGCCGTCTGCCCGCGCAGGACGGTACGAACTCGTTCTGACCCTGCCCCGTCCTGCCTCTGAAGGTCTCTTTCGATTCCACCAAACACCTGAGTGACGCCTCCATCAAGAAGCGGCAGCTCGAGAGGCAGAAGCTTCAGGAGCTGGAGCAGCAGCGGGAGGAGCAGAAACGGCGCGAGAAGGAGGCGGAGGAGCGGCAGAGGGCGGAGGAGAGGTGCGTGCTGGGCTCCGCGGGCCTCTGTGTGTGTGCGCGCGTGTCTCCTCAGACTCTGTGGCCGGCCCCCAGGGCATCGCCCGGTTCGGACCCACCCCCGCGCTGCCAGGGACCTGGCCTTCCCGCCGAGCCTCCCTGGGCGCCGTGCACGACCCTGCTGACACGGACATGGGATTTTTGTCCGTGTTGCAGGTTTTTTGCGTTCAGCCTGAAGCTGCTTTAAAGTGAAGCAGGGATGTGAGGGCATCGCCGGCTTTTCCCAATAAGAGACGTTTAGGAGCCCTGTAGAGTGATGTTCAGGCGTCTTGGGTCACTGACGTTTGTTTCCGCTTTTATCTTCTGGCACTAGTGGTGAAGAACCTGCCTGCCTGCCAGTGCAGTAGACAAAAGAGAATTCAGGCTTGATCCCTGGGTTGGGAAGACCCCCTGGAGACGGGAAAGGCAGTCCACTGCAGTATTCTTCCCTGGAGAGTCCCATGGACGGGGAGCCCGGTGGGCTGCAGTCCGTGGCCCAGAGAGTGGGACAGGACTGGGGGCCAGCACGGCGCCTTGGGAGCTCTCCAGGCCAGCTGGCCCGCGTGCTGGGCTGGGTTTGGGAGAGTGAGCAGTTCTCGGTGCTCCATTGTGACTCCTGTACTTTGGCGTTTCTCCCCCGCACTTGTCTGTGTCTGTGGGTGATGGGCAAGGTTTCTCTCGTGTGTCCACAGAGCGTTGAGTCTCAGGCGAGCGTGGTCCGGGGTTCACTCCTCCCCGCCTGTGTGTGTGTCTGGGCTGACCTGACTTGGTGTCGCTCTGGCCTCGGGGCCCCTGTGCGGTTCCCGTTTGGTTCCGATGATCACTGACGCAGATTCGGGCCTGTCTCTGGGGTCAGCGCTTGCCCTCTCTGCCCCCTGAACCCAGTTCCAGGGCGGCAGGTGCCGGCGATGCTGCCAGCCTCCGTGCAGACAGCCGGCGAGGGTGCGCATGGGGGTCGGGGTTCAGGAGCCCTGGAGCGAGGCCATGGCTGCAGAGGGGACAGACGCCCGGAGAGGGCGGGGTGTCCTGGCCGCGTCCTGGTGGCCGCCCGCGTGAGGGGAGCCGTTTGGACCTCACACTGGACGAGGCCCGGGGGCCGGCGTGCCCACCGCAGGCAGAACCGGGGAGTGCTGGCGGCATGCGGACCACAGGTCCTGGTCCCAGGCAGGCCTCGTCCTCTCTCCCACGATCGACCATGTCCGCCGCCCCTGAGCTGGGCGTCACAGAGGTTACCCCATGGTCTTTCTAGTGTCTCGGGACATGCGCTTCCCTCCACCTTCACATGAACATCAGGAAAACCGCCCTGAGGGTGGCCTTTGAGTTCAGGCAGCAAGGGGTGTCCTGGTGGGGACTCCAGCTCATAGCCCGCGGGGCGGTACCTTCAATGTGGCCAAGGAGGCCGGGCAGGGCTTGCCTGGGATGAAACGGCCTGCGGACGCCCGGGAGGCCCACGGGTGTGCGGGGCTGTGTGTCCAAGCCCAGTTGGCCTCACCGTTAGCCCGCGGGCCGGCCCGGGAGCCTGGGTGACTGTCCTTTGTCAGGGGTGAGTGAGTTTGGGTCCTTCGCTGCTAATGAGGTACAGCGTGGCCTGCAACATTTATGTTCCTGGTCATGGGCCCTTAGCTGGACAGGTGAGGGCCCTGGGCGCTCAGGGCCCCTGAGCAGCAGCTCCTGACCAATCCTTGGTGCGGGAGACCTTCCGGTGTGTGGCCTCCTGGATGCGTGTCCTTGCGAGCTGCCTGGCCTCCCTGCATGGCCTGACCTCCGTGACTGGGGCTTGGGTCCTCCGGCCTCCTTGTCCATGCTGTTTCTCTGCTGACCTGGCTCTTCTGCTGGGTCTCCTTCCTGGCTTTCGTGTCCCCGTGCCGTGTGCTGTCCAGGGCGGCCTTGCCTCTCCGCCGTGCCCGCCCTGCTGCTGACCTGAAGGTTAAGTCTGAGGGGGTGCGAGTGGTCCGTGAGGACACACTCATTGGTCTTCCTGCCCCTGGAGGTCTGGATCCCTCCCAGTCGTGCTGGGGTCCTCGTTACTGTGTTTGGAAGGGGAGCCGTTGGGTCTGGACTGGCCAGCACAGCGCGGGTATTTACGGAACCTGCACTGTCCCCAGGTGGTGTCTACGTGCTGACCTCACAGGGTTTCCGCAGGCGGTGTGTGCCGTGGGGGCTCCTCCATCGGGGGACACCCCCCTCCCCAGAGCAAGCCACTTTGACTGTGTGTCACTGAGCGTGTGCCTTTTCTGCAAGTCCTCACGAAAGCTCGTGCAGTGCGTGCTCTCGGGGGCGTCCAGTAACTGGGTGCTTCTGGAACCTTCCTGCCACTGGGTGCATTCCTGCTCCCCTCCAGCTCTGGGGCTGGGGGCTCAGGGTGGGAAAGCCCGGGGCGGGGGTCTCTTGTGCAGTGGGAGTGGGCCTTGTCCAGCGTCCTGGCTGTGCCAGTGTGGTGCCAATGTTGGAGGGCCGCCTCCCTGCGCCACTCCCGGTTCGTTTGCTGTGGTCCCTGCGGGAGCAGGTGATCTGCTGAAAAACCACTTCCCAGGCGTCCGCCTGTCCGTGCGTTTGTTCAGGAGCGTGGGCTGGGGTCGAATTTAGCCAGGCTGTCCCTGGAAACACGGGGTGAAGAAGCCTCGCCCTCTGCGCCCCTCGCTCCTGGGGTCCTTGGCCGTGGCTGACATGTCTGTGCGGACAGAGCACTAAGGAGCCGAGCGCCGTGATCGCCGGCCCAGGCCGCCTTGCTGGACAGCCCCTTGGCCCTCAAGGAACCCGCGTGTCTCGCCCGCCGGCGCCGCACTCGCAGACCCGGACCCGCCTCCCGCGCGGCCCTGCTATTGCAGGTCCGGGCCGCACCGCTCTCACAGAGCCCGCGTGTCCCGCCCCCTCGCAGGAAGCAGAAGGAGCTGGAGGAGCAGGAGCGCGAGCGGAAGCGCGAGGAGAAGTTGCGGCGGCGCGAGCAGAAGCAGCGGGACCGCGAGCTGCGGCGCAGCCAGAAGAAGCTGGAGAAGCTGCAGGCGGAGGAGCAGCGCAAGCTGCAGGAGAGGATCCGGCTGGAGGAGCGCAAGCTGCTGCTGGCACAGCGCAACCTGCAGTCCATCCGGCTCGTGGCCGAGCTGCTGAGCCGCGCCAAGGTACGGGACGCCCCGCCCTTGGGAAGCCCCGCCCACAGGGGCTGCCAGCCTGTAGGGGTGCCCCACCCGGGGAATGACCCGCCCACAGGGACTGCCAGCCTATAGGGGTGCCCCGCCCTTGGGGGAAGCCCCGCCCACAGGGGGGCTGCCAGCCTATAGGGACGCCCCGCCCCTGGAAGCCCCGCCCACAGGGGCTGCCAGCCTATAGGGGTGCTCTACCCTGGGAATGACCCGCCCACAGGGGCTGCCAGCCTATAGGGACGCCCCGCCCTTGGGGAAGCCCCGCCCACAGGGGCTGCCAGCCTATAGGGGTGCTCTACCCTGGGGGATGCCCCGCCCATGGGGGGCTGCGAACCCGTAGAGATGCCCTACCCTTGTGGATGCCCGGGTACTCGGGGAGGCTCAGCCCTTGGGACGCCGCATCCCGAGGGAGGCCTGGTCTTCGCAGACACGCCGCTTCTCGCTGGCGCCTGGCTCAAGCCCTGGGGTGGCTTTCATCGCGGGGGACCGTGGTTGCAGGCCCCGTGTCGCCCCGGGCCCGGGCTGTGCCCTGAGGAAGTGGCAGCGCTGTGGGTCCGGGTCCCCGCGCCCGGACAGCTGGGGACCGTCTTGACGGCTGGCCCCACAGCCTCAGGGTGGCCCGGCTCCTCCAGGGATGGAGGGACCCCGCCCGGTTCCGTGATTCTCCCCGCGCTGTGGCCACGGCGCCAGTATCCCTCAGGCCAGGCGTCCCTGACAGCCCAGACGAGGCGCGGTCCTCGGAGCCTGGTCGTGTGCCCGCCCCCACCGCCGCGAAGCGGGCGGGTCCCTGCCGCTCCATGCGGGTAGCGCACGTGGAGCCCGGGCAGACCGCGCGCCCCGCAGGTCAGGCAGGCGCGGGACGACCCTCACCTGACGTCTGGTTACAGTTGTGACCAGTCTGCGGGAAGGAGAGCGGGGTGCGTGCCGAGACCTGTGGCCGTGTGTTCTTGTTGCGTGGTGAACACTGAAGACCCTGATCAGACCGGGCCTCCACGCCTCCCACACCCATGCGGGACCTCAGCTGCCCGCGCCATAATCTGGCGCCCACGTGGCAGGGAGCATGCCCTGGAGGGCCCGGGCCGCCCTTGAGGCACCCCCCACCCAGGGCTGTGCCGAGGAGCTTTGTCGGGCTTGCTCCTGGCTGATGGTCGTTGCCTCCAAGCGTGCCACCTGGAGGGGCCTGGCCCCCGGTAGGTGCTCCTCCCCAGGGTGGTGCCGAGGAGCTTTGCCAGGGATCCCGGCTGACGATCGTGGCCTCCGAGCGTGCCATGCAGAGGCCCCTGGGCCGCTGGAGGAGGGCCCCCTTCTCGAGGGCTGTGCCCGGGAGCTTTATTGTTCTGCTTCTTGGCTGACGAACGTGGTCTGCAAGCGTCCCACTTGGAAGGGCCCGGGCTGCCTGAGAGGCGTCCCCGTCTCCCCCACCCCCGGTTGTGCAGAGGAGCTTCGCCGGACGTACTCCTGGCTGATGGCCGTTGCTTCCAAGCGTGCCACCCGGAGGGGCCTGGCCCCCGATAGGCGCCCTTGCCCGGGGACTTGCTCCTGGCTGACGGTCGCAGGACCCCCGGTGTTGTCGGACCCGGCGGGTTGTCCTCGGAGCGGCCGCCTGCGCTCAGCCTGGCTCAGGCGCCGCCGCCCCCCTCTGTCCCGCAGGCCGCGAAGCTGCACGAGCAGGAGCACAAAGAGGAGAGCCTGCGGCTGCAGCAGCTGGAGGAGCGGCGGCGGCTGCAGGAGGCCGAGCTGCGGCGCGTGGAGGAGGAGAAAGAGCGCGCGCTGGGCCTGCAGCGTCGGGAGCGCGAGCTGCGCGCGCGCCTGCTCAGCCTGCTACTCAGCAAGAAGGCAGACGAGCCGCGCGCTGCCGCCGCCGAGCCAGGCACCGCCTCCCCCGCCGACCTGCTGCGGCCAGTGCTGGACATCCTGCACACTGTGTCGGCCTCGGCCGGCGCCGCGTCCCGTGACCGGGAGCCCGCGCCGCGGCCGGCCGCCCCCCAGAACCTGAACGGGAGCGTTGCCGCCGCCCCCGCCGCTGCCCAGGAGGAGGCGGCCCCGGGCAAGGAGGGGCAGGACCCTCGAGGCCCTGACGACGGCCCCTCGGAGAAGAGGTGCCCCGCCGTGCTGACCTGCATCCCGGACAACACCCAGCAGCCCAAAGCTGCGCCCGCTGCTTGCGAGCCGAGCGCGCCCCGGAAGGACATGCGCTCTGAGCAAGACAAGTGCAACCGGGAGCCCAGCGGGGGCGGGGGCCGGGCCGGCAGCGGGGCAGGCCGGGACGCCGGCGGCGACAGCGGGCACAGGCACAAGCGCGAGCGCAGCGCGACGCGGCGGCGGGCGGGCAGCCGCGAGGACGGCAGGCCGCGCAAGGAGCGGCGGGCGCACCGCAAACGCTCGCACCAAGGCCGCAGCGCTAGCCCCGAGGAGCGCGGCCGCTCCCGCAAGTCCCGCAGCCGCAGCCGGGAGCGGCGGGGCCGGCGGGAGAAGAGCCAGAGCCGCGGCCGCGAGCGGGACCGCAGGGCCAGCTCCAGCCGGAAGCGCAGCCGCCACCGGCGGGGCGACGACAGGCCGCGCTCGGGCTCTGCTGGCCGCCACCGCAGCGCCTGGAATAGGTAATGCAGGCCCCGCGCTCCAGGGCCGCCTTCCCAGAGACCGGTCGTGCCGCCTGCGCCCGGAGCGTCCTGGGGAGGAGCGCCCGGCCCCAGGCTTTCCCGTGCCTCCAGGGAGCGTCCCAGCCAGGAGCGCACGGCTCCCAGCTTTTCGTCCAGACTTTGATCCAGGCCGTGGCCCTACTGCATTTACCTCGTGATCAGAAGCTTTGGTTTCTCCTCAAACTTGACCCAGTCGCTTTAATGTCGCTGGTCCTCCTGGATCAGGAGAAGCGCAGGGGGCTGCGAGCCTTGAGCATCGGAGAACCAGCCAGGCGTACCCAGACCCGCGGCGCGGCGTCGGGCCACCCGCAAGGAGACACCGTGTCCTGACCTCACGGGAGCGGAGCCAGGCCGCGGTGACGGGACACAGCGGGTTCCAGTCCGGCAACCGCGGCCCCACCGGGCATTACGAACACGAAGCCTCTCGCTGGAGGTCTCTGGTTTGTTTTTTTGTTTTTTTCTGTTTTTTTTGTTTTGTTTTTCCCCCTTTTCTGTAGGGTTAATGTATCAGGAACGAAGTTTGGTTGGGATGCCAAAGGCAAAAGTCTAGTTTAAGTTACCGGAGAGGAACATGCGTGCTCAGAAACATGGAAATTCTTTACGGGCGTGGGCTGGTGCAGAAGGGATACAGAAGGGTCCCAAACACACTTTCTATGAGTTCAAGTCATCCAACATACAAGAGCAAAAGTGTCAAGTGGTACACAGGGATCCCAAACATTGACTTTTTACAAATTCAAGTTATTCAGCATAAAACAAACAAAAAAGCAGGTTGGTTTAAGATTAGCTTTCGTCTCTAGTCAAGGTTAGCCTGTGTGGTTTTTTTAAGAAGCCGTTTTGCTAAATTATTTTTACTTGGAACGTTTCAGATTTAAGGCTGCAAACTTGTTAAATTTTGTAATTGTTGGCTTCTCCAAGGGAAGCTCAGAAATACTTAAAAATAGCTGTAACGTCCACCTTAGGAGAGAGGCTGTTTATTCCAGTTTGCATTTTTATGATAAAATAAAATCTTTTTTCCAATGAACTCATGTCTCCCTTACGTGGGGTTTTTTGTTTTGTTTTCAAGGTCTTTAGGCTTTGTCACTAGTTGAGCATAATCTGGCATGTTTGAGATCACTTGGTCATTTGTTCATTTCACATGCTGTTACTGTGCTAAAATAACTCTCTAGGGGAGAACAGGGGTCCTGAGAGGCATTTGATTTGTTTGCAAGTGAAAGTGTTAATCATGCAGTCGTGTCCTCCTCTTTGCAACCCTGTGGACTGCAGCCCGCCAGGCTCCTCTGTCCGTGGGATTCTCCAGGCAAGAATACTGGAGTGGGCTGCCATTTCCTCCTCCAGGGGACCTTCCCAACCCAAAAGTTAAGCCCTGGTCTCCTGCATTGGCTGGGAGATTCTTTGCTGTCTGAGACACTGTTTAGCGAGTTTACAGAAGGAATTTTTGTTTTAAAGCTACAGTGCCATCTTGAAAAAATGATGCAAAGAAAGTGGTTCTTTTCTAACCTCGAGGTAGTAGGTAGGTGCTGGTGCCCCTACAGAGACCCTGGTTCTGAGAGAGGGGAGACTGAGTCAGCAACTCGTGTCCATCTCTTTGCCAACCCACGGACTTGTGCACATTCACTGTCTCCCAGGATTAGCTCAGACCCATGTCCATTGATCTGTGACGCCATCCAGCCATCTCATCCTGTGTCGTCCCCTTCTCCTCCTGCCTTCCATCTTTCCCAGCATCAGGGTCTTTCCCAATGAGTTGGCTCTTTAAATCAGGCTGCCCAATTAGTGGAGCTTCAGCTTCAGTCCTTCCAGTGAATGTTCAGGACTGATTTCCTTCAGGATGGACTGGTTGGATCTCCTCGAAGTCCAGGGGACTCTCAGGAGTCTTCTCCAACACCACAGTTTGAAAGCACCAATTCTTTGGCGCTCAACTCTCTTTATGGTCCAGCTCTCACACCCGGATGTGACTACTGGGGAAACCACAGCCATGACTATATTGGCCTTTTATCGGCAAAGTGATGTCTCTGCTTTCTAATAGGCTGTCTAGGTTTGTCAGAGCCTTTCTTCCTAGGAGAAAATTAATTTATTTCTGGCTGCAGTCCGATCGGTGTGATTTGGGAGCCCACCTGTTACTGCTTCCACTTCTTCCCCTGCTATGTGTCATGAAGTAACAGGACCGGATGTCATGATCTTAGTTTTCTGCATGTTGAGTTTCATGCCCGTTTTTTCACTCCCGACTTTCACCCTCATCCAGAGACTCTTTAGTTCCTCTACAGTTTCTGCTACTAGAGTGGTGTCATAAATAAATCTGAGGTTGTTGATATTTCTCCCGGCAATCTGAATTCCAGCTTGTGCTTCGTCCAGCCCAGCATTTCGCATGATGTCCTCTGCATGGAAGTTAAATAAGCAGGGTGACAATATACAGCCTTGACGTACTCCTTTCCCGATTTGGAACCAGTCTGTTGTTCCATGTCCAGTTCTAACTGTTGCTTCCTGACCTGCATACAGATTTCTCAGGAGGCAGGTCAGGTGGTCTGGTATTCCCATCTCTTGAATTTGCACTGTTTATTATGATCCACACAGTCAAAGGCTTTAGCATAGTCAGTGAAGTGTAGAGGTAAATGTTTTTCTGGAATTCCCTTGCTTTTTCTATAATCCAGCGATTTTTGGCAGTTTGATCTCTGGTTCCTCTGCCTATTCTAAACCCAGCTTGAGCATCTGGAAGTTCTCGGTTCAGTTACTGCTGTAGCCTGGCTTGAAGGATTTTCAGCATAATTCTTGCTGGTATGTCAAATCAGTAAAATTGTATGGTAGTTTGAGCATTCTTTAGCATTGTCCTCCTTTGGGATTGGAATGAAAACTGACCTTTTCCAGTCCTGTGGCCACTGCTGAGTTTTCCAAGTTGGTTGCCATGTTGAGTGCAGCACTTTGACAGCATCATCTTTCAGGATTTGAAATAGCTCAACTGGAATTCCATCACCTCCACTAGCTTTGTTCATAGTGATGCTTCCTAAGGCCCACTTGGTTTCACACTCCATGCTGTCCGGCTCTAGGTGAGTGACCACACCGTCATAGTTATCTGGGTCATTAATATCTTTTTTTGTACAGTTCTGTGTATTCTTGCAACTCCCCTTCATCTGTTATGCTTCTGTTAACCCTTACCATTTTCTTTGCTTTTTCATGCCCATCCTTGCATGAAGTGTTCCCTTGATAGCACCAGTTTTCTTGAAGAAATGTCTCGTCTTTCCCATTCTGTTTTCCTTATTTCTTTGCATTGTTCATTTAAGGAGGCTTTCTTTTCTCTCACTGCTGCTCTCTGGAACTCTGCATTGAGTTGGTGTATCTTTCTCTTTCCCCCTTGCCTTTCACTTCCCTTCTTTCCTGAGCTATTTGTACCCAGGCGCCTCCTCAGACAACCAGTAACTTCCCCGGTGACTCAGCGGTAGAGTCTGCCTGCAATGCAGTAGCCCCGGGAGATTCAGCTTCTATTCCTAGGTCGGGGAGAGTCCCTGGGGGAGGAAATAGCAACCCACTCCACTATTCTTGCCTGGAGAATCCCATGAACAGTGAGCTACAGCCCGTGAGGTCACAGAGAGTCAAACACCCTGAGCACGCACGCGTGCAGAGAACCACCTTGCCTTCTTGCAGTCGGACCTCTGCACACATCCACCATCCAGAGATTCTGCCAGCCTTGCCTGAGAGCGGTATTTAGCATCTAAGCTTGGTTGAATCCAGTGATACAGAACCACGGATGCAGGAGATGGAACTGTGGGACTTTAACATCGGAGAACTTTGGTACCAACGGTGGGTCCTTGGAACCCCACCCAGGGTGATGGTGTCAGGAGCCGGGGAGGCGTTTGGGAGATGACGGGTTATGAGGGTGGAGCCCCCGTGCGTGTCTTCATAAAAGCTCCGCAGGGAGCTCCCTCGTCCCTGCCACCACGGGGGGCACAGCGAGAAGACAGCCTCTGGGAACCAGGAGGAGACGCTGAACACGCCCCCGCCAGGGTCTTGGGTGTGCAGCCCCCGGGGGCCTGAGGAGTGTCCCCTTGTTTCTAGGGCCCCCTCACCTGCTCTGAGACAGCACGGGAGCCGCAGGTAACCGACCCCAGGTGGTGCCTCAGAGCAGCCAACCGCATCCCCTCTTTAGGGCGCCAAGCCGCATCATCCCACCGTGCAGTCTCCACACTGAAAAGAAACGAAAAATGTTACTCCCTTAAGGAAGAAAACACGAGGATAGCAACAGTACTTACCACCATCCTCGCTGACGGTAATACAAGGGGGAAAGTGCTGACAGGAAGGTGGAGAAATTGGCTCCTTTGGCGCTGCTGGTGGGAAGACAGGGCAGCTGCCGCGGGAGACAGGTGAGCAGTTTCTTAAAAAAGTCAGACGTGGAGAAGGAAATGGCAGCCCACCGCCATATTGTTGCCTGGAGAATTCCTTGGGCAGACCCTACATTCCATGGGGTCGCAAAACGCCTGAAAAGTCAAACATAGAAATTCCGTGGGACCTACTTGTCCCACGGCTACACATACACCCGAAAGGCGTGAAAAGAGTTGTCTGGGAAAGACGTGAGCAGCAGTTTTCGTAACAGCGATGTTTACAACGGCCATAAGTATGGAAATTACCCAGGTGCATGGATGGATGGATAGTTGGGTGGGTGGATGGATGGGTGAGTGAGTGAGTGGATAAATGGATGGATGGCTAGGTTATGTGGATGGATGGGTAAGTGGGTGGATGCACGGAAAAGTGGGTGGATGGATGGCTGGGTGAGTTGATGGATGGATGGCTGGGTTGATGGATAGGTGGATGGGGGGATAAGTGACTGGGTAGACAGATGGATAAACAGCATGGGTCCATGCACACATTGGAATATGATGCAGCCAAGGAAAGGAGTGAAGCTCCGATAGGCTACAACGTGGGTTGTACACACGATGCCTAGTGGGACAGGCAGACGGAGAAGTCACACACTGGTGTGACTCCATCGACAGGAAACGTCCAGAACAGGCAAATCCACAGCGACAGGAAGTGGGTTCGTGGTGCCAAGGACGGGAGGAAGAGGATGAGGAGTGACTTTTAATGGAGACAGGGTCTCCTTGGTGGGGTTGGGAATGTGATGTGATAGACATGTCTCCCCAGCACTGTGAAAGGCCTGAGATCCTGCCAGTTCACTTGAAACAATTATACGGTATCTGCATTTTTGTTGTTGCTCACTCGCTCTTTGCGACCCCATGAACCGCAGCACGCCAGGCCTCCCTGTCCATCACCAACTCCCGGAGTTTACTCAGACTCATGTCCATTGAGTCGGTGATGCCATCCAACCATCTCATCCTCTGCCGTCCCCTTCTCCTGCCTTCAATCTTTCCCAGCATCGGGGTCTTTTCCAATGAGTCAGCTCTTCACATCAGGTGGCCAAAGGATTGGAGTTTCACCTTCTGAATTAGTCTTTCCAGTGAATATTCAGGGTTGATTTCCTTTTGGATGGATCGCTTTGATTCTTCACTCAACATTGATTATTTTACTTGAATAAAAACCTAAGGAGGGTGTTTTGGCTTCCACTCTTGACTTCTCCTTTCCCTGGGCTCTGGAGGATCACTTGGTCTAATGACTGGACAAAACTCGGGTCCACTCACCTGCACAGAGTTAAAAGCCAACCTCCTGACCGTGGGTGGTGGTGAAGGAGAGGGGCAGCTTTATCACGGCAGGTGCTGGCCAGGTGTGGGCGGGTGCTCAAAAAGCGCAAAGTCCCCGGAAGGGTTTCAGGCAAACTTCTTTAAAAGGCCACCTGCTGCCGGAGGGGCCGTCTGACTGTCTGGGGTCAGCTGGTGCAGTGAGACAAGGTCACGGCCCGGGGTCACGGGGGTGGAAGGTTCACAGCGTCAGTCCTCAGGCGCCAGTCCGTCTGAGGGCTCCTTGCTCCTGGGGTGCTTAATTTCAGCCGCCTGGTGGTGGTTTTCGGCATCTGCAAAACAGTTCCGGAAGTGTGCATCAGAAAGTGTTAGCCAAGAACTTGAGGGAGGAAGTGAATTGGAGGGCGTGGGGGAGGGGGTCTCTCCCTGCAAAGGCGCCTTGGGGTCCTGCTCAGTTGCAAGGACTTCCCTGGGCGCTTCGGACTTTGTCAAGGTTTCCGTTCAGTCGCTCAGTCGTGTCCAACTCTTTGCGACCCCATGGACTGCAGCACGCCAGGCCTCCCTGTCCATCAACTCCCGGAGTTTACTCAAACTCATGTCCATTGAGTCGGTGATGCCATCCAACCATTTCATCCTCTGTCGTCCCCTTCTCCTCCCGCCTTCAATCTTTCCCAGCATCAGGGTCTTTTCCAATGAGTCGGTTCTTCGAATCAGGTGGGCAAAGGATTGGAGTTTCAGCTTCAGCATCAGTCTTTCCAATGAACATTTAGGACTCATTTCCTTTCGGATGGACGGGTTGGATCTCCTTGCAGTCCAAGGGACTCTCAAGAGTCTTCTTGTAATCCCCAGACATCGGGCAGCCCCGCCCTCTCAGGCCAAGGGGAAAAGACAGGATGGTGTGGCCCCCGCCCTCGCACCCCCCAGGTCCCCCCCAAATCCCCCCCATCCCAGGATCAGACGATCCATCTTCCTCACGCCTGCTCAGCACCTCCTTACCCTCAGACCCCCGCTGCAAGACACAAGAGTCGCGGGTTCCCCCTCTGAGAGATGAACCCCGCCATCCACCAGTCCCCCAGCGCTCTATGACCCTCCGGTTACTCGTAATGTAGCCACGCGTTCCGGGAAAACACTCACTCAGACGGACCATGCAGATCGCGGAGTGCAGTTCATTACATGTGCGGGCCCAAGGCAGAGTCTCCTCGTAGCCGAGGACCCCGACCAGTTTTTGTGAAAACCTTATATACCCTAAGTGTACGTGCCCAAACCCACCTCCCCAAATTCCCTGAAAGCAGTCTGAACAAAGGAAAAAGAAAGATGCAATCAAAGCTAACCCGTGATTCATATGCCTTAAGCCTGGGTGGTTAACAGTGGACAATTATCAGTAGGCCTGTGGTCATACCCCAATAAGCAGAATAGAATGTGTGTTTCTATGCACTTACACAGATAATTAGGGTCTTCTTTGAGGCGACGGAAAGTCTAGGTACCAATCCTGGGGCTCTTCTCTCGGGGGGCGCGGGGGGCCCTGGTTTTCCAGGTGGTATCGTTTCCATAGATATTGGGCATAGAGCTCAAAGTCCACAGTCCAGCCCGAGATGGAGTCCTGCTCTCCAGGTGGCGCCTCTTCTGTCTGTCCCCCCTTCAGTAAGAAATCCGGAGGGGTTTTCTGGGGTGTGTGTGACAAACGGCCACGAGCTGGGGGCTTAAATAAGAAACACTCGTGCGTGGTTCTGCCCAGGCGTGTCCGACTCTTTGGTGACCCCCGGCCCCGTAGCCCTCCAGCCTCCTCTGTCCGTGGGGATGTTCCCCTGTAGCTGAGATGTGAAGAATCT
This sequence comes from Muntiacus reevesi, assembly GCF_963930625.1. Classification (NCBI taxonomy): domain Eukaryota; kingdom Metazoa; phylum Chordata; class Mammalia; order Artiodactyla; family Cervidae; genus Muntiacus; species Muntiacus reevesi. The sequence goes on from NC_089271.1 coordinate 734,796, forward strand.
GCTGCCACGCAGGAGACCCGGGTTCCAAGAGTCGGACATGACTGAGGGACTAACACACGCACTGCAGTGGGCTACCGTTTCCTCCTCCAGGGGATCTTCCTAATCCAGGGGTCGATCCTCGTCTCCTGGGTCTCCGGCATTGCAGGCAGATTTTTTTTTTTTTTAACTAGCTGAGCCATTGGGGAAACTAAGAAACACTCATGCTCCCCCTAAGATCGAAGAGTCCACAGGCCACAACTAAGACCCAGTGCAGTCAAATAAATAAATGCTACTTAAAAACCCACACGTTGATTCCCTGCAGGGCCCCTGCGGAAGGAAGTATGAATGTGGAGTTTCTTCAAAGTTAACTCGGGGAACTGAGGGCACTCTTGCGAAAAGGAGACCAGATGTCTGAGGTCAAGGGGTCCCAGGGCTGAGCTCTGTCCAGAGGCTCCAGGGGAGGGTCCTTCTCACCTCTCCCAGCTTCTGGGGGCTCCAGGCATCCGTCCCTGGGCTGGTGGCCGCCTCCCTCCCGTCTCCGCCTCCATCTCCATGCGGCTTCTCCTCTGTGTCTTATAAGGACCCTGTCCCTGGGTTTAGGGCCACCCCCATCCAGGAGGGCCTCATCTCAGACCCTTCACTCCATCACGTCTGCAGAGACCCAGGAATTTTAGGGGAATAGCCTTCAACCCAGAGCAACATCCCAGTTTCAGAGATGTTAGATGTTTTTGTTTTCTTTTTTTCTTTTCCTATGTTGTGGCCACCTGCAGTAAGTGGTTTCTTAATTCCCCGACCAGGGATTCAACCTGTGTCCCCTGTAGTGGAAACTGCACTGCCAGTGAAGTGCCTTAAAAAATTTTTTTTCAATGTGCATTTTGGAATTGTGCAACCATTTCAAGTCACGATTGACTCTCTGTGACCCCATGGAATGTCACCGGCCTGACTCCTCTGTCCATGGGAGTCTCCAGGCAAGAATACTGGAGTGGGTTGCCATGCCCTCCTCCAGGGGATCTTCCCGACCCAGGGATCGAACCTGGGTCTCCTGCACTGACAGGATAAAGTGGGTACTTTATTGACCGACCCACCCAGTGACTAGCTCGTGTTGAATCTCTGATTTTTACCCATCAGACCTGGAGTGTTTTAAAAGCCAAAAGCCTGATTTCCGGATTCAGGGGATCCAAGCTGGCCCAGGGGCAGGTCTCTGAATGGCCCCTCCCCCAGGCAACTCGCACTCGCCGTCAAGGTTGACGATTCGGGCAGATAAACATCCTGTTCCTTCAAGTCCCATCGTGGGTCCTGAGGTCAGAGACTGTGGCCACCAGGTGACCATCCATCTGGAGAACGAGATGTGCTGATGGTCAAATAGCCAGAGGCTCTGAGTCCATGGATCCGACCCACATCCTCCTTAGTTGTTGTTCACCTGCCAGTCGTGTCTGACTCTTTGTGACCCCATGGACTGCACCATGCCAGGCCTCCCTGTCCATCACCAACTCCTGGAGTTTGCTCAAACTCATATCCATCTAGTCGGTGATGGCATCCAGCTATCTCATCCTCTGTCATCCCCTTCTCCTCCCGCCTTCAATCTTTCCCAGCATCAGGGTCTTTTTCAAGGAGTCAGTTTTTTGCAGAATTACTTGTCTGGCCTCTGGTCTGTTCAGTTCAGTTCAGTTGCTCAGTCGTGTCCGACTCTCTGTGACCCCATGGACGGCAGCCCGCCAGGCCTCCCTGTCCATCACCAGCTCCCGGAGCTTGCTCAAACTCACGTCCATCGAGTTGGTGATGCCACCCAACCATCTCATCCTCTGTCCTCCCTGACGAATTTCTGTTGATTAAGGAAGCGAAGAAACCCTGGTCGCTTAACACTTTCTGCTCCTGGAAGAGTGAATCCAAGGTCTGACCTTGAATTTCACGGTTCAGTCTCAGGGCGGAGCTGATCCTCTTCAACCCTCCATCTCATCACTAAACTAATCGCCTTAAGTGAAGACCCGGGATTGATTCCACAGCCTCAGGAGATCTGGCTGAGAAAGGGCTGCTGGTGGTTTAATTAAGCAAATGCACTCGTGGGCCAGTCGCTCTGTCCTCCTGTGGGTCCCTCCGGAGGGTCCCCCCGCCACCTTCCCCTTTAGGCTTTCTGCCAATAAACCTTTATTGGAACCCTGTCTACCACCTGTTTTGTCAATAAAACTTTATTAGAACCTTGTTCCAACACATGTCTGGTCAATAAAGCTTTATTGGTATCTGTTCCAGCACCTTTTTTGTCAATAAAGCTTTAATGGTATCTGTTCCACCACCTTTTTTGGTCAATAAACCTTTATTGAAACCCTGTTCCACTACCCTTTTTTGTCAATAAAGCTTTATTGGAAACTTGTTCCAACACCTGTCTGGTCCATAAAGCTTTATTGGTATCTGTTCCATCACCTTTTTTTTTTTTTTTTTTTTGGTCAATAAAGCTTTATTGGAACCCTCGCCTGCCCAGCCACGAAGCAAAGAGGACCTCTCTGAGACAGAGCGTTGGTTCATAGTTGGAGCTTTCTCCCAGCCCCTCTCCAGCAGGGCATCCCCAGAAACAGGGCATGAGGTACAGCGTGGTCAGCGGACACCGAGGTCCTGTTGCCGGGGCTCAGGGTGGAAGAGGGCAGGGAGCCCCTGCGGTGGTGGATGGGGGGTGGAAGCTGAAGCGCCCATCTGGGCTCTGAGTCTATGAAGCTGAGTGTCAGGGATGGCTGGGAAGGAGAGAGCAGATGCCCAGCGCGGCTGGGGCGGCCCATGGCTGGACACCAGCTCAGGGCAGGTTCTGCACTTCCTCTGCCAGCAGCGGGGCTCACCACGGTCCCTGGCGATTGAAATGCCGCTGCTGGAAGTAACTGATCACCCCGACAGAGGGGGATGCATTGACCACGCCGGTGTACAAGGTTGAATCACGGCTCCCCAAACAGCTCACGTCCTCACCCGCAGAACCTGAGAACCTGACCTTGTTTGGACATAAGTTCTCTGCAGACGTGATGGACTGAAGGGTCTGAGATGAGGCCCCCCTGGATGGGAGGTGGCCCTACACTGAAGGACAGGGTCCTCATGAGACACAGAAGAGTAGAGACAGGGACACAGAGGAGAAGCCACATGGAGACGGAGGCAGAGACGGGAGGGAGGCGGCCACCAGCCCAGGGGGTGGAGGCCTGGAGCCCCCAGAAGCTGGAAGAGGTGGGAAGGACCCTCCCTGGAGAGTCTGCAGGGAGCCCAGCCCTGGGACACCCTGACCTCAGATGTCTGGTCCCCGGGACTCGGGGAGGATGGATGTCTGTGGTTTTAATCCCACAGTCTGTGGTCATTTGTTACAGCTGCACCCAAGACAATTAATAAATGCCTCCTCCCCACACACACCCCATATGAAGGGCCCAGAGTGTGAGTCATCATCCCTAGTGATTAGTGGGCACGCGGGTTTGGGACCAGTTGCACCGCTGATGGTACAAGCGTGGGACGGGGGCTAGGGGCGACAGGCGATTTTTGGGCTGTGTGCTCATGAGAGACAGAAGGAGTGAACAGAAACCCCAGGGGTCCCCCGTAAGCTCTCTCATCCCCGTCACCAGGCTGACACAATCTCCTTGAATGATCCGTCTTGGGCTCGCTCCCCGGCGTCCAGCTTGCGGGGTCAGCAGTGACGCCCTGGCCATCTGCCCAGGCTGCTCACGGACTGGTGAAGCCCAAAGCTAAGAGAACCGGGGTCCCTCCAAGCCAGACCGGCCGGGAAGGAAGATGTGTTCCCAGGAGGGTGAGGGCTATCGTCTCCTGAAGGAATACGCCAACGGCTTCATGGTCTCCCAGGTAGGAAGAGGCTCCATCGGCTGGGGTTCTGTTGCCGGGAGGTGAGGAGGACGACGGGGACTCAGTGCTGAGTGAGGACGGGGTCTCCTCCGGGGGTCTCGAGAGTGTGCTGGAACTCTGGGCGTGTCCACGGGCAGAGGCTTGACCACCGGGGCCTGGGGCCCTTCTAGGGATGTGTTGACCCTCATGGAGGGGCGTCTCAGAATGACACTTGTAGGGACTTCCCTGGTGGTTCATTTGGTGAAGAATCTGCCTGCAACGCAGGAGGTCCAGGTTCCATCCCTGGGTCGGGCAGATGCCTTGGAGGAGGAAATGGCAAGTCACTCCAGCATCCTTGCCTGGAGAATCCCACGGACAGAGGAGCCTGGTGGGCTGCAGTCCGTGGGGTCACAGAGAGTCAGACGTGACTGAGTGACTAACACTTTTTTCACTGTGTTAGTGAAACAAGGGTGCATGCCATCTTACTGGAATAAAACAATAAAAACCGAGTATTCATAAATAGCATCTCAATAGAACAAAAGGTGAATCCAACGTTGAGAATAACACTTAATAGAATTTGAGCAGAACAACAGACTTAATAAAATCTCGGATGGGTTGGGAGACTGGATTGAGACATATACACTGTTGATCGTGTGTATAAAACAGATGCCTAATGAGAACCAACTGTACAGCTCGGGGAACTCTGGGTTTTGTGGTGACCTACATTGGAAGGAAATTTAAAAAAAAGAGGGCATATATGTATAAACGACAGCTGATTCCCTTTGCTGTCCAGGAAAAACTAACACAACGTTGTAAAGCGACTGTACTCCTGTAAAATTAGCTGTAAATATTTCAATAGAACAAGAGTGAATCCAGCGTGAAGAGAATAAAAGTAAATACAGCGTGAGTAAAATGAGAGGCTGAATAAAACTCAGTAGAAGGACGTCCCTGGGGGCCCAGTGCCTGAGACGCTGCCTTCCCAACGCAGGGGCCCCGGGTTCAAGCCCTAGTCAGGGAGCTAGATCCCACACGCCATGACTAAGAGCTGGTGGAGACTATTGAATAAATAAGTAAAAATAATTTAAAAACTCAATAGAATAAAATCTGAATACAACCTTAGTAAATTGAGTTCAAAACATCTCACTCGGACAAGAGTGACTGCAACTTCCCTATAATAAGAGTTAATCCAGCCTCAGTGGAAAAGCCAGTGCCATGTTAGTTGGATAAAACGTAACACAACCTCAACAGGGCCACTGATAAAAATCTCGATAGAAGGAGAGCGCACCCAGATTTCAGAGAATAAAACGTACTACAGCCTTACAGAAGAAGAGTTGATACGACATTAGCAGACTCAGAGCGGATACCATCTTAATAGGATATGGCTGAATACAACCTTCGTTCGAGGAGAGCTAATAAAATATGAATAGAAGAAAACCTGAATGCAATCTAAATGGGGTGAGGGTTTATAATAGCTCAATAGAATAAGAGTGCACCCAATGTTAAGGCAGGAAAATGTACTACAATCACACAGAATAAGAGTTCATAAAATCTTCATACGTAGAGAGTGAATGGAACCCGAATACCGGGGCTTACACAATCATAGCAGGTAAGTGTTAGTCGCTCAGTCGCGTCCGACTCTGCGACCCCACGGACTGCAGCCCTGCAGGCTCCTCTGTCCGTGGGATTCTCCAGGCAAGGATGCTGGAGTGAGTTGCCGTTTCCTCCTCCAGGGGATCTTCCCAACCCAGGGATCAAACCTGGGTCTCCTGCACTGTCAGGCAGATCCTTCACTGTCTGAGACACCAGGGAAGCCCCAGATTGCTTGTCCGCGGAAAACCTTGAACAAAGAGTGAATAAAACCTGAATATAGGAGCTTGTGCAATCACAGCACAGTAAGAGATCATGCCAACTCCACAGAACAAGAATCATTGCAACTTTAACACGGTGAGAACTGATTCCATCTTAATAGAATACGACTGAATACAACCTTCATACAAGGAGAGTTAATAAAATCCTAAGAGAAAAAAAATCTGAATGCACTCCTAACGGACTGTTCATGACGTCTCAATAGAACAAGAGTGATTAAAACTTAATATAATTAGAGTTAGTATGAAGCTCACTGCAAGAGCTGATACCATCTTAAGAGGATAAAGCTTAATACAATCTGAACAGAGTAAGACTTTGAGCGATCTAATAAGGATAACAACTAATAGAACCTTAAGAAGAGTAGATACAATCTTAACAGAATAAGAGTTAGTACAGTCTTAACAGGAATGGATACGGTCTTTTTAATGTAAACAGTTAATTTTATATTGGGATATAGCCAATTAACAGTGTTGTGATGGTTTCAGATGGGCAGCAAAAGGGACTCAACTATACACACACATGCATCCTTTCTCCCCCAAACTCCCCTCCCATCCAGGCTGCCACGTGACATTGAGCAGAGTTCCCCGTGCTGTCCAGCGGGTCCTTGCTGGTTCTCCATGTTAAACACAGCCGTGTGTCCATGTCCATCCCAGACCCCCTGACTATCCCTTCCCCCATCCTTCCCCCTGGTGACCACCAGGTTATTACAGAGTATTGAGCAGAGTTCCCTGTGCTGTCCAGCAGGTCCTTGCTGGTTCTCCATGTTAAACACAGCAGTGTGTCCATGTCCATCCCAGACTCCCTGACTGTCCCTTCCCCCTTCCTTCCCCCTGGTGACCATCAGGTTATTACAGAGTATTGAGCAGAGTTCCCTGTGCTGTCCAGCAGGTCCTTGCTGGTTCTCCATGTAAAACACAGCAGTGTGTCCATGTCCATCCCAGACTCCCTGACTATCCCTTCCCCATCCTTCCCCCTGGGTACCATCAGGTAATTACAGAGTATTGAGCAGAGTTCCCTGTGCTGTCCAGCAGGTCCTTGCTGGTTCTCCATGTTAAACACAGCAGTGTGTCCATGTCCATCCCAGACTCCCTGACTGTCCTTCCCCCGCCAACCATCAATTCATTTTCTAAGTCTGTGGGTCTCTCTCTGTTCTGTAAGTTCTTATGTGTCATTTCTTTACAGACCCCACATATAAGGGATGTCGTGTGATTATCTCTCCTCCTCTGTCTGACTCGCCCTCCTGAGAGTGTGAGTCTTCTGAGAACTAAAGCTGACCCTGGCCTCTGTCATTGCCCCGAGGTCCTCTTTGCTGCCTGTGAGCTGGGGGTGTTTGAGCTCCTGGCCGCGGCCCCGGAGCCCCTGGACTCAGCGGCAGTGTCTGCACGGCTGGGCGCTAGCCCCCGGGGGACAGAGCTGCTGCTGGACGCCTGTGTGTCCCTGAAGCTGCTGCAAGCGGGCGTGCGCGGAGGGAAAGGTAAGCGCCCTGGCTCTTCGGAAGAAGGCGTTTTCAGGGTGCACCCTCAGCACAGTTTTCTGCCTTTTTTTTTTTTTTTTTCCCTGGAAAGAGCCACGGAGTAAGTCTTCTCAGCCTGGTGGGCCGGCCACGGGGTCTCTGCAGATGACACCATCTCTGCCTTGGGAGCATTAGATCTGCTGGAGGCAGACAGGTGGGCAGGGATGAGTCTTAATAAAGCTTTATTGGCCAGACAGGTGGTGGAACAAGATTCCAATAAAGGTTTACTGACCAAACAGGTGGTGGAACAGGGTTCCAATAAAGCTTTATTGATCAAACAGGTGGTGGAACAGGGTTCTAGGAAAGCTTTATTGGCCAGGCAGGTGGTACAACATGGTTCCAATAAAGCTTTATTAGCCAGACAGGTGGTGGAATAAGGTTCCAGTAAAGCTTTATTGACCATACAGATGCTGGAACAAGGTTCCAGTAAAGCTTTATTGTCAACACAGGTGGTGAAACAGGGTTCCAATAAAGCTTTATTGACCAAACAGGTGTTGGAACATGGTTCCAATAAAGCTTTCTTGACCAGACAGATTTGGAATGGGGTTCCAATAAAACTTTATTGATCAGGCAAAGGATGCAACAGGGTTCCAATAAAACTTTATTGATCAGACAGGTGGTGGAACAGAGTTTGAATAAAGCTTAATTGGCAAAACAGGTGGTGAAACAGGGTTCCAGTAAAGCTTTATTGGCCAGACAGGTGGTGGAACAGGGTTCTGATAAAGGTTTATTAACAAAACAGGTGGTTGAACACTGTTCTAATAAAGCCTTGTTCACCAGACAGGTGGTAGACAGGGTTCCAATAAAGATTTATTGATAGACAGGTGGTGGAACAGGGTTTCAATAAAGCTTTATAGACCAGACAGGTGGTGGAACAGAGTTACAAAGCCTTTTAGCAGAGCAAGTGATGGAACAAGGTTCCAATAAAGCTTTATTGACAAAAACAGCCAAAACGAGGTACCAAAGTCGGGTTGCCATTTGCTCACTGTGGATCAGGAAGTTTCCACTGGCTGGTGTTTGCACTGAAGCCCTGATGAAATATCCAAGGAACAAGACAGAAATGTGAGCAAAAAGTTACACGGGAGTAGTTTTTCCATCACGCTCAGTTGCTTCATTTCAAGGGTCACCCTTTGTGTTAGGATCACATTCTTGTTTTGGTGTTGAAGCTGCTTTTCTCTTATGGAAGATGTTCCTTGCCAGTTTTTACTTTTAATGCCCTTTCTTTGCAAAATTAAAAATTGCAAGCCCTATCTCAGTCACTCAGATTTTTTTTTTTTAGAATCTTGAGAATCTGTGAAATTGCAAAGTGTAGGGACCACTGCCTGACAGAACAGGAGTGGGTGGGCGGGCAATGGTAGGGGTGGGTGACGTGCTTTCTTCTTGAAGCAAGGACTTGCGTCCCCGTTGGATTTACCGGGTGCAAACAGCGAGGGTGTGTTAACTTGAACAGGAGGACATTATTTGGGGGTTGATGATGCTCAGATGGCCGCGGGCTTGGGAATCAAGCAGTCACACCCCCATGAGTAAGCTTTGCAGCCCCATCCCCGCCCCCGCACTGGCAGTGCTGACCTCAAACCCCCACGCGGGCTGCGGTCCGGCCAGGACACAGCTGCGGAGGATAGCAGACGTCCAAGGGGAGGCTCCTGGGGGCGGGAGGCGCCGGCTGCCCCTGCAGACCCTCGAGTAGGCACGTCAGCATGCGGGCTACCCTGCCGGCCCGGAGACGCGGGGATGCTCGGCTCCGAGACCAGGTTACAGGACCGCCTGCTGCAGCTCTGTCTCCCTGGGGACCCCTTGCAGCCCTGCAAGCATTCGGCAGGTACAGACTGTGCAGAAACAGTGAGCGGATTCAGTTCAGTGCAGTCGCTCCGTCGTGTCCGACTCTTTTCGACCCCACAGACTGCAGCAGGCCAGGCCTCCCTGTCCATCACCAACTCCCGGAGCTTAATCAAATTCAAGTCCATCGAGTCGGCGATGCCATCCAACCATCTCATCCTGTGTCACCCCCTTCTCCTCCCACCTTCAAACTTTCCCAGCATCAGGGGTTTTTCCAAGGAGTCAGTTCTTCACATCAGGTGGCCAAAGGATTGGAGTCCCACGGACCTGTATTACATGTAGTCCACGGGGTTGCAAAGAGCTGGAGGCGACTGAGGGGTCGAACAGCACTGGGGCTCACTGAGCCTTTCCATTTGCCACATCGGGTCTTTCCGTGGGATTTGCAAAAGCTGAAGGCAGCAGGCAGGGTGGGAAGCCACTGCACCACAGGTCGGCCGGTCCTTCGGGATGAGGCTTCAGCTGTCGCGGCTCCGGCGGTCCCAGGCGAGAATCACGTTTCCATCAGGATGTTGCCAGGGTCGCTGCTGGCATCTTGACGACACCTGGGTGTCTAATGTTATTTTTTTTTTCCCCCTCCATTCTATTTGTTTCAGCTGTGTATGCAAACACGGAGCTCGCCAGCACCTACCTGGTCAGAGGCAGCCCCAGGTCCCAGCGGGACATGCTAATGTACACGGGCAGGACCACGTACGTCTGCTGGGGCCACCTGGCCGAGGCGGTCAGGTGGGTGTCGGTCACACCGCTGGGTCCCCAGGGCTGCCTGCGGGCTGGTTTCAGGGCGTCCCAGGAATCACCATGTTAGGTTTCTCATAGCGCGGGTCTCCAAACTCCCAGATCTAATGCCTGATGATGTGAGGTGGAGCTGATGGAATAATAATAGAAATAAAGGGAATATTGACTGGAAGGACTGATGCCGAAGCTCCAATACTTTTGGCCACCTGGTGCAAACACTTGACTCCTTGGAAAAGCCGCTGATGCTGGGAAAGATTGAAGGCGGGAGGAGAAGGGGACGATAGAGGATGAGATGGTTGGATGGCATCACCGACTCTGTGGACATGAGTTTAAGCAAGCTCCGGGAGTTGGTGATGGACAGGGAGGCCTGGCGTGCTGCGGTCCATGGGCTCACAAAAGAGTCGGATATGAGTGAGCGACTGAAGTGAACGGAACTGCGAACTAGAAAACGATTCCCGAGTAGCCTTGGGTTACTCGTTTCCGGCTGATGCCATCTGTGATGTCAGGGCAAGCTCTGTGAGCACAAGGTGCGTTAACGGTGTGTGTGCAGTGGAGCCTCGGGGCCCGAGTGACGGTCTCCTCCTTGTTTTCAGGGAAGGGAGGAACCAGTATCTGAAAGCCTTCGGGATCCCGTCCGAGGAGCTCTTCTCTGCCATCTACAGGTCACGCCGCCCACCCACTCCGATAGCACCCTGCTTGGCGTCATGTTTTATCATTAAATTTGAGTGTTTTTCATTGAACGATAACCACTTTGCAGTACTGTGTGGGTTTCTGCCAGACATCGGCATGAATCAGCCATCGGTTTACCCACGTCCCCTCCCTCCTGAAACTCCCTCCCACCTCCCTCCCCATCGCACCCCTCAAAGTTGTCCCAGAGCCCCGGTCTGAGCCCCCTGAGTCATCCCGCAAATTCCCATCAGCTGTCTGCATCACATATGGTGACGTATGTTTCCGCGTTACTCTCTCCCCACCTCCCACCTCCTCCTTCTCACTGCCTCCCGAGGTCCATAAGTCTGTATCTCCACTGATGCCCTGAGAATACGTCCATGAGTACCGTCTTTCTAGATTCCATGTGTATATGTCAGTGTACGATATTTGTTTTTCTGACTTGCTTCCCTCTGGGTAACAGGCTCCAGGTTCATCCACCTCATTAGAACGGGCTCAAAGGCGCTCCTTTTCATGGCTGAGTAATATTCCATTGTATATATGTACCACAAATTCTTTATCCATTTATCTGTCGATGGGCATCTAGGTTGCTTGAAATGTTACGGTGGTGGTGTTGATTTACAATGTTACATTATGTTCCACTCTACAATAAAGGGGATTCAGTTATGCAAATATACACATAATTTCATTTTGTTACAGCTGACTAATATTCTACCCTATGTATGTACCATATCTTCTTTGTCCATTCAAATCTCTGTTGACGGACATTGAGGTGGCGTCCATGTCTTTGCTATTGTGAATAGTATTGCGATGAACCCTGGGGTGCACGTGTCTTCTCTGATTATGGTTTTCTCCAGGTGTATGCCCCAGCAGTGGGATCACAGGATCGTAAGATAGCTCCATTTGTAGCTTTTTAAGAACATCCCATACCGTTTCCCATAATGCCTGCACAAGTATACATTCCCACCAAAGCTGCAGCGGGCTCCCTTCTCTCCACGAGCTCGCCAACATTTAATGTTTGTAGAGTTTTCGACAGTGGCAGTTCTGACTGGTGCGAGATGATACCTGCTGTAGGTTTGACTTGCATTTCCCTAATATTCAGCAACTTCCCTGGTGGTTCAGATGGTAAAGAACCAGCTTGCAATGCAGGAGACCTGGGTTCGATCCCTGGGTGGGGAAGATCCCCTGGAGAAGGGCATGGCAACCCACTCCAGGATTCTTGCCTGGAGAATCCCACGGACAGAGGAGCCTGGTGGGCCACAGTCCCGGGGGTTGCAGAGAGTCAGACACGACTGAGCGACTAACACTTTCAATAGTTAGTGATGCTGACATCTTTTCATCTGACTTTCTTAACAGGGTGTGAGCTAAAGGTACCTCTTGGCCGTGGATTCGTGCATCTCTGCCCAGTGTTGAATTATTTCCGCTGAACACCCCCAGAAGACTTCTCGGAGGGCCGCTCTTTCATACTTAGAGCCGGGCGGACCTGGGGACAGTCAAGGTCCCTTTGGCGCAGTCTTTAGGTTGTTGTTCCAAGCTCCGGCACGAGGTGGCGGCATTTCTCCATGTCCACCTTTTTTTTTTTTTTTTTGTATTTTCATTGTTACTTTGTATTGGAGTAGAGTTCATTTTCCATGTGGTTTTTGTTTTTGTTTTTTTCAGGTATTCAGGAGTTTGATTCAGTTACATGTAGAGGTTTATTCCTTTCTGGGTTTTTTTCTCAGAGAGATAATTACATCATGCTCAGCCGACTTCCCTGTGCAATTCAGCATGGACTTCTTGGTCATCCATTTCGTGTATATGAGTGCATATATGTTAATTCCTAACCCTTCCTTTGTCACTTCCCCATAACATTTACTTTTTTGATAGTCGTAAGTTCCTTTGGGCTTGACTGGTAGCTCAGCTGGTAAAGAAGCTGCCTGCAATGCAGGAGACCCTGGTTTGATTCCTGGGTTGGGAAGATCCGCTGGAGAAGGGACAGGCTACCCACTCCAGGATTCTTGGGCTTCCCTGGAGGCTCAGCTGGTAAAGAATCCACCTGCCATGCGGGAGCCCTGGGTTCCATCCCTGGGTGGGGAAGATCCCCCGGAGAAGGGACAGGCTACCCACTCCAGTGTTCTGGCCTGGAGAATCCCACGGACTGCAGAGCCCACGGGGTCGCAAAGAGTCGGACACGAGTGAGCGCCTTTCACACGATAAGTTGCTTTGCTCACTTTCAGAGTCTGGCTGTATTGTGTAAATCAGCTCATTCCCGTGAATACCTAGGCTCCCCCCGTCATGGTTCTATAGCATCTGTGTTTCTCTGACTCCCGTCACTTCGTGCGGTATTCGGCCGGTCCGTCCATGCTGTTGGCAGCGGCGTTATCCTGCTCTGCTCCGTGGGTGAGCCGTGTTCCTGTCCGGAGTTCTCCCCACCGCTCTGCCTTCATTCTGCCGTCGCTGGACGTTTCGGCGGATTCCGTGTCTTGGCCATTGTGGATCGTGCTGACCCCAAAAACAGGACGGCGCGTGTTATTTTGAAATATGACTTCGTTTCTGGATCTGAGCCCAGAAGTGAGATTGCGGGATCGTACGGTTTCTGGATGCTTACGTTTTGTGAGGAAGCTCCACGCTGTTTTCCACATTTCCGGTACCAGCTTAGCTCCCCACCAAGAGAGCAGGAGGATTTCGCTTTTCCTCCGCCCTTTGCAGCACTTTAAATTTCGTAGATCTTACTGCAGAAGGCCATCCTGACCTGTTCGAGGGGATGCCTCATTGCACTTTTGATTTGCCTCTCTCTAGTAATTACTGATGCTGGCCATCTTTTCATGTGTCTGATGCCAACCTGTATGCCTTCTTGGATGAAATATCCATTTTGATCTTTGGCATCTTTTTTTTTTCTTCTTCTTGGGTTGTCTGTGTTGGTCATATTGAGATGCATGAGCCCTTTATAAGTTTAGGAGTTGAATTTCCTGTGACTGTCTTTCTTTGCAAATACCTTTCCCCAGTCTGGACACTGTCTGTTTCTTTCACTTAGGGTTTTCTTTGCTGTGCAAATGCTCTTCAGGTAAATGAGGTCCTGTTTTCTTCTTTTTGTTGACTGTTCATTATACTAATATACACAGTTCAGCTCAATCGCTCAGTCATGTCCGACTCTTTGCGACCCCATGGACTGCGGCACGCCAGGCCTCCCTGTCCATCACCAACTCCCGGAACTTGGTCAAACTCATGTCCATCGAGTCGGTGATGCCATCCAACCATCTCATCCTCTGTCGTCCCCTTCTCCTCCCGCCTTCAATCTTTCCCAGCATCAGGGTCTTTTCCAATGAGTCATTTCTTCACATCAGGTGACCAAAGTTTCAGAACTTCAACTTCAGCATCAGTCCTTCCAGTGAATATTCGGGACTGATTTCCTCTAGGATGGACTGGTTGGATCTCCTTGCTGTCCGAGGAACTCTCCGGATTCTTCTCCAACACCACAGTTCAAAAGCATCAGTTCTTTGGTGCTCAGCTCTCTTTATGATCAAACTCACATCCATCCAGAGCAGCTGTCACCAATTTACACTTCCAGCTTCGGAAGAGAAGGGTTCCCTTTTCTCCACAGCCTCTCCAGCGGTTAATGTCTGAGGGTTTCTGACAGTGGCCCTTCTGGTCGGTGTGAGGTGCTTCCTAGTAGGACTTGCTACACCCATTTTCCTAAACTTTAGCCTTTTTGACATGGTTTCATGTGATTTTTTCTGAAAGCGTGTGAGGTACGGGTCCCTCTTAAACTTGGCTTCGTGCATCTCCGCCCTGGTTTTGAACCCTTGTTTGCTGACCACCCGAGGGGAGTTCTGGAAAGCGGTGGCTGTTTACTTTCAGCCCGGCAGATCTTGTGTCTATTAAGTGCCCAGCACAGCTTTTAAGGTCGCTGTTGGCGGAAACAGCCACAAGGCGCTTCCTCAGGCCTCACTCCTTGGTTTTTCTTTTCTCCTATTCTCATTGCTCCTTTACACTGGAAAGTGTAAGTGTTGGTCGCTAAGTGGTATCTGACTCTCTGCGACCCCATGGACTGCAGCACGCCAGGCCTCCCTGTCCATCACCAACTCCCAGAGTCAACCCAAACTCATGTCACTGAGTCGGTGATGCCATCCAACCATCTCATCCTCTGTCGTCCCCTTCTCCTCCCGCCCTCAATCTTTCCCAGCATCAGGGTCTTTTCAAATTAGTCAGCTTTCAGCCTCAGGTGGCCAAAGTACTGGAGTTTCAGCTTCAGCATCAGTCCTTCCAATGAACACCCAGCACTGATCTCCTTTAGGATGGACTGGCTGGATGTCCTTGCAGTCCAAGGGACTCTCAAGAGTCTTCCCCAACACCACAGTTCAAAAGCATCAATTCTTTGGTGCTCAGCTTTCTTTACAGTCCAACTCTCACATCCATACATGACTACTGGAAAAACCATAGCCTTGACTAGATGGACCTTTGTTGGCAAAGTAACGTCTCTGCTTTTTAATATGCTGTCTACGTTGGTCATAACTTTCCTTCCAAGGAGTAAGCGTCTTTTAATTTCATGGCTGAAATCACCATCTGCAGTGATTTTGTAGCCCATAAAAATAAAGTCAGCCACTGTTTCCCCATCTATCTGCCATGAAGTGATGGGACTGAATGCCATGATCTTGGTTTTCTGAATGTTGAGCTTTAAGCCAACTTTTTCACTCTCCTCTTTCACCTTCATCAAGAGCCTCTCTAGTTCTACTTCACTTTCTGCCATAAGCGTGGTGTCATCTGCATATCTGAGGTTATTGATATTTCTCCCGGCAATCTTGATTCCAGCTTGTGCTTCTTCCAGCCCAGCATTTCTCATGATGTACTCTGCATATAAGTTAAATAAGCAGGGTGACAATATATAGCCTTGACGGACTCCTTTTCCTATTTGGAACCAGTCTGTTGTTCCTTTCCCTAATATTTGACTATGTTGAGATCATTTCATATGAATTTTTTTTTAATGAGTGCAACTGAAAGGTACCTGTTGACATCGGCTTCATGACCATCTGTCCGACTTTGACTTCTTGATGGCGTGCCACCCCTAGGAGACTTCTAGGAGGGCGGTGGTTATTTCCTCCCAGCTCTGCAGACCTTGGGAATATTACGTGCCCGTTAACACAGCTTTGATGGTGGACATTACCAAAGACGGCCACAGGGTGGCGCCATTACTCCATGCGATGCTTTTTCCTTTTTTCCCCGTTTGTTAAGTCTTTTTATATTGGAGTAGAGTTCACGATCGGTGCTACGTTTGTTTCAGGGCTGCAGGAACTTGGTTCAGTGAGACACAGACGTGTGTATATTCTTTTCTTGGTTCCTCTTCCCATATAAGGTGATTTACTGTGTGTTCCCTAGACTGCCCTGCGCTATTCAATAGGTCCGTGTCCATCATCTGTTTAATACAGATCCATGCCTGGGAAAATCCCATGGATAGAGCAGCCTGGTGGGCGGTGGTCCATAGGGTCACAAAGACTCGGACACGACTGAAGCGCTCGAGCTCGCTTGCCCAGGCTGTAATTTGTTATTAGCCAACTCAATTTTCCCCTTGTTCCTACACTAAAAAAATTTTTTCTTTTTAGTAATCATAAGTTGATTTTCAAAGTTTCCGTCTTCCCTGGTGGGTCGGAACGTAAAGAATCCGTCTGCAATGCTGGAGATCTGTGTTCGACCCCCGGGTGGGGAAGATCCCCTGGAGGTGGGAATGGCAATCCCCTCCAGCATTCTCGCCTGCAGAATCCCATCGACAGAGGAGCCTGGTGGGTTACAGTCCATGGGGGTCGCAAAGACGCAGACAGGAGTGAGCGAATAACGTTTTCAAAGTTTGTGAGTGTGTTTGTATTGGTGAAATTGTTGCTTTGCATACGTTTCTAGAACATATCTGTTGGTGGTATAATATCTGTCTTTCCCTCTCTGGCTTTCTTTCCTTAGTATGATCATCACTCAATCCATTCATGCTATTGTCAATGGCATTGATCCGTTCTTTTTCTTGGCTGAGTAGTATTCCAGTAGAAAAGTTAGGCACTCGTTTGATCTGTCCAGAATGAGCGAGGAAATCCTTTTCATTTTTGGAGGTGGAGGGAGGCTGTGGAAAGAGACAAGCATGAGACTTTGCGGGCAGCTCTAGCGTGAGCTGTGGGTGGTTCGTCAGATGACGTGTGAAATCAGAGGGGTCAGACCGTGCTGGCGACTTTGTGACGGCGTGCCAGACGACGCTGATGGCCTCGTGACTGTCTGCAGTGTGTGCGGGCTGCTCCCAGGGAGGGGCAGCAGGTACACAAAGGATTAAAGGGGGGCGGTGGTGGCTGCGGAGGGTCCCGAGACCTGGGGCCTGCTCTGCGCCCCGTACATCCTTCCCTGCCTCCCTACCTCCCCAGTGACTCCCAAACCACAGAGCGGCCTCCGCGGAGGGTGAGAGGAGAGAGGCGGCCCCCAGGAGACCCTCGCCGGCCCGCTCCCCACCCACCCTGCAGCATCCTGGGTTCCTCTTTACCTCTGTCGCCTCCCGAGAGCCTCCTCCCCGCTCCTCCCGGGACCCAGCTCCCCCCACACTTGTCTCCACCTCCCGGAATCCCCGTCATGCCAGCTCCTCCCTCAGCCTGTGTGGACACCCCCCTGCCTCCTGCCTCCTGCCTCCCGCATTACACAGCTGACCTGGTGGCCTGGCACTCCACCACGGTGGGTGGAAGACCCGGGTCTTTGCTCAGCTCTGGGGCCCCCTGGGGTATTGCTCAGGGTGACCCCCACCGGACTCCGCACGGTTCTCATGGGCCCATCTCGTCGTGTTCCAGGTCCGAGGGCGAAAGGCTGCAGTTCATGCGGGGCCTGCAGGACGTGTGGAGGCTGGAGGGGGCGAGGGTGCTGGCCGCCTTCGACCTGTCCCCCTTCCGGGTCATCTGCGATCTCGGGGGTGAGTGTCCGCCCCGGACCTTGGGGCTGTGTTTGGAACTGTGTTTGTAGAGCCTAACGCTTCCCCAGTGGCTGAGATGGTAAGCAATCTGCCTGCGATGCGGGATATCTGGGTTCAGTCCCTGGGTGGGGAAGATCCCCTGGAGGAGGGCATGGCAGCCCACTCCAGTGTTCTTGCCTGGAGCATCCCACGGGCAGAGGAGCCTGGCGGGCTGCAGTCCATGGGGTCACAGAGAGTCGGACACGAGTGATGTGACTTAGCACGCACACGCACTATATTGAGTAGAATTCCTTGTGCTGTAGAGTGGAAGCTTCTCAAATATCAGCGTGGTTTCTAGGAGCGTGTCCTTGTCTGTCCCTGCCTTCTCATTTCTCCCTCCCCTCTTTCCCCTTTTGGTAGCTGTCTGTCTGTGTCCCGCGTCTGAGAGGCTGTTTCTGCTTTCTGCACGAGTTCATTTGTATCACATTTTGGGTTCCACGTCTTTCTCTGTCTGACGAACTTCACTTGGTACGATCATCTCTAGCTCCATCCACACTGCTGCAAATGGCGTTTTGTTCTTTTTCCTGGCTGCGTAATATTCCGCTGTGTTTGTGTACCACATCTTTTCTATCCATCCCTCTGTTGACGGGCGTTTAGGTTGAGGTGATTTGATGAAAGCAGATTCCCTGACTGTGGGATGTTCATGCTGCTGGCATCTGGAGGGAGATCCCCATTTCTCACCCGGGTGTCCCTGGGAAATGTTTCCCACAGGGGGACATGGGCACGTCTTCCTGTACCATCTGCCCAGGGATTTTGTCTGCCTGGCTGTTGTCTGTCCCTGGGCGGACAGACAGCCTGGCACGAGGGGAAGACATCAGGTCAGAGTCTATGCGGAAGGTTGGCGTGTGGGTTGGTCCAGCCCGGAAGATGCCTTAGATGCAGGGCTTTGTAGGTGGGCCTGTAGCCATGGAGACCAGGCTGCGGGTACCACTCGGGTCACAGTCCACGTCCTCCTGCAGGCGGTTCTGGGGCTCTGGCCAAGGCGTGCGTGTCTCTGTACCCGGGATGTCGGGTCATCGTGTTCGACATCCCAGGAGTGGTGCAGATGGCGAGGACACATTTCTCAGCCTCGGAGGACGAGCGGATCAGCTTCCACGAAGGTGGGTGTCTGGAACACCGTCTGTGTCCACGGGGAAACAGATGGGTCCTGGCGGGCTGGGGAGATGGCGACAGTGGGCGCTCAGCCTGGCTTCCTGGATCGTTCAAATGCACCCCCTTAAAATGGAGCCTCCAGGGGGCTCAGTGGTAAAGAATCCGCCTGCCAGTGCAGAAGACGCAAGAGACGCAGGTTCAATCCCCGGGCCGGGAAGATCCCCTGGAGAAAGAAATGGCAACCCACTCCAGTGTTCTTGCCTGGAGAATCCTCGTGGACAGAGAAGCCTGGTGGGCTACAGTCCACGGGGTCGCAAAGAGTCGGACACGAGTGAGCACACAGGCATTTAAACCTAGAGCTGTGATGAAGGATGGGTGGAAAAATGTGGGAGGGTATTGTTTTCTTGCAGATCATTCTTTCCCGAGTGTTGCACTGGGTTCAATGTGTCTCCTCACCCAGAGTTTGTAAACAGGACTTTCGGAAATAAGGTCTCTGCAGCCATGATGAAGTGAAGGGTCTGAGATGAGGCCCTCCTGGATGGGCGTGGCCCTAAACCCAGGGACAGGGTCCTCATAAGACACAGAAGGGAGAGACACGGGCACAGAGGAGAAGCCACGTGGAGACGGGGGCAAAGACGGGAGGGAGGCGGCCACCAGCCCAGGGACGGACACCTGGAGCCCCCAGAAGCTGGGAGAGGCGGGGAGGACCCTCCCCTGGAGCCTCTGCAGGGACTCAGCCCTGAGGCCCCTTGACCTCAGATGTCTGTTCCCCAGGGCTTCGAGGGGCGTTGGATGTCCTGGTCTGTGGGCATTTCTTACGGCCATCCTGGGAAACTCATGGAGGTATTTACAACCAGCTCAGGTACGAGTGGCAATCAGGGACGTGGGTTGGAGGCAAGGTGAGGGGACAGTTACCGACGAAGACAGAAGCTTCTCAGACCTCCCAAGGCTCAGAAACCACGGCAACTTTGCGGACCGCTCCCAGGGACTTGTGGCTGCCCTGGAAACGTGGGGCGCGCCTCCCAGCTGCGGGCCGTCACTTAGGTTCCAAGGTCCGACCTGCAGACACCCGGGACCTCCGTGTGTAGAAGCAACTGCCCTGGTGGCCCCGTGGCTAAGACTATGAGCGTCCAATGCAGGGAGCCCTGGTTCCACCCCTGGTCCAGGAGCTAAGATCCAGCACGCAGCAAGACCCAGTGCTAGAAAGAAAGAAAGGGGTGGGGGAGGGAAGGCTGAGAAGGGGAAAAAGAAGAAAGAAAAAGAGAAAAAGAAAAAAGAAAGCAGGAAAGACAGTACAGGTCCCACTGGTTTAAGAAAAAGAGAAGAAATAGAAGCGGGCTTTGGAAGTTGGGAAAACTAGATGGTTGTGAAAATGAAAGTGTTAGTCGCTCAGTCGTGTCCGGCTCTTTGGGACCCCGTGGACTGTAGCCCCCAGGCTCCTCTGTCCGTGGGATTCTCCAGGCAAGAAGACTGGAGTGGGTTGCCATGCCCTCCTCCAGGGGATCTTCCCAAACCAGGGATCGAACCCTGGTCTCCGGCATTGGCAGGCGGATTCTTGACCATCTGAGCCACCCGGGAAGCCCAGGAAGGTTGGGAACCACTGCTTTAAGGATGCCATTTACACGGGACTTTCTGAAATCAAGTGAAAATGAAACCGTCGTCCAGAGCTGATGCGGAAAGGGGCCCCAAAGGGAATGTCCCATCGTTCAGAATCATCTCATCGTCATGGAGATGTCTTCTGTTCTGAGCGAGGTCGGGAGGTCAGCGGCTGGGGCTACCTGGGGACAGGTCTGTGTGGACAAGTGAGCCGGCCACACTGGGCGTAGGTGTCTTCACGAATTGACAGGCAGGCTGACAAGAGGCCCCCCCGCCCCCGTGTTGCAGGGGATTTCTTCACAGACCCCCTCCCGGAGGCGGACCTGTATATCCTGGCCAGGGTCTTGCATGACTGGACCGATGCCAAGTGCTCCCACCTGCTGGAGAGGCTCTATCAGGCCTGCAGGACAGGTAGGTGGTGGGGATGCTGGGTGCCGGGCCTGGGGGTTGGCTCAGGGCGGAGTCACAGGCGTCTCGACGCGAGGAGGGCTCAGAAACCCCGTCACATGGACACAGACACGCCTCTGTGTGTGAGGAGGTCGGAGTTCCGGCCGCGCTCTGGAGGCTGCCTGCCTTTTCCAGACATCACCACATCACGGGCTCCTTAATATCATCTCTTTTTCGCCACTCTCTTCCATCACCCCCCCCAAAACTGCAGTTCTTGTATTACAGTGTCATTTTCAGACAATATCGGGCGCGTTCAGGGTGGTATGGCCGTAGACACAGCGTCATTTTCAAATGTGAAGCCGTTCATGGATAGTTATGTCTAGACCCCTTCTGTGGGGGATCTCTTAAAAGTGCATTGAGCAAAAGTGAATAATTTATGTTTTAATGCATAGTGACGTTACTTGATGGTGACTTGAGTTTTTTGTGTGTGTGTGACTTTGTGTAGAGGGATGTTTGAAACCTTGGTCCTTTAAATTTACTTTTACTGATTCATTTCTTTAGCTGTGCTGGGCCTTAGCCACAGCACTGCAGATCTTCCATCTTCGTCGTGGGATATGGGATCTTTTTTTGTGGCTTGCAGACTCTTAGGTGTGGCAAGCAGGATCTAGTTCCCTGACCAGGCATGGAACCCGGGTCCCCTGCTTTGAGAGCACAGAGTCTTAGCCAGGGGACCACTAGGGAAGTCCCTCATTGGACCCTAATAATAATAATAATATTATTATTATTTGTTTGCCTTGTTCCAATCCATACACAATATCATTTGAAAGGAACAAAAAGCAAGGTTAGTACAAACAGGAAAATTGCCAAGGAATGGATGTATATGTATCCATGGCTTGGAGAATCCCATGGACAGAAGAGCCTGGCAGGCTACAGTCCATGGGGTTGCACAGAGTCAGACATGACTCAAGCAACTCAGCACACATTACTCAAGCAACTCAGCACACAGCACTCAAGTGACTCAGCATACAGCACTCAAGCGACTCAGCACACATCACTCAGGCAACTCAGCACACAACACTCAAGTGACTCAGCACACATCACTCAGGCGACTCAGCACACAGCCACGGACGGCTGATTCCCTTTGCTGTATGGCAGAAACTAATGCAACATTGTAAAGCAGCTATACGTCCATACAAAATTAATTAAAAGAAGAAAAAAATATTAAAAAGTTGCCTAGCGGGGTAGTGTCTGGTCTGCAGTTTTTCTGTTTCGAATATGCATGGCTCAGCGTCTCCAAGGTCACAGAAACTATGAGTTTTCCCCGGAGGTGATGCTGTGTGGGCTCTGGTTCACTTCCTCTGTTTTCAGCTCAGTCGCTCAGTTGTGTCCGACTCTTTGCGACCCTATGGACTGAAGCACGCCAGGCCTCCCTGTCCATCACCAACTCCCGGAGCTTGCTCAGACTCATGTCCATCGAGTCGGTGATGCCATCCAACCATCTCATCCTCTGTCGTCCCCTTCTCCTCCTGCCCTCAATCTTTCCCAGCATCGGGGTCTTTTTCAGTGAGTCAGCTCTTTGCATCAGGTGGCCAAAGGATTGGAGCCTATGCACATGTACATACACAAATCCCTAGGAGATGCAGATTTGATCTCTGGGTCGGGAAGGTGCCCTGGAGGAGGAAATGGCAACCTACTCCAGTATTCTTGCCTGGAGAATCCCATGGACAGAGGAGCCTGGCAGGGTTAGGGTTAGGGTTAGGGTTATGGGGTTGCAGAGAGTCAGACATGACTGAGTGACTGAACATGCACATTATCACACATAAAGCATGTTACATTTGCATTTAAACTTTATGTATGACTCATTTATTTTTAAACAATAAATGAATAAATGTATGTCAAGAATATAAAATAATATTTATGTAATTTGTGTTATTTTTGAATATTCTTAAAAATAAATATTATGGAAAATGTTAAAATGTAAAAATTTTAAATATCAAAATACTATATATTTACAGTAACACTATATTACATTTGTGTATATAGTTACATTATGGGATGTGAAAATTGCTCAGTCATGTCTGACTCTTTGCAGCCCCATGAACTACACAGTCCATGGAATTCTCCAGGTCAGAACACTGGAGTGGGTAGCCTTTCCCTTCCCCAGGGGATTTTCCCCACCCAGGGATCGAACCCAGGTCTCCCTAATTGCAGGCAGATTCTTTACCAGCTGATCCACCAGGGAAGCCCAAGAATACTGGGGTGGGTAGCCCATCCCTTCTCCAGGGGATCTTCCCAACCCAGGAAATTGAACTCGGGTCTCCTGCATTGCAGGCGGATTCTTTACTAACTGAGCTGTCAGGGACACCCACGTATGTATGGGTACGTGTGTGTATGTATGTGAGTATTACACGTGTTTGCATCTATGTGCATGAATATGTATTGGCACACTCAGATGTCGTGTGCGTGGTACAAACACGACCTTACAGATGGCTCTCATCCCTGGCCAGCGCAGCTAGGAGAACGCCCCAGATCTGGAGGCAAAGCTCTTTTCCTCACATTCTCACTGCTCAGAGGTCCCATCTCAGCCTCTCCCCGTGAGCCTCCCACTGATGATCAGCCCTACTGTGTCTGCATCAATTACTACCAATAACACCCGGATCTTACTTTCATGTCTGGGGGAGGGAGTGTGGGCATTCCTAGCCACGAGATCCATTGTCCAAAAAGGACCTAAGACTTGGTGACTCTTCAAGGGAGCCAGGAAAAAATGGCTTAGGACGTGGCGTTTGGTCTGAGAATCAGGTACGGCATAAAACGGGTCAGAACGTGTATAAAGTTTACTTCCATCCCTTGAATGGCACACTCACCTTTGAGCTTTCAGAGAAAATGACGTGACACATCGTTCTGTGGATTTGTTTCTGAGCGATGAAGTTAGAAAGTGAGAAAGAACAGTCACGTGTCCTTTCCTGGGTCTGTGTTCCGAATGATGATGCATTTTGGGACTGGATGGTTCTTTTCCCCGCCTCCCTCCCCTCTCTGCCCCCATCCTCACGTGATTTCTCCTCTGCCTCTGTTTGTCTCCTCTCCTGTTTCTCATAAGGACCCTGTCCTTGCAGGGCAAGCCTCTCCAGTGTTCTTGGCTGGACAGGCCCCTGGACGTAAGGCCCCTGGACTTAAGGCCCCAGAGGCTGGGGAGGGGCTACAGTCGACGGGGTTGGAAAGAGTCAGACACGACTGAAGCGACTGAGCGCTCACCTGGTTACACCCGGTGTAGCCAGGAGGGGCGGACACTCTGTGTAGACACAGCCCTGCTCACTCGTGTGGGCTGTCCGCCACCTGCCGGCCGCGGTGGCTTCTGACGCTGGAAGGAAATGGGATGATGGCTGTGTGTCCTAGGCCAGGGTCTGCCTGCAGGGGGGTCTGAGGTCAGGGTCTGTCCCGTGGTGGGTCCTAGGTCAGGGTCTGTCCCACGGGGGGTCCTAGGTCAGGGTCTGTCCCACGGGGGGTCCTAGGTCAGGGTCTGCCCTGCGGGGGGGACCTGAGATCAGGGGGTGTCCCATGGGAGATCCTAGGTCAGGATCTGTCCTGCAGGGGGATTCTAGGTCAGGGTATGTCCTGAAGGAGGTCCCAGGTCAGGGTCTATCCCATGGTGGGTCCTAGGTCAGGGTCTATCCCATGGTGGGTCCTAGGTCAGGGTCTGTCCCACAGGGGGTCCTAGGTCAGGGTCTGTCCCACGGGGGGTCCAGGTCAGGGTCTGTCCCACGGGGGGTCCTAGGTCAGGGTCTGTTCCGTGGGAGGTCCTAGATTAGGGTTTGTCCTGTGGGAGGTCCTAGGTCAGGGTCTGCCCTGAGGGGGATTCTAGGTCAGGGTCTGTCCTGCGGGAGGTCCTAGGTCAGGGTCTGTCCCGTGGGAAGCTCTGGATTAGGGTCTGTCCTATGGGAAGTTCTGGATTAGGGTCTGTCCTGCAGGGGGTCCCAGGTCAGGATCTGTCTTATGGGAAGCTCTGGATTAGGGTCTGTCCTGCAGGGGGTCCTAGGTGAGGGTCTGTCCTGTGGGGAGGGGTCCTAGGTCAAGGTCTGTCCTGCGGGGGGTCCCAGGTCAGGGTCTGTCCCAATGGGTGGGTGTCCTAGGTCAGGATCTGTCCTGCAGGGAGGGGTCCTAGGTCAAGGTCTGTCCTGCGGGGGGTCCCAGGTCAGGGTCTGTCTTATGGGAAGCTCTGGATTAGGGTCTGTCCTGCAGGGGGCCCTAGGTCAGGGTCTGTCCTGCGGGGAGGGGTCCTAGGTCAAGGTCTGTCCTGCGGGGGGTCCCAGGTCAGGGTCTGTCCCGCGGGGGAAGGTGGGAGATGCCCGGAGCTGTGTGCTAACCTGCGAGGCGGGGGTGCTGGGCAGGAAGCCGGGTGAGGAGAGACTGGACAGCGGGTCCTGGGCCCGGGCTGACCCTCGCTCAACCCCTCACCCTCCCCGCGGCAGGTGGCGGCATCCTGGTCATCGAGAGCCTGCTGGACGCGGACGGGCGGGGCCCCCTGACCACGGTGCTGTACTCGCTGAACATGCTGGTGCAGACAGAGGGCCGCGAGCGGACCCCCGCCCAGTACCGCGCGCTCCTGGCCCCGGCCGGCTTCCGAGACGTGCGGTGCCGGAGGGCCGGGGGCATCTACGGCGCCGTCTTGGCCAGGAAGTGATCCCTGCAGTGTGTGTGACCCCCCTCACGACGCGAATCCTGCAATAAAGAGACGGCGTCGCTCACGCTTCTTTCTTGCCTTTTCTTCTTCTTTTCCGCCCTTGTTGTCTATCTATTCTACGCTTTTCTTGTTTCCCTGCCCCGTTGAGGGATGCCAGGTTTATGCCCACGGATGGTCACTTTGCGTTTCATCTTACTTTCTTTCATTATCCTTATTTTCATTTGATGCCAATCCGTTCTATTTTGCTTCCTTCCTGTGATGGAGTGAAGGGTCTGAGATGAGGTTCCTCCTGGATGGGAGTGGCCCTAAATCCAGGGAGAGGGTCCTTATAAGACACAGAAGAGGAGAGACAGAGACACAGAGAAGCCACGTGGAGATGGAGGCGGAGACGGGAGGGAGGCGGCCACCAGCCCAGGGACGGACGCCTGGAGCCCCCAGAAGCTGGAAGAGACAGGGAGGACCTTCTCCTGGAGCCTCTGGACGGAGCTCAGCCGCGGGACCCCTTGACCTCAGACGTCTGGTCCCCAGGACTCGGGGAGGGTGGATGTTTGTGGTTTTAAGTCATGATCCCATTTGGCATGGTTTGTTTCAGCCGGCCCAGGACACTCGTACACACGGAAGTGGATGGATAGGCACCCATCTCAAATTTTAATTTTGAAAAGGCAGAAAAGAACTGCTGGTCTATTTTGCAGCATAGAGTCCAAGAAGTCTGTCACAAGAACGTTTAATATGCACTCTTTTAGCAACTTTCTTGTATACAATAAACATAGTGTCGTTAACTGCCATCACCATGCGCTCTGTCATCTGGAAGTCTGCGCCTCTGACCCTCTTTACCCATTTTGTTCCACTCCCACCCCTCACCTGTGGCAACAAGCTGCCATGCCCTCCTCCAGGGGATCTTCCTGACCCAGGGATCGAACCTGGGTCTGCTGCATTGCAGGCAGATTCTTTAGCATCTGAGCCACCAGGGAAGCCCATGACAATCTGTAGGTCTGTCCAGGGGGCCGCCAATGGCTGTATTTCACTCCCTTTTAGGGCAAGTCATATTCTGTTGTGTATATTTACGACATCCTCTGTATCCTTTCCTCTGTGGACAGACACTTACGTTCTTTCCACGTCTTGCCTGTTTTGCAAATTCATCTGTGTTATCGTTTAGGTCCTACATGTGAGCAATAGACTATAATACGATATTTGTCCTTCTCTGTCTGACTCACTTCACTTCGCACGAAAGCAGACGTTTTATGTTCATGTTTTTCTTGGTGACAGAGCGTGTGTGGTACGTGGGATCTTTCCGGACCGGAGATCAGACCCGCGTCCCCTTTATCGGCAGTTGGATTCTTAACCGCTGGACTGCTGGGGAACTCCTGTTAGATGTGTTTCATTAGCAGAAGCCAGGTAAAACTTCAATCGTTATTTTTGAAGGAAAACTTGATCTATTCTTTATTTCAGGTTGTGCTAGATCTTTGTTGCCGTGTGGCTTCTGTGTAGTTGCGACAAGCAGGGGGCTATTCTCTTCCTTCGGTTTTATCCTCGTTCTGCTCTCCACTGGTGACCTCTTATCTCTGGCTGCAGAGCCGCCCCACGGCACACGGGCTTCAGTAACTGCGGCATGTGGGGTCAGTCGTTGTGACCCCCGGGCTCTGGAGTCCCGGGTCAATAGCTGTGATCCACGGGCTTTGTGGCTCCAATGATCTGGGGGATCTCCCTGCAGAGATCGAGCCTGGCTGTCCTGCGTTGGCAGGTGGCTTCTCCACCACGGCACGGCCAGACAAGTCCAGCCAGCTGTTAATAATCGTGGTGTTTGTACTGACGTATATGCCTCCTCCCGAATTGTAGCCTCTGTGATCACACCCCCGAGGGGCTCCATCCCAGGACTGACATTTCCCCGCGCTTCGGTCCCTTCACTCTCCGCCCAAAACCATCACAGCCTTGGTAATCAGCTGTACTTCAGTACAAAATAAAAAGCTTGTTTTTAGAAGTGCAGGAAGAAACATCATTTACCGCTTGAGGACACACGAGGC
Source organism: Muntiacus reevesi (assembly GCF_963930625.1). NCBI lineage: Eukaryota > Metazoa > Chordata > Mammalia > Artiodactyla > Cervidae > Muntiacus > Muntiacus reevesi. The sequence goes on from NC_089271.1 coordinate 761,903, forward strand.
TGGTGGGTTGTTGTTCATCTGATGTTCAGTTGCTGAGTCAACCTTTACTTTTTGTGACCCCCATGGACCGCAGCACGCCAGGTCCCCCTGTCCATCACCAACTCCTGGAGTGTACTCAAACTCACATCCATCGAGTCAGTGATGCCATCCAACCACCTCACCCTCTGTCGTCCCCTCTTCCTTCCGCCCTCAATCTTTCCCACCATCAGGATCTTTTCCAAGGAGGCAGCTCTTTGCATCAGGTGGCCAAAGGATGGGAGTTTCAGCTTCAGCATCAGTCCTTCCAATGAACATTCAGGACTGATCTCCTTTAGGATGGACCGGTTGGATCTCCTTGCAGTCCAAGGGACTCTCAAGAGTCTCCTCCAACACCACACTTCAAAAGCATCAATTTTTCAGCGCTCAGCTTTCTTTACGGTCCAACTCTCACATGCACACATGACCACGGGAAAAATTATAGCTGTGACTGGACGGACTTTTGTCAGACAAGTGATGTCTCTGCTTTTTAGTACGCTGCCTGGGTTTGGATGGTGCCAGTTGCAGCGTCTTGGCCTCGTCCGACAGAGCGCACACTTGGAAACGCTACGTGTGTGGCGGGCCGGCCAGGCGAGGCTGCTCTTGGAGGGAACAGGGCTGACTGCGGAGTCTGGCCGGGGACAGGAGCGTTCGTCCCGGGTGTTGCGTCCTGGAACCCCCGAGTGCTGCCTGTGTGCGGCTGGAATTGAATGTCAAGCTGATGCACTTACGGAAGACAGATGCCTGGAGCTGGCGCCTGGGGCCACTCGTTTTGCCGGAGGTGCGGGGTTGGAATTGGCTTCCTGTCTGCTCATGTCTGACTTATGGCTTCTAATAATTTCCCCGCTGCTCTGCCTGAAGACTGGAGCGCCGTGTGAATAGATGTACTTACCTCTGCAGTTGTAAAGCAGCTGTTTAGACTGCGGCCTGGCGTGCTGCAGTCTGAGGGATGGCGTGTGCCTCCGTGACTGTCCGTGACGATAGCCCTCTATCCGTGTCTGTATTCCCGAGTACACAGCTGTCTTTGTATTGTCCGGAACCTAGCTCTGCGGTCTGCCTGTAAGCATAGGGAACCTGTGTGTGCTAAACACATTTTTTTTCCCCCAAAACAACTGTACCATTTATTGCAATAAATGGAATCTATATATATATATATATTTTTTTTTTTTACAACTACTGAGACACCTCATTTATTCCAGGTGGTCATACAAAGAGGTATTCCACATGACTGAATTAGATAAAGTCTGAATTAAAAACATTTTTTCTGGACTATATGCTATGCTGTGATTGGAGTTAGATGGTGAAGAATTTGCCTGCAATGCAGGAGACCTGGGTTCGATCCCTGGGTCAGGAAGATCCCCCTGGGGGAGGAGGAAATGGCAACTCACTCCAGTATTCTTGCCTGGAGAATCCCATGGACAAAGGAGCCTGGTGGGGCTACCGTCTATGGGGTTGCAGAGTCAGACACGACTGAACTGACTGAGCACCCACGTGTGCCTTTTCAGATTTTTTTCCCCCTCCATTTGTAACCTTCGTAGCCTGCATCACTGCGTTTCTTTCCCCTTTCTCCACATCTGTTTGAACCATCCACTCTTGGGTGCTATTTTTACCTCCTGAATAAGCAGGGTTATTTATATATGGAGAAGCGGAGGAATACTATTTGGAAAAAAGGAGAAGCTGTTACCTCCGAGCCAGGTTTTGGGAATTTGTAAAAATCAGAAGGAAAATGAGTGAGGGGCCATACCTGCCTCGACGGAGGTTCTGTGCAGACCTGAGCTCGTGGCCTCCGGGAATGTGTGTATGAGGTCAGGGGCGGGTGCGCCTCTGAGACTAATTTCCATTCTGGGTCTTTGGAGAGAGGGTGATCCGCCTCGTGTGCTGGCCATCTGGCTTGCCACGAACAGCTGAAATTTATTGATGGATTAGGTGGTTAAGATATGGAGATGCTGGGATGCTTTTGAATTTTGCTGCTGGAGAAGACGTTTTTCTTAGTAGATACTTTACGGTATTGTGATGATTTTTGCTGTAGATCAGCCTGAACCGCTCGTAGGTACACACGTCCCCTTCGTTCTTTAACCCCCTTCCCGCCTCCCTCCCCACCCCGTCCCGGCACGTTGTCCCAGAACTCCAGCCTCGAGTGCCCTGCGTCAGGCTTCGAGCTTGCATGGGTCATGTCTTTTGCCTATGGTAACGTACATGTTTCAATGCTCTTCTCTCACACCATCCCACCCTCGCCTTCTCCCGCTGAGTCGAAAAGTCTGTTCTTTACATCTGTGTCTGCTTTGCTGCCCTGCATATCGGGTTGTTGTTACCGTCTTTCTAAATTCCATTTATAAGTGTTAATATATAGTATTTGTCTTTCTCTTTCTGACTTACTTCACTGTGTGTAACAGGCTCCAGGTTCATCCATCTCATTAGAACTGATTCAAATGAATTCTTTTTAACGGCTGAGTAATATTCCATGGTGTATATGTACCACAGCTTCCTTATCCATTCATCTGCTGATGGGCATCTAGGCTGCTTCCATGTCCTGGCTATTATAAACAGTGCTGCGATGAACATTGGGGTGCACGTGTCTCTTTCAGATCTGGTTTCCTCAGTGTGTATGCCCAGAAGTGGGATTGCTGGGTCATATGGCAGTTTTCTTCCTAGTTTTAAAATCTCCATAGTTTTAATCTCCATACTGTTTCCTTGAAAGTCCCCTGAACAGCAAGGAGATCCAACCAGTTCATCCTAAAGGAAATCAGTCCTGAATATTCCTTGGACGGACGGATGCTGAAGCTGAAACTCCAATACTCTCTGGCCACCTGATGTGAAGAGCTGCCTCCTTGGAAAAGACCCTGATGCTGGTAAAGATTGAGGGCAGGAGGAGAAGGGGACAACAGAGGATGAGATGGTTGGATGGCATCACCGACTCGATGGACATGAGTTTGAGCAAGCTCCGGGAGCTGGTGATGGACAGGGAGGCCTGGCGTGCTGCAGTCCGTGGGGTCACAGAGAGTCGGACGCAAGTGAGCAGCTGACCAGCAGCAATAATCAAGTACCTACCCACGAGGGAAGCCCTAACAATGCTTTGAGGCCGGTGAACACGGTGCTCAGAGTTCGTCTGGGGGTTTATAGTCTGTGTTCCGCTGCTTCAAGACCTGCTAAAATTATTTTTTTACTACTTTTATTTGGCATAGAAAAGAGGTTAAAATAAGTTGTTATCAGTGACCACAGATCTGGTGGTTTTAAAACCACAGACATCCACCCTCCCCCAGCCTTGGAGACCAGACGTCTGAGGTCAAGGGGTCCCAGGGCTGGGCTTCTGCAGAGGCTCCAGGGGAGGCTTCTTCCCACCTCTTTCAACTTCCGGGGGCTCCAGGCGTCCGTCCCTGGGCTGGTGGCCGCCTCCCTCCCATCTCTGCCTCCATCTCTACGTGGCTTCTCTTCTGTGTCCATGTTTCTCCTCTTCTCTGTTTTATAAGGACCCTGTCTCTGGGTTTAGGGCCACCCCCATCCAGGAGGACCCTCATCTCAGACCCTTCACTCCATCACACCTGCAGAGACCTCATTTCCAGAGAAGGTCCCGTTCTGAAGTTTCAGGCTAGCACTTCGGCCTAACGCTTTGGGGGTGGGGAGAGACGATTCCATCAACCACACTCTCCTCCAAGCAGCATGTGATACATATTTTATTTGGGTGAACGCGCACGCTTCACCTGCGATGAGTGCCTTGATACACGTGGCAAGTCCCCTCCCGAAAGTTCTCCTTGTGAAGGAGGAGAGAGTGTTGACACCTTTTATCTAGCACGGGCAAGACCGTCTCATGTTGTCAGCAGCCAGAAGTTCCCGTAAAACGTGGACATCAAAGTTGTTTTGGGTGAAGCCCATCCGGGGTGGACTGACCAAGCTCCCCGGCTCTGGGGTGCTCTGCTTTTGAGAAACAGCCTCCGGATATGGGTCACCTTACCCACTGTGGGCTTGTGACCCAGGGTGATGCATACAAGTTCAGCTCAGTTCAGTCACTCAGTCACGTCTGACTCTGCAACCCCATGAGCTGCAGCACGCCAGGCCTCCCTGTCCAACACCAACTCCTGGAGCCTGCTCAGATTTGTGTCCATTGAAACATACCAACAGTTGCCATTTCAGAGCCCAGGGCACTTGGATCCTAGGGGAGAGAAAAGAGGCATGTGGTTAGCACCAAGGTCTGGACGTGCCAACGTTTGTGCATTTGAGGAGTTGAGGAAAAGATTGGAGGGGGTGCTGGGATGCTGATCCTGGGACGATCAGGAAAGATTTCAGACCAGATGGGTGTCCCGTGTGGCTCCGATGGTAAAGAATCCACCTGCAATGCGGGAGACATGGGTTCAATCGATCCCTGGGCGGGGGAAGATCCCCTGGAGGAGGGCATGGTGACCCACTCTGGTATTCTTGCCTGGAGAATCCCATGGACAGAGGAGCCTGGCGGGCTACAGTCCACGGGGTTGTAAAGAGCCGGGCATGGCTGAGTGACTAAGAATGTTCCCCTTTTTGCACTTGCATTGCCCTTCACGGCCCCCTGTGTAGTGTTGGATTGTCCCCTGCGCCCCCGGCCGAACTTCAAGGCTCGTAGAATCTCACATCCCCAACCAGGAATCGAACAGACGCCCCCTGCGTTGGAAGCTCAGAGTCCTAACTGCAGGACCGAACTAGGGAGGTCCCTAGCGATCTTCTTCATACGGTTCCTTGAGAGGTTCTCTGCATCCCCAACCGTAAGACAGTCAGGAGCGTGTCTTAGGACGCGTGGCCCATCTGCCTGGTCCTTCCGTACGCACGCTGTTGTCGCCCGGAGTTTGCTCAGCCTGAAAGGGATCGGGTCGTGTTTTCTGGCTGCCGCCTGAGCTTGGCTTCCCGCAGACGCGGCTGAGCACCCTCGTGGTTCCTGGAATGGCGGGAATTAGAGAGGTTTCCTTCCCCGGGGGAGGAAGTCGCTGCAGGGTGCAGGGGGAGATGCCGAGTGACTCGGTCACCAGCAGCCCACCCCAGACCACAGGCAGAGTCCGGGCGCCTTGGAGGACACTCATCTCCTCGGGGCAGGGGATCCCCAGCGTCTGGGATCTGGGGCCTGATGATCTGAGGTTGCGGCTGATGTGAGAGTCATACAAATGAGATGCTTGATAAATGTGATGTGCTTGAATCAACCCGAAACCATCCTCTCCCCCAGTCGCTCGGTGAAAAATTGTCTTCTATGAAAGCGGTCCCTGGTGCCTAAAAGCTTGGAGACCACTGCGTGGGAAGGATGGAGCCACCCACCCCCAACGTTGCTGTGGAACCTGTGAAGGGGGCCGGTCCCTGATGCTGTGTGTGGGTCTGAGTGTCTGTGTTTCTGGGTGTCTGTATACCTTTACGTTTACGTGAGTCTGTGAGCTTCATCTGTGCGTGTCTGCGACTGTGTACACGTGTCTCTTTACACCTGCATCTGTGCATGTCTGTGTGTTTATAGATCTGTGTCCACCTGTTTTTCCTGAATCCTAGCACGTGCATTTAGATTGTGGTGATTTCTCAGGTCGTGGACCACAGGCTCCACAGCTGTGATGTACAGGCTTGGCTCTTTTCCAGCTTCTGGGATATTCGCAGACCAGGGATCGAACCCACGTCTCCCGCGTTGGCAGGCGGATTCTCTCCCGCTGGGCCACCAGGGAAGCCCTGGTTCTGCATTTACGCGTCTGTGTGTGTCTGTGTTTCCTCCTCTCTCCATGAGTCTGTGTTTATACAGGTGTGTTTATCTCTGTCCCGCGTCCGTGCGTCTATATTTATGACCGCGTCTGCGTTTCTCGTGCGTCTGTGTGGGTCTGCAGTTATATGCCCGGGAGCATCTCCATCTGTTCCTATTTCTCTGTGTCACTGCATCTGTACGTCTGTATTTTTCATGCATCTGTTTGCGTCTGTGCGCATATATCTCTCTGTCTGTATTTATTATTGCGTCCGTGTTTCTCGCGTGTCTGTGTGTGTCTGCATTTATATGCCCGATAGCGTCTACATTTATTCCCCTTTCCGTGTGTCCGTATTTATCACTGCATCTGTACCTCTGTATTTTTCATGCGTCTGCGTGTCAGCGTGTGCCCCCCGAGCTTCCCCGCACGGCTGTGTTCCCCGAGTCACTCATCTCCCAGTGACCAGGGAGTCCTATGCCATCAAGCTTGATTTAGGGGTGATTATACGTTGCTCCAATACTTGGACCACTGATGCGAAAGAGCTGATTCATTGGAAAAGACCCTGATGCTGGGAAAGATTGAAGGCGGGAGGAGAAGGGGACAGCAGAGGATGAGATGCTTGGATGGCATCGCCGACTCCATGGACATGGGTTTGAGTAAACTCTGCGAGTTGGTGATGGACAGGGAGGCCTGGTGTGCTGCGGTCCATGGGGTCGCGAAGAGTCAGACATGATTGAGCAGACACGCACCGGAATGCATTTCCTCAGGTCCGTCTGCCCTGCTTCCTGCCGTGAAGGGTCCTCGTATTTCAAGGCGTGAGGACCCATGTGCCTGAGGCGGCTGGGACTGCACAGAGATAATTACGACGCTGAGAACAAACTAGTCTCGCCTCCTAGGAGGACAGGGGGGCCACGGACAGGCCCCAACATAGAGGGTAATGCTGGAGATGTCGCTTCAGCCTCAGGGGTCTTAGGTACGACGTACGAGGGCCCCAGAGCGCCCAGGCCCCCATACTCCGCATCCTGGTTTTTATCATTCTGCGGCCACGCTCTCGTCCCCACAGAATTCATGCTCGTGCGCGAGGCTCAGCCCACAGGGCGCCGTAAAATGGAGAAGGAGCCCGTCTCGAGGACGGATCTTATTCTGTGGGTGAAGAGATTTGGGTCTCAACAAGACGCTGGGATCCTGAATTAAAACCTTAAGCATTGGGACTGCCCTGGTGGTCCAAAGAGGCTAAGCCTCTGCAGGGAAGCAGGGCAGGTTCCATCCCTGGTTCCAGAAGTAGATCCCACTTGCTGCAACTAAGTCCTGGTGCACGAAATACATAAATATTAAAAAAAAAAAAAAAAAAAAAGCAACCCTCAGTAACCATGAGGAGCTGCTGCATTGCAGGCAGATTCTTTACCATCTGAGCCACAAGGGAAGTCCACCTATTCCAACTCAGTTTGTTTACATCTAAATGTGTTGCAATTTCCGTCTCCAGGGGATCTTCCCAACTCAGGGGTGCAACCCAGGTCTCCCACATTTGCTGGCAGATTCTTTACCAGCCGAGCCACCGGGGCGGCCCCAGAATCCTGGAGTGCGCCGTCCGTCCCTTCCCCAGAGGCTGCAGGTACCGGGAGCACCCCGGAGAAGAACAGGTGGACGGGGACATTCCCAAGCTCGGTGCCCCAACCCCATCCTCGGTGGGCACTTGGCCCCATTCTTGAAGCCTGACTTGGGTTTTCAGCCTTCGAGGCCACAGATGCGGGACGAGGGCAGTGGTGACATTCGGGGACTTGTATTTGAGCCCCGGGTATCGCCGCGGCTTGGAGGCGCGTGACGGTCGGCACCCCGATACTTGACACCTCTCGGCAAGTTTACGTGTGGGTTCAAGTCCAGCAGTGTGTCCCTGTCCGCCCCAAACTCCCCGACTATCCATCTCCCCTGGAGATAAGTTCGTTTTCTAAGTCTCTGGGTCTCTTTCTGCTTCGTAAGTCCATTTGTATCATTTGTATCAGCGTAGGGATGTCATATGCTGTTTCTCTTCCCCTGACTTACTTCACTCAGGATGACAATCTCTAGGCCCACCCCTGTTGCTTCAAATCGCACTAGTTCATTCTTTCTTATGCCTGCGTAACATTCCGCTGTATGTATGCACCACACCTTCCTCGTCCCCTCGTCTGTCGACGGACATCTAGGTCGCTTCCACATCCTGGCTCTCATTCACGGCGCTGCAGTGAAAATATGGGCGCGTGTCTTTTCAGATGCCGGTTTTCACCGGATAAGCGCTCAGGAGGACTGCAGGATGAGATGGTCAGCTTTCTCTTTTTTTGATTGAGTTAATGATGGAGCCTTCAAAACGGAAATAACGCTAGGTCTGTGTCTGCACTGCTTTCTAATTTTCTTTTTTTCTGAGACGTGGGTCCCTGAACCGTTTTGCCTTCCCAGTGCATCCGTTCTCATCCCGCTTCCCTCCTCTTTCTCCTCACCGCGCTGTGTTCCGGTGTATCCACTTGGGTTGCCTCCTCTGCTCTCCATTCTCAGGACCCGGGGCCTCTGATGCTCTGTCTGTCATGGAAATGCACATGCGTCTGTGTGTTACAGTTTGGCAGAGCGTGGGGGACTGTGCTCTGTGAGGATCCCAGGTGATGGAAAGCGCTCGATACGGGGTCTGGTGGGGTGCCTGCTGCGGTTCCGCTGGGAGACGCACGCGCTGCTGTTTAGGTGTAAGCTTTTAGGTAAAGCTCCTGGAGAGAGAGACAGAGAGGACAGACAGGCAGTTAGGTAGGTACATAGATACATAGGTAGATAGAGAGACATCCATGTGGACAGACAGGTAGGTAGAAAGACAGGTAGGCAGATGGATAGACAGACAGTGCATAGGTAAACAGGGTAGATAAATACGTAGGCACACAGGTAGGTAGACAGGTAGATAACTAGACAGACTCACAGGTAGGTAGACAGGAGGATAAATACATAGGTGGGCAGGCAGGTAGGTAGACAGATAGCTAGACAGGGAGATAAATACGCGGGTAGCGAGACAGCTAGGTAGACAGGTGCATAAACACGTGGGCACGCAGACAGGTAGGTAGACAGGTAGATAGCTAGACGGGGAGATAAACAGAGAGCTAGGCACACGGGTAGCTAGACAGTAGGTAGGTAGGTAGATACATAGGGAGGCAGACAGGTAGGCAGACAGCTAGATCAATGGTACATGGTGATAGGTAGCTGGATAGATCACAGGTGGGCGTCTGGCTAGCTAGATAATATATAGAGATTATACCTGGAGATGAAAGTGTGGACAGTATATTGTGGGGGCCCTAGGGTCTTTGGCGTGCACCCCCTCAGGTAGATAGACAGGTAGACAGACAGACAGACAGGTAGATAGACAGATAGGCAGGTAGACAGGTAGATAAGCAGGTAGACAGACAGGCAGTTAGACAGACAGACAGACAGGTAGATAGACAGACAGACAGGTAGACAGACAGACAGGTAGACAGACAGACAGGTAGACAGACAGGCAGGTAGACAGAGACGCGGGTAGACAGAGACACAGGTAGACAGGCAGACAGACAGGCAGACAGACAGGCAGACAGACGGCTAGGGGTCGCTCACCCGCTGAGCAGCGTTCTCTCCCACAAGCCTTCGTGTTCCACGCCTCCTTTCCTCCCAGTTCCCGTCCTCGGCCCCACCCCCGCGGCCGCCGCCCCGCCTGGCTCTCCCGCTCGGACAGTCTCCCTTGTGTGCTGACCCCCGTCTCCCAGAAGCTGTGGGCCGGGCCGGGCGGGCCGCGCTCAGAGCTCACAGCCCCGGGGGGCGTCCGTCCCCCGCCGCGGTCCCCTTCTCCCGAGGACCCGTCCTCCTCCAGCCTCTGCACCTCATCGCCGGCAACTCGCGTTTCTGTTTCAGACAAAACTCATCGCAGCCCTTAGCATGAGGTCTCAGCCTTCTGCAGCGAATCCACGTCACTACATCCACGCACTCTTTGTTTTTCTTTCCTCACTTTGCATTTATTGCTGTTTGCCCAAAGGCAGATGCATGTGTGTGTGCTGAGTCCCTGTGGTCCTGTCCGACTCTTTGCAACGCTATATGATAACAGTGAGAAACTCTTGTTTTGCTGTTCTGCGTTGCTTATTAGATAAAGCTTCAGTAAGTGAAGCTTATTGCTCATTTTCCCAATGAGAATACATAAAGGTAAATTACATAAGCAAACATAGGCTTGCCTCTTTTTTTAAAAAAAGATTTAATTAATAGTTATTTTTCTTCCGGTTTTATTGTGTTATAACTGACACATAGCACTGGTAAGTTTGTGGACTTAAAAACCATTCACAGCCTAAAAGTTGACAGTTACGTTTTATTCTGGGGGGTAAGGATTTTTTGGACTTCAAGCCTGGGAGGTGGTATTTCAAATGACCCTGAGAAAAAAGGAGGTGAGGGGGAGGAGACAGGTTACACAGAAATTTTGCAACAAAAGACAGGTATTCTGAACATCAAAAGACAATTGTAAAGAATGCCAGATTTTCCACGGATTCCCCAGTGACTGACATCTGCCTGCAATGCCGGAATCTTCCTGCAGAATCTGCCTGCAACGCGGGAGACCCAGGTTTGATCCCTGGGTGGGGAAGATCCCCTGGAGGAGGGCGTGGCAACCCACTCCAGTATTCTTGCCTGGAGAATCCTATGGACAGAGGAGCCTGGCGGGATGCAGTCCGTGGGGTCGCAAGAGTTGGACACGACTGAGCGATAAACGCATTCACATCTGGAGGCTTTGAAGTCGCCGATGCCCGTTGCATCCTTGTTTATCGATGTGGCTGGAGATACTCCGTTTAACCCGGCCATCGTTTAGAAGACTGAGCTTCCTTCCAAAGGGCAGGGACGCAGTGAGGAGGAGTCACCGCCCGTGTGTGTCCCGAAGCCTTCCTGAGACATTGCCGGTTCGTGTGGTCCTCTGAGTGGCCAAGCAGGAGTCTGGACCTCACAGCATCGTGTGAACACCCATGAGGAGCCATGAGGTGGGTAAGACTGAAGGACTCTTCTTCCTGCAGCGGGAAAGTTCTGGGCATGTCCCAGAAGCCCCCAGAGGAGCTAGAGACCCCCTCCACACTCCAGGGACGTAAAGAGAAACATGCATTTCGTCTCTGCCCATTTCCCATTTCAGTCGCTCAGTCGTGTCTGATTCTCTGCGACCCCATGGACCACAGCACACCAGGCCTCCCTGTCCATCACCAACTCCCGGAACTCGCTCAAAGTCATGTCCATGGAGTTGGTGATGTCATCCAGCCATCTCATCCTCTGTCGTCCCCTTCTCCTCCTGACCTCAATCTTTCCCAGCATCAGGGTCTTTCCCAGTGAGTCAGCTCTCTGCATCAGGTGGCCAAAGGATTGGAGTTTCAGCTTCAGCCTCCGTCCTTCCAATGAACACCCAGGACTGATCTCCCTGACGATGGACTGGTTTCACACGCCCCCTCCCCTCGCTACTGATTTCATCAGACATGCCTGAAGTACTGTGTACAAAACAGGTCGCCTATATTGACTGGAAAAATACATGAACCATGTGTGTCCACATGAAACTATCACACCGTTGTTAATCGGCTCTGTTCCAGGATAGAATAAAAAGTTTTTAAAGAATGAAATTGTCAGGGTCCGTGTGCGGGTTGGAAAAGGATTTCCAGACATGCTTCTCAAGAAGAATTAAGTTTATTACAGTGGGGGATGCTGTTAGAACAGGGGGCCGGCTCAAGGGAAAGCCGAACCCTTTCTGAGGCTACCAGCCAATTCTTATAGCCTCAAGAGAGAGAAAATTCCTGCTGGAAGCGTGGTATGAGCTGATTGGTTAGGATGCTAGATAGGGTGGATACTAGGGGGGTATTTTACCTAACATGGGGTCAGGGAGCTGGCTGGTTTATGTCTGGAGTCTCATAGCAACAGTTCTATGGGGCTTGGTCTGTTCCAGAGATTCTTGTCCTGTGACCTTGGTCCAGGGCCCCACAGAAAATGAATTTAGCAATTAAGATAATGCACAACTTGGGCTTCCCTGGAGGCTCAGCTGGTAAAGAATCTGCCTGCAATGCAGGAGACCTGGTTTTGATTCCTGAGTCTGGAAGATCCCCCGGACGAGGGCATGGCAACCCACTCCAGGATTCTTGCCTGGAGAATCCCATGGACAGAGGAGCCCGGCGGAGCTACAGTCCACGGGGCCGCAAAGAGTCGGACACGACTGAGCGACTAACAGCAACTTATGTGCGGCTGAAACCATCACAGCGTTATTAATCGTCTCTAAGTAAGTGTTAGTCACTCAGTTATGTCTGACGCTTTGTGACTCCACGGTGTGTGGACGGTAGCCCGCCAGGCTCCTCTGTCCATGGGGATTCTCCAGGCAAGAATACTGGAGTGGGTCGCCATGCCCTCCTCCAGGGGATCTTCCCGACCCAGGGATGGAACCCAAGTCTCCTGCATTGCAGGCAGATTCTTTACCGTCTGAGCCACCAGGGTATTCTCCAGTATAAAATGAGAGGTTTTAAAAGTAAAAAGAATATAGCAGTTAAAAGAAAATGCACAACCGATAGGTTGAATCATGGCTTATTTGGCAGAGAAAACTGAGGCATTACGCCCAGAAGGCAGCCTGTCAGATAGCTCTGAGCAGCTGCTACAAAGACATGGGAGAGGAGGCAGGACGTGGAAGAGTTTCTGCAACAAAAAGCAGGTAGTGGGAACATTGAAGGATTTCTGTTAGTGAAAGAGACCACGCATCTCCAGGTAATGAATTCACAGCTTTTCTTTGTACGGTTGTTGTTCAGTTGCTAAGTCGTGTCTGACTCTTTGCAGACCTCAGGGATTGCAGCACACCAGGCCTCCCTGTCCTTCACCAACTCCCAGAGTTTGCTCAGATTCATGTCCAATGAGTCGGTGATGCCATCCAACCATCTCACCCTCTGTCATCCCCTTCTCCTCCTGCCTTCAATCTTTCCCAGCATCCCTGGGCCTTTTCCAATGAGTCAGTTCCTCACATCAGGTGGCCAAAGGATTGGAGCTTCAGCACCAGTCCTTCCAATGAATATTCAGGACTGATTTCCTTTAGGATGAACTGGGTTGGATCTCCTTGCAGTCCAAGGGACTCTCAAGAGTCTTCTCCAGCACCCCAGTTTAAAAGCATCAATTCTTCGGCCCTCAGCTTTCTTAGCGGTCCAACGCTCACATCCATACAGGACCAGTAGAAAAACCATAGCCTTGACTAGACGGACGTTTGTCAGCAAAGTGACAAAAAGCAGGCGCCCAGTTGGCTCCCCCAGGACTCTTTCCTGCGTGAAGGAAGTGCTTGATAGCTTGATTGATAGGTGCGGCATCCTTTGTTGAATTGGCAGATGACGTTTTCCGTTCACTGCTGACCTGTCAATAAACATAGGATGCTGAGGCCTTCCGGCCCTCCGGCCCCAACGGTGCACCCCGAGGGGGTTCAGGAAGGGAGAAAAAAGGATGCAGGCCCCAGATGGCCAAACTGCATCTGAAAGGAATGATTTCAGTGAGCCCAGACACTGTTGCATCTTCCCAGACTCAGAAATGCACTAGGGATGTCCTTCGTGGTCGAGTGGTTAAGACTCTGCCTTGCAAAGCCGGGGACGTGGGATCGATTCCTGGTTGGGGGGCTAAGATCCCACGTGCTGTGGAGCAGCTGCGTCCTGACACAGTGAAATAAAGAAATACTTAAAAACAAAATTCTTTCAAGAAAAGACTCTGCCTTGCAAAGCTGGGGGTGCTGGTTCGATCCCTGGTTGGGGAACTAACATCCCACGTGCCTTGTGGTCAAACCAGTCCATCCTAAAGGAATTCAGTCCTGAATATTCATTGGAAGGATTGATGCTGAAGCTGGAACTGCAATCCTTTGGCCACCTGATGTGAAGAGCTGACTCACTGGAAGAGACCCTGATGCTGGGAAAGATTGAAGGCAGGAGGAGAAGGGGATGACAGAGGATGAGATGGCTGGATGGCATCATCAACTCAATGGACATGAGTTTGAGTAAACTCTGGGAGTTGGCGATGGACAGGGAGGCCTGGCGTGCTGTGGTCCACGGGGGTCACAAAGAGTTGGACACGACTGAGCAACTGAACTGAACTGAGAATTTGAGAGCTGTGTTTTATTCAATGGGGGAATTTTTAGGGCTTCAAGCCCATGGTCAAAGCCAGTCAGGTGTCCCCAGGAGAACGGCTCCATGCAGATAAGAGGACCAGACAGGTTATCATAGAGGCTCTGCAAACAAAGACCAGGTCGTCTTCACGTCAGAAGGTGACTGTGAGTTAAAGAAAGCAGGTGTCCCAAGTTAAGGAACGCAGTGCTTGTCTGTGCATGGGAGGAGGCAAGAGCCTGGATTCTCTGGAATCACTTCTTTCATATGCATCTCAGGTGTCCGCAGTCAGTATCCTGTATGCTCACAACCTGAGCTTCCCCAGGGCTGTCTGTGGGGAGCTGGCTGCGGTCGGATGGCCGCTAGATGACAGGTCTCCCTTTGCTTCACGAGTCCCCTCTGGGTCACCGGCTCACCATCCATGGGGGCTCCCGTCGCTGATGACTCTGACAGCCTTTGTTTGCTGACACGGCAGGAAACGTTCCATTTCTGAAATCCCATGAGTGCGCTGCTTGTGTAAGCTCTGTACACCCCCTCTGGCAGGTTAGGGATCCCAGAAATGGGGTCGTGGGACCTCCCGTTTCTGCCCGACTGGTCGGAAGCATGGGGACATTCATGGCTGTATTCCTGGGACCCTTCATGGACATCTGATGTGGGCGCTGTTTTGTCAGGCTGAGCCCCTTACCCTATGGGTTCAGATCGTCACTTGACGCTCGTGTCTGCACTGAATTACGTGGTCGGGCACCCAGCTGGTGCCTTGAAATCTGAAGGGTTGCTTGATCTGGAGGCCAGAGGAATTGAGAGTAACATGATATATAAACAGAGACAGCGGAGTTCAGTACTTTCTGTCCTTTAGTCGCTCAGTCGTGTCCGACTCTCTGCGACCCCATGGACTGCAGCCCACCAGGCTCCTCTGTCCGTGGGGGTTCTCCAGGCAAGAGTACTGGAGTGGGTTGCCAGTCCCTTCTCCAGGGGATCTTTCCCGACCCAGGGATCGAACCCGTATCTCCTGCGTTGGCAGGCAGATTCTTTAACATCTGAGCCACCAGGGAAGCCCGCCTCTCTCGGAAAAAAACAAGCTGCTTGGGACCACCCCTCAGATAACTTCCTTGTTGGTGAAGTTCAGCCACTCAGTCGTGTCCGACTCTTTGCAAACCCACGGACTGCAGCACGCCAGGCTTCCTTGTCCTTCACCATCTCCTGGAGTCTGATCAAACTCATGGCCACTGAGTCAGTGATGATGCCATCTGACTATCTCATCCTTCTTTGCCACCCTGCTTGTTGTCTGAGGATCTGCTTGAGAGGAACATTTTGGGGGTGGGGAACTCCCTTACCCTCTGTGCTCTTGAAGAAGCATGCAAAAAACACAGAAACACCAGCCACCAATGGGCTCACTTTTCAAATTCTGTGTGCAGCTTGTAGTGTCTGGATGGAATGGGGTCTTCTGTGTGTGGACTTGCAGTCACGGGCTGCTTCTTTGCCTTGGATGGCAGCATAAATGAGCTTCAACAGGGATGGATGAAGAAGATGTGGTGTGTGTGTGTGTGTGTGTGTGTGTAATGGAATATTACTCAGCTGTTAAAAAGAATGAAATAATGCCATTTGCAGCTATATGGATGAATCTAGAAATTCTCATAGTTGGTGAAATAAGTCAGACAGAGAAGAAGAAATATCCTATGACATCCCTTATATGTGGAATCTAAAAAGAAATGATACAGATGAGGTTACTTATAAAATAGAAACAGATTTAAGAGAGTTTATGGTTGCTAGTGGGAAAAATGGGGGGGGGAGGAATAGTTAGGGAGTCTGGGATGGACATGGACACACTGCTGTATTTAACATGGAGAACCAGCAAGGACCTGCTGGGCAGCACAGGGAACTCTGCTCAATACTCTGTGATAACCTGATGGTTCCCATGGGGAAGGATGGGGAAAGGGATAGTCAGGGAGTCTGGGATGGACATGAATACACGGCTGTGTTTACCATGGGGAACCAGCAAGGACCTGCTGGACAGCTCAGGGAACTCTGCTCAATACTCTGTAATAACCTGATGGTCACCAGGGGGAAGGATGGGGAAGGGATAGTCAGGGAGTCTGGGATGGACATGGACACACGGCTGTGTTTACCATGGAGAACCAGCAAGGACCTGCTGGACAGCACAGGGAACTCTGCTCAATACTCTGTAATAACCTGATGGTTCCCCGGGGGAAGGATGGGGGAAGGGACAGTCAGGGAGTCTGGGATGGACATGGACACACGGCTGTGTTTACCATGGAGAACCAGCAAGGACCTGCTGGACAGCCCAGGGAACTCTGTTCAATACTCTGTAATAACCTGATGGTCACCAGGGGGAAGGATGGGGGAAGGGACAGTCAGGGAGTCTGGGATGGACATGGACACATGGCTGTGTTTAACATGGAGAACCAGCAAGGACCTGCTGGACAGCACAGGGAACTCTGCTCAATACTCTGTGATAACCTGATGGTTCCCCGGGGGATAGATGGGGGAAGGGACAGTCAGGGAGTCTGGGATGGACATGGACACACTGCTGTATTTAACATGCAGAACCAGCAAGGACCTGCTGGACAGCACAGGGAACTCTGCTCAATACTCTGTAATAACCTGATGGTCACCAGGGGGAAGGATGGGGGAAGGGACAGTCAGGGAGCCTGGGATGGACATGGACACACGGCTGTGTTTACCATGGAGAACCAGCAAGGACCTGCTGGACAGCACAGGGAACTCTGCTCAATACTCTGTAATAACCTGATGGTCACCAGGGGGAAGGATGGGGGAAGGGACAGTCAGGGAGTCTGGGATGGACATGGACACACGGCTGTGTTTACCACGGAGAACCAGCAAGGACCTGCTGGACAGCACGGGGAACTCTGCTCAATACTCTGTGATAACCTTATGGTCACCAGGGGGAAGGATGGGGGAAGGGATAGTTAGGGAGTCTGGGATGGACATGTACACACGGCTGTATTTAACATGGAGAACCAGCAAGGACCTGCTGGGCAGCACAGGGAACTCTGCTCAATACTCTGTAATAACCTGATGGTCCCCAGGGGGAAGGATGGGGGAAGGGACAGTCAGGGAGTCTGGGATGGATATGGACACACGGCTGTGTTTAACATGGAGAACCAGCAAGGACCTGCTGGACAGCACAGGGAACTCTGCTCAATACTCTGTAATAACCTGATGGTCACCAGGGGGAAGGATGGGGGAAGGGATAGTCAGGGAGTCTGGGATGGACATGGACACACAGCTGTGTTTAACATGGAGAACCAGCAAGGACCTGCTGTCCAGCACGGGGAACTCTGCTCAGTGTCATGGGGCAGCCGGGATGGGAGGGGAGTTTGGGGGAGAAGGGATACATGTGTGTGTGTGGCTGAGTTCATTCACTGCCCGCCTGAAACCATTACAACACTGTTCATCAGCTCTACCTCGAAACAAAATGAAAAGTTTCAGACAAGAATAACCTGGTTCTTCGCAACTGGAGATGGTCCTGTGAAGTGAGTGAAGTCAGACAGAGATTGATACCAGATGACATCACTTAGTTGTGAACTGCAAAATAAGACACAAATGAATTGACCCCAGAAAGAGACGCGGTCTCCCCGACATAGAGGACAGCCTGGTAGTTGGCAAGGCGACGGGGTGACGGGCGGAAGGGCTGGGAGTTTGGGGTTTGTAGACGGAAACTACTCTGTGTAGGATGGATAAGCGAGGTCCTCCTATAGAGCCCAGGCAACTCTATGCAATATCCTGAGATAAACCGCCATAGAAAGGAATGCTTTATTTAAAAAGGTGATTCTTGTTTGCTCAAAGGCGTCAAACAAGGGTGATGGGTAGGGTACCCACAGGCAGAGGAGCCCGCGGGCTACAGTCCACGGGGTCACAGAGAGTCAGACGTGATTGAGCGACTGACAGTTTGTACTTTGAAAGGGCAAGAAGCCCCTCTGTGGAGGCGACATCTACGTACCCCAAGAGACAGCTCTCACTGTTCCAAATCAACAACCACATGGTTTTCCTCTCTGACCACAGATAATATGCCCCCGATGCTTTTCCTGCTACATAATTAAGTGTTCTCCAGATAGCTTCATTCGGTACCTAAATGGCCAGGTCGACTGTTTTCATTCTAATGAAAGATGCTCAGAGAATCCCCTGGATGTTTCTACCACATCTACACTCCAGACGGGAAAAAATCGAAACAGATGCAGCAATATTTCCACTTATTTCTGCTTTGCAGATAGGTTCATCCGTACCATCTTTCTAGATTCCACGTATACGTGTTGTTAATACATGATATTTGTTTTTCTCTTTCTGATGGTAAGATAGACTCTAGGTCCAGGCATGTTGCTGCAAAATGCATTAGTTTATTCTTTTTTCATGGCCGAGTAATATTCCATCGTACAGAAGAATCTTCTTTATCCATTGGTCTGTTGATGGACATCTAGGTTGTTTGTCTGTCCTGGTTGTTGTAAATAGTGCTTCTGTGAATACTGGGGCGCATATGTCTTTTCAAATTGTGGTTTTCTCCTGGTGCAGAGATGCAGATGGAGAGACAAATGTACAGACCCCAAGGTGGGTAAGGGGTGGAATGAATTGGGAGATTGGGATTGAGACTCCACACACTATTCCTTCAGTTCAGTTCAGCCGCTCAGTCGTGCCCGACTCTCTGTGACCCCATGGACTGCAGCACGCCAGGCCTCCCTGTCCATCACCAACTCCCGGAGTTTACCCAAACCCACATCCATTGAGTCGGTGATGCCGTCCAACCATCTCATCCTCTGTCGTCCCCTTCTCCTCCTGCCCTCAATCTTTCCCGTATACGTGTGTTAGTATACAGTATTTGTTCTTCTCTTTCTGGCTGACTTCACTGTACAGCAAACTGTCGGTTCATCTGCTTCACTAAAGTGAAAGTCGCTTCAGTCACATCCGACTTTTTGCGACCTCAGGGACTGTCGCCCGCCAGGCTCCTCTCTCCATGACGATCCTCCAGGCAAGAATACTGGAGTGGGTTGCCATACCCTCCTCCAGGGGATCTTCCTGACCCAGGGATCAAACCCAGGTCTCCCCCATTGCAGGCGGATTCTCTACCGTCTGAACCAGGGAAGCCCATCCACTTCACTAGACTGGACTCAAATTTGTTCTTTTCTATGGCTGCGTAATATTCCACGGTATGTATATGTACCATCTCTCTTTCGAGTTCATGTATCACACACCCTTCAGGGACCCAGATGCAACAAAAAAGCCTTTGTTTATAAATCAAATGTTTCCACTGTTAAAAGGGAAACATGAAATAGTTGACACGGTGTTCGTTTATGAGCTGAGTTAAAAAAGGGAAACATGAAATAGTTGACACGGTGTTCGTTTATGAGCTGAGTCTTCCCAAAGCCACCTTGTCGCTGAGCATCTCCTTTCCCGTGGTTCCGCAGACTGGCCTCCGTCACTGCAGTTAGGATGCAAGTCTATGTGCCATTGATGCTTTATGGTTATTATTCCAGTTCTGATGTTAATGGGAGGGTCTCCAGCCTGGAATAAGGGGAGATGCAGGGGACCACGGGGATGGTCCTCTTTCTTCCTTCAAGGTCAGCTCAATGTCGCAGAGCTGAAAGGGCAGCAACAGACAGCCCCCTCCTCCCTGTCTTGGGTTCTCTGTTCTCCTCCACCATCACCAGATCCTCAGCCAAGGGGTGAGAAATACAGAGAGGTCCTTTCACCGAGCTTGTTTTCCAATGCATGCAGCAGGGAGCGGCCGCTCTCAGCAAGTTGCCGTGAGCTCTTAGCTGAAAGTAAGGTCTGAGTTTCCCAGACCGGACCACAGGGGCCTCAGGGGCCCGCAGTTAGGGCTCAGGTCCCTCGTCTTGCCTGTCTAGTCAAGAATGAATTCCGGCGGGGAGGCATAAGGTAGACAGTAAAGTCAAAAGGGTATTGGAAAGAAAAGTACGTGCGGAAAGGCGCCAGGGTGAGCTCAGAGAGACCCATGCCTTTGGGAAGTTTAATTCTTTTATTGTTGTTTTTGAGTTGCTCACTCATGTCCGACTCTTTTTGTGACCCCATGGACTGCAGCACGCCAGGTCTCCCTGTCCTTCACCATTTCCTGGAGCTTGCTCAAGCTCATGTCCATGGAGTTGGTGATGCCATCCAACCGTCTCATCCTCTGTCGTCCCCTTCTCCTCCTGCCCTCAGTCTTTCTCAGCATCAGGGTCTTTTCCAATAAGTCAGCTCTTCACATCAGGTGGCCAGAGGATTGGAGTTCCAGCTTCAGCATCAGTCCTTCCAGTGAATATTCAGGATTGATTTCCTTTAGGATGGACTGGTTGGATCTCCTTGCAGTCCCAGGGACTCTCAAGAGTCTTCTCCAACACCACAGTTAAAAAGCATCCCTTCTTTGGCACTCAGCCTTCTTTATAGTCCAACTCTCACATCCATACATGACTCATGGAAAAACCATAGCTTCGACTAGACAGACCTTTGTTGGTAAAGTAATGTTTCTGCTTTTTAACATGCTGTCTAGGTGGGTCACAGGTTTTTTCCCAAGGAGCAAGCGTCTTTTAATTTCATGGCTGCAGTCACCATCCGCAGTGATTTTGGAGCCCAAGAAAATAAAGCCTCTGTTTCCACTGTTTCGCCATCTGTCTGCCATGAAGTGATGGGACCGGATGCCACGATCTTCTGCCTCTGAATGTCAAGGTTTAAGCCAACTTTTTCACTCTCGTCTTCCACCTGCATCTCTTTAGTTGCTCTTCACGTTGTGCCATAAGGGTGGTGTCATCTGCACAGAGGGGCAGTTTTACTGGCTGTCATCATCCCCCCAACCAATCACCTGGGTTCGCTCCCGCCTCCCCCGCCGCCCGTGGTTAATTTGTCTCAGGACCCTCCGCTGGGGTGGGCACGATACCCTGGCCTGTATGTATCTCGAAGTGAAGGCTTCTGGGAGGAGCAGGACTCACTGTGGTCTGGAATTATCCCCTGACTTTGCACTGCAAGGAGCCTTTCTGCGTGTGTGTGAATGTCTCCCTCATCAGACAGGCTCTTTCCCTTTGCTTGTGCTTGCCTTGATCATGCCCTTGAGGGAAGAGAAAAAGACTGGCTATCTACCCTGTTTTTGGTTGGCTGTAAAGTCCTCAGCTGCAGCCCAGCTTTCTCTTATCTCAAAAAATGCAAGCGGCATTCACTCCGTCTTGTATGACTCTGTGTGACCCCGTGGACTATAGCCCGCCAGGCTCCTCTGTCCATGGGATTCTCTGGGCAGGAATCCTGGAGTGGGTTGCCATGACCTCCTCCAGGGGATCGTCCCGACCCGGGGATCGAAGCCAGGTCTCCCGCATTGCAGGCGGGTGGAAGGGAGGCTGACTGTAAATTTCCAACCTGGAGCCTGTCTGTCTTCCTACCTCAAGCTGACGCCTGTCTGGCTCGGGGTTCCTTCCTCCCGTTTGGCCAGTTCAAGAATCTACCTCCCTCCCTCCGGGGAAACATTACTGGGATTTGCCCGATGGATGCTGTTTGCTGACGCCCTGGAGCAGGGGCCGGGACTCACAGGGCTGACCTGGGACTGGGCAGACAGCAGCATCTCCTTTCCTGGATTCGTGAGGAACACCCACCCCTAGGTGGGCGTCCCTGCTGGCTCAGACAGTAAAGAGTCTGCCTCCAGTGCAGGAGATGTGGGTTCGATCCCTGGGTCAGGAAGATCCCCTGGAGGAGCGAACAGCAACTCACTCCAGTGTTCCAGTTTGGAGGATCCCCTGGACAGAGGAGCCTGGAGGGCTACAGTCCATGGGGTCACAAAGAGACAGGACTGAGCGATTTCACACCACACACCCACCCCCAACCTGCACTCGCAGGCCCCTGGACATTCCAAGTGTTTGTCCCTGAGAAAGGGGGGAAGCCGCCTTCTGCAAGGAAGGCGTGCCTTCCTCTGCATTCTGCTTCAGATGGAAATTCTTCACACAATAGCTCTTTCTTCGGATTTCCAGCCAGAGGCTTGAGTAAGATTCTTTCAGAGAAGAAACTTTAGTATTTTCGGGGGGGGGGGGGGGGGAGAGGAGCAGGGCTCAGAAAGGAAGATTATAATCTCATTTCTCTAAGAATTAAAAAAGAGAGTATTGTTTTGAACTATTTACAGATTTTTAAAACATACATTTGTAGTGTTTTGATATAAAAGTAAGTGCAATGGTAGTGGACAAGGGAAGTATATGTCACACTATTAAAAGCAAATATAGACAAAGAAATATGAAACATGTCAGGAGATTAAAGGCAAATATAGACATATAAAGCGAATATGTAAAATATCACCACATTAAACGCAAATATAGAAAAAAATACAAAAAATGTCACCATATGAAATGCAAATATAGACAAATAGGCAGTATTTAAAATGTCATAATATTAAATGTAGATCCAGACAAAGACAATATATGAAGTGTCACCGTATTGAATGCAGATATAGACAAGATATGCAAAATGTCACCATATTAAATGAAAATTTAGACAAATAAAGGCTGTATAATGCCACAATATTAAAAGAAATTCAGACAAATAAAAGAAAATATGTAAACTGTCACCACATTAAAAGCAAATATAAAAGAGAAAGACATAAAGTGTCACTATATGAAATGCAAATATAGACAAATAGGCAGTATTTAAAATGTCATAATATTAAATGTAGATCTAGACAAAGACAATATATGAAGTGTCACCATATTGAATGCAGATATAGACAAAGAAAATATGCAAAATGTCACCATATGAAATGAAAATTTAGGGAAATAAATACTATATAATGCCACAATATTAAAAGAAATACAGACAAGTAAAAGAAAAAATGTAAACTGTCACCAGATTAAAAGCAAATATAAAAGAAAAATATATAAAATGTCAACATATCAAATGCAAATATAGACAAAGACAACATATAAAATATCATCATCTAAAGGCAAATGTTGATAAAGGCAGTATATAAAATGTCGCAACAGTAAATGCAAGCACGGACAAAGATAGTGTATAAAGTGTCACCGTTTTAAATGCAAATATAGACAAAGACAGTTTATAAAATGCCATAATATTAAAAGCACATGTAAACAAAGAAAATATGAAAAAGTCACAATGTTAGGGGCAAATATAACTAAAAATTATTTCAAGTTTCCCCATCTTCTCCCTCTTCAACATGGAATATCCATCCCATTGAAGAAACGGCGGAGCTTTAAGGAAAGCGTTCTGGGTAGGCTAAGTGCTCTGCTAGCTCCATGTCGTTATAACCCTCATTAATATGATGTCTGCTACGCTCAGTCGTGTCCGACTCTGAGACCCCGTGGGCTGCAGCCCGCCAGCCTCCTCTGGCCGTCGGCTTCTCCAGGCAAGAATACTGGAGCGGGTTGCCATGTCCTCCTCCAGGAAACCTTCCCAACCCAGGGATCGCACTGGCGTGTCCTGCATTCACTGCCTGTGGGTTCCTTACCACTCACGCCACCTTCTCTGGGCTGAGACATGAAGAAATGTGCTACCGGAGCTCCTCGGAGTCCTCTGAGCTGACATCTGTAGGTTCCACTAGCATAACACTCCAGAAGTCCAGGTTACAATTTAATCTTCACACCAAGAGCCAGAAGAGTCTCAATGTCTGGAAAAGATACTCAACACACACCTACCTGAAGATGACATAGATACTGGAATCATCAGAGATACAGTTTATTGTTTTGTTTGGAATTGTAAAAAATCAACTTTAAGGTATCATATCCATAAAATAAGGGCTTCCCTGGGGACTCAGCGGGTCAAGAATCCGCCTGCAATGCGGGAGACCTGGGTTTGATCCCTGGGTCGGGAAGACCCCCTGGAGGAGGGAATGGCAACCCACTCCAGTGTTCTTGCCTGGAGAGTCCCACGGACAGAGGAGCCTGGCGGGCTACAGTCCATCAGGTTGCAAAGAGCCGGACACGACTGAGCAATAACACTTTACACAGGTTTGGGCTGTGTCGGTTACGTTTTCGGGAGACCTGCGTGTAACTGAGGCATGGAGCCGACCTGGGCAGAAATCCAACATGCGCTCATCACAGTGTGGACCCAGCGGAGTCCCCTGCGGTCACTGCCCGTTTCAGCCCTGCTTTCCTGGGTGTCTGCAGCTCTGACGGGTTACCTGCATAGACGCTGGCTGTGATCACTTCACACACGCCCGGGGAGGCGGCTGTCTCCCTTCCAAAAGGGTGCAGGAACCATCTCTGATGATGCAAATATCCCAGGCAGTGCTGTCATTGAAAACTGACGCTCAGGGTCTCGCTCAATTCCTTCTAAAGAGGCTGGATACCTGAAAAGAGATGGGCAGACAACGTCACCAAGGACCACGGGCGCAGTCAGGCCTTTGTCCGTCTCTTTGCGACCCCGTGGACTGCAGACCCGCCAGGCTCCTCTGTCCATGGGATTCTCCAGGCAAGAAGACTGGAGTGGGTTGCCATGCCCTCCTCCAGGGGATCTTCCCGACCCAGGGATCGAACCCCCGTCTCCTGTATCGTAGGCAGGTTCTTTACCATCTGAGCCACGGTAGGGAAGCCCCGTTAGGGGACCACGTAAGGGGCAGAAACAGCTCTGAATATTTTGTAGTTCTGTGAAGTGAAACGCTCTCATCGTGCAGCTTCTGGGACTAAATATTAACACCCCCTCCCCCAACCACCAAATTCCTATCTTGGCACCGTTGGCCGCTGTCGGGTTTGGCCACTGCCGCTGTTTTAATCAGGGAAGCGTCATGGAGAATTCTTTGACTTCCCCAGGGACCAAAGGATGTGACTGTTTTTGGAGATGAGGGTCTTTGAAGACGGGGATGAAGGTGAAATGAGCTGGGTCCCGACCCAAAGGACTGGGGTCCTCATACCAAGCGGGGGTCAGGACCCAGACGTACACTCAGGGATGACCATGTGAGCAGATGGGGAGGAGACGGCCGTCTACGCGCCCAGGAGGGAGGCCTCCGGAGGAGCCAGCCCTGCCCACACCCGGGTCTCACGTTATAGCCTCCGCGACTTGGGGCCATGAATGTCTATGCTTGGAGACACTGAGTCTGCGCTGTTTTGTCATGATGGCCCCCAGGGGAGTCATGCATTCCTTTAAAGCTCTGTCAGAGCTCACTTGGAGATTTTAGGGGGCGCGGTTGGCAACTGGAACCCCAATTATTTTCCGTTTCTATCTAACGGCGCTCACTGACACGGAAGTCAGTCTCCCTCAGGAAGAAGTCATCAGGTTCAAGCAGGCGTCGTTAAGCTACCAATTTCTCGACTAAGGATAGAAAGAGTTGGAGGCGTTTCTGTGAGGCTGGTTGAATTAAACATTCACGTTTCCCCCTGATGTTTTTTAGTAGAAAACCATTAAAATATAGGCTGTTAAAATTTCTAACCACATGGGGTTTTTAAAGAGTGATTATTTTTCATACGTACTGTTGGCCTCTGTTCAATTTGGCAAATACCACTTTTCTAATCAAGGAAGCGTGACAGGGAATTCTTTGAGGATGTGTGGATGACCTTGAATTTTATGTCCTGGGCAGAGTGGAATGTTTCTCTTGCCCCCCAAAGCCCATAAAAGCCAGTGATTGAATGTTCATAGCTCTGGCCCAAAGCCACCCTTGCAAAGTTGTTGATCGGGAAGCCCATTCATTTCTTTCTCTTTGCTGTTTATTATTGAAGTATAGTTGATTTACAGTGTTGTGTTCGCTTATTCTGTGTAGCATACTGACTCAGTTATACACATACATCCCTTCCTCTTGAATCTAATTCCCTCTGCTATATAGTAGGCTCTTGTAGTTTACCCACCCAATATGTAATAGTTTTCATCTGCTAAGCCCAAACTCCGAGTCCATTATTTCCCCTTGGAAATCACATACGTTCTCTATGTCTGTGAGTCTGTCTCTGCTTCGTAGACAAGTTCACTGGCACCGTATTTTATTTTATTGTGAATTTTATTTATTTTAGAAAAATTATTATTGCAGTATAGTTGATTTACAACGTTGTGCTAGTTTTGGGCATACAGCAAAGGAGCCCAGCTCTCCATCTGCATACATCCCCTCTTTTCCAAATTCTTTTCCCATATTGATCGTTGCAGAGCATTGAGCAGAATTCCCTGGGCGACACACACGGTCGTCTGTGTGTGTTTAGGGAACTGTCATTGATTATTAACTAATCATAGCTAATTATTATAGCTCTCTATTTGAGGTAGAGTAGCGCTTATGGGTCAGTCCCGACCTTCTAACTTATCCCCGCAACCACCCTCACCCTTTGGTGACCGTAGGTTTGTTCTCTACGTCTCTGCGTCTGTTTCTGTTCTGCAAATAAGCTCATCTGCACCACTTTAAACTTTTTAAAATACCCGATGTGGATTGTCCCGGGTCTTCACGACTCCGAGGGCTTCCTCTGGTTGCTGTCGGCAGGGGCCACTCTCTAGGGGTGGTGGGTCGGCTTCTCTTTGCAGTAGCTTCTCTTGCAGAGCGCAGGGTTCCAGGCTGGGCAGAGCCCAGAGCTGAGGCTCACGGGCTTAGTTTTTCCGTGGCATGTGGGATCTTCCTGGACCAGGGATCGAACCTGTGTCTTCCTGCATTGGCAGGCGACCTTTCACGCCCAAGCCGCCAGGGAAGCCTTGTAGCATATTTTTTTTAGCTTCCACGTATTAGCGATATCATATGATACGTGTCTTTCTCTGTGTGACTTAATTCACTTAGTATGCTCATCTCTAGGCCCATCTGCGTTGCCGCAGATGGCATCATTGAATCATTTTTCAGGGCTGCATAGTATTCCCTTGTGTATATGTAGCCCATCTTCTTTATCCATCCCTCTGTCGATGGACCCTTAGGTTGCTTCCACGTCTTGGCTGTTGTGAATAGCGCTGTAGTGAACACTGAGGTGCAGAGCTATTTAATTTTGGATGACATGTTCGTTGTGTCCCTTCATGGGTCCCAGGATCTCCCATCTGTTACTTTCCATTGGCTGATCCAGTGAGTAGTACAGTATTACCTTTTTTTTTTTTTGGTCTTCTCCCTACTGTAGATTCTATAATCACTCACAAATATGACTGTCCCGGTGGAGGAAGCTCATAGTTTCTACGGAACTGACCTCAGTCGTCACGGAGCATGGCCTTGGGTAGAAATGAGTTGTGCTGTTTTCCTATCTGGAGTTTGACAAGCTGCCTCCTGGTTCCGTACGGCTCTGGTCCTTTCTCTCTCCCTTGTGAGGTTGGCTATGCTGCAGGTCTGGGCTGTCCCATCACCCTGGGTCCTGGTCCTGAGAAGAGCTGGGAGCCCATTGATGGGCAGGTAGCCTGAGTGTGCGTGAACCACTGGTTCTGGGGCTGTGTGTTGCAGCAGCAGCCGCTAGCCTGTCCTAACCGATACCTCCATCAACGGTCCTCTATCCCCTGGGCTGTTTCTCTCGGTTCTGTATTTACAGGGTGAAACAGCTCCTTTGTGCAGAAATACAAAGATGGACCTTGCGGTCCACAGTTCTTTCCACTTTGCTTTTCTGGGTGTGGTGGTCAGCCTAGTTGATTATGGTTTGGCAATGGCAGCCCGCTCCGGTACTCTTGCCTGGAAAATCCCATGGATGGAGGAGCCTGGTGGGCTGCAGTCCATGGGATTGTCAAGAGTCAGACACAACTTAGCGACTTCACTTTTGCATTTCACTTTCATGCATTGGAGAAGGAAATGGCAACCCACTCCAGCGTTCTTGCCTGGAGAATCCCAGGGATGGGGGAGCCTGCTGTCTATGGGGTCGCACAGAGTCGGACACGACTGAAGTGACTTAGCAGCAGCAGCAAAGACATTTATATAAAGAGGCAACAGCTCAATTATGATGGGTTGCTCAAGAAGTTTATTCTGGTTTTGCCTTAACTTCTCAGAGGAAAATCTGAACTAATTTCTTGGTCAAGCCAGTACTGGTATTTCCCAACCATTCTGCTCAGACCAGTCGAGAAACAGAGTGGATGGAGCAAAGCAATGCCTCCCCCTCCATGAGTGATTCTCAAAGTGCTCCCTGACGATGCCACAGGGGTGATCATTTTTAATACATTACCGACCTGGGGATTTTTGCAGAAACGAACGCCTGTGGCTAGTGATTTGTTATGAAAGTGAATATTGAAACAGTCCTGTCAATAACGTTCGGGGAACAAAACACCCTAATAGCTATATTTTTTTAAAAAAAAATTAGAAGTGTAGCATTCTATTCATTCTAAGCCAAAAAAGTGGAGTCAAAACATCATTAAATTTGTAGTCAAAAATTCAAAAGTTTTCTAAAATATATATTATACATATTATTTATATATATGCATAAAAAGCATTTATACATATATATGTACACAAAAGCGTTTCTGTGCTTGAGAAAACCTTGAGGAAGAACATAAAAAAAAAAAGAGAGATGGAGAAATTGGAGAAAATAAACTAAATGAAATGGAAACACTGAATATGAAATAGAAAAAGAGAAACAAACTGGATGGAATAAACAATCATCATACAGTCCAGCTGTTTTTAAACATGGCTGCTCATTAGAAATGTATCTGGAGCTCTGGACAAAAAAAAAAAATGCAATATTTGGGCATTTGTATTTTTCCAAAAAATGTCCAAAGTAACTGTGGCATGCATCTGGATATTAAACAGAGATTCCAAGTGTTCCGTTTTGGTCTGTTGCCTTGTCTAATTTTACCTCCCCTCCGTCACGGGTACGCCTTGACTCTCCAAGGGTGCAGCTGGGCAAACAGAGGGTTAGGGTTTCAGCTCTAGCTCTGTGACCCTGGAAAAGTGCACCACAGACCGGAGGGTCTGGCTTCAGGCTTCGTGGCTGAGACCTTGAGATCCCAGGGGTGTGTGTCTGTGGTATGTCTGTGTGTGATGTGTCTTTGTGCGTGAATATCTACAGGAAGCATAGAGATTTTCTGCAGAACTCCAGGACTGGCGTGAAGGGTTTTCTTTCTTTCTTTCTTTCTTTTTTTTTAATAATTTTGTGGTTGTTCAGTGGCTCAGTCGTGTCCGACTCTTTGCGATCCCGTGGACCACAGCACGCCAGGCTCCTCTGTCCTCCACTATCTCCCAGACTTTGCTCAAACCCATGTCCATTGAGTCGGTGATGCCACCCAACCATCTCACCCTCTGTCGTCCCCTTCTCCTCCCGCCTTCAATCTTTCCCAGCATCAGGGTCTTTTCCGATGAGTCGGCTCTGTGCATCAGGTGGCCAAAGTAGTGGGGTTTCAGCTTCAGCCTCAGAAAAGGTAATTCTTTAATTATCTTTACAAAAAATTTATTTATTTGGCTGTGTCGGGCCTTTCGCTGTGGGATCTTTCTTTGTGGCTCATGGTCTCTATAGTTGTTGAGTATTCCCGGGATTGATCCCACGTACCCTGCATTGGCGGGGTAATCACTGGGTCACCAGAGAAGTCTCTGAAGGTTATCTTGAGTCCACATCTTCAGAAGTAATTAAGCACGTATTTGGCTGAGCGGCAGCCTTGATACTGACGGTCGGACTCAGATTCTCACCCGTGCGTCTGCAGCCCGGGAAGGAGATTCTGCTGTCGGAAGCCTGAATTCACTGTCTGCCAGGCACGCTGCAGAGGCTGCAGGGAGGGCGGCCAGCTTGGCTGGCTCTGCTTACCTCCTGGAAGTGTCAGATCTGGAGGCTCAGTGCGTTTGTCAGGGGCCGCCGCGTGTCTGTCGGACAGCACCGCCTCCTGCCGTGCGAACGGGCTTCTCTGCTCTGTTCCGAAGGCCCCGGCCAGCCGGCCCCCGTCCAAGGGTCACCCCGTGGTTCCGTTGGACGTGACAGCCTCCTACATCAGAGCGAGAGCGACGGGGCCCCTGGCTGTCAGGGCCGTGTCAGTCCCACACGCCAGGGAAGCATCTGGGCGTTGCCAAACCCTGAGGTCCCAGCAGATGGGAGCCTCCCAGTTAGCTCTAAGTCACGTCCTAATGACGACTCTGGGCCAAAGGAACCCGTGGAAATACGTGACAGGTATCAATTTAGGCAATGTATCTGCGCGGAAGAGGGAGCTTTTTCCTGCAGCATTTTCGGGGCAGACAATCCCAAACCCCGAGTTGGAATATCCCACGAGAAAGTAGAGACTTGACCAGCTGCCCTAGCGCATGAGCACGCGTGGTGTGTGTGTCTTTGTGTGTGTGATGTGCGTGGAGCGTGTATGTGTGTGTATGGCATGTATGCACGTGTATGGTGTGTGTGTGTGTGATGGGTGCGTGTTGCATGTGCATATTTGTGGTTTGCGTTGCGTGTGCAGTGTGTGCGTGTGTGTATGACATGTATGTGTGTGGCGTGTGTGTTGTATGTTGCACGTGTGTCTGTGTGTGTCTGCCCTGGCGAGCTGAGCCCCCGTCGGCCCCCTCCCGGCTGCTGCGGGTCTGAGACCCGTCCCACGGGGTGTAGGACCCTCAGCCCCACGCGGACCCTTCTGGTAAACAGGAGACGTCGGGGGCCTGGGTGGGGTGTCTGGGGGGCCAGCCCTTGTTGGGAAGCTGGGGGCGACCTCTGCCCGGACGAGCCCCGCTCCTGCACCGGCCTCTGCTCTGCGTCCTGCAGGCGCGGCCTCTCTGCTTTCTCGCCGCGGGGACCCAGCGCGGCGCACACTCTGTCCACAGCGGGGACGCAGGAGAAACAGGGCGTGGGTGGGCTTTCCATCCCGCGGGGACGTCAGGCAAGCTGTCGCGGCAGAGGGCGGGCGGGGGCCAAGCCCCTGGGTCGCAAGGTCACGCCCGTCTCTTAATGGCCCACGAGGTCACCTTATCATCGGATCCAGGAGCTGGCCTTCCTGTATTTTGCGAACCGGTGACCACCCCTCGGCAGAAGCTTGGATGACTTGTTATCAGAGCCCAACACGTGTCAGAAAATGTTCTCGGGTTCTCGGAGCAGAAGAGAGTTATTAGTGCAAATTAGCCTGAAATAGGAGGAGTGACATCCCATTCCGGTGTTTGCATCTGAGATGACTTAGACTAATAGACCATTCTGGGGGGAGAGCAGACGGTGCACTTCCCAGGTGCCTCAGCAGTAAAGACCCCTCCTGCCAAGGCAGGAGGCAAGAGAGACGCCAGCTTGATCCCTGGGTCAGGAAGATCCCCTGCAGGAGGCCATGGCTACCCACTCCTCTGTTCTTGCCTGGAGAATCCCATGGACAGAGGAGCCTGGTGGGCTGCAGTTCATGGAATCGCAAAAGAGTCGGACATGGCTCAGCAACTGAGAACCAGTTTTCTCAACTTCTGTGTCAATTATGCTTGTAGATATAAGAGGAAATTCATTTAAATGGTGCCAGACCCACCAAAATGGAGTGGTATTTTCTGTATTCTGTCCACAGACAGAAATGACCCACGAATGTAGCAGGTTCTAGACAGAGCGCAGAGCTGACCGGCGGGTCTGTTTATGGTTCCCACCCAGGCGGGTGGAAGCTTCTGACACCCACCCCGCCTGCCATCACCACTGTGATTGCCACTCGCTGATGGTTTGGGCCATTTTTGTGCTTTTTTTTTTTTTTAAATCTTTCATTTTGGAATATAGTCAATCAACAATTCTGTCATGCTTTCAGACGGATGGCAGAGGGACTCAGCCGTACATAGACATGCATCCCTTCTCCCCCAAACTCCCCTCCCATCCCGGCTGCCACGTGACCCTGAGCAGAGTTCCCCATGCTGGGCAGCAGGTTCTTGCTCGTTACCTATTTTGTACAGAGTGTATACGTGTCAACCACAGCCTTTTAGAAATGATTTATTTTTTATTGACGGATAATTGCTTTACTTGTTTTTATTGCTTCTCTGATCATTGCTCTTGCTGTTTTCTGTCCAACCTCAGCGTGAATCAGCCGTAGGTACACATACATCCCTCCCCTTTTGAACCTCCCTCCCGTCTCCCTCCCTGCCCCACCCCTCTAGGTTGATAACCACACTCTTTTTTTAAAAAAGAAACTTTTTATTTAATATTAGAGTGTAGCCGATTAACAATATGATGAGGGTTTCAGTGGACAGCAGAGGGACTCAGCCATATTACATACACATGTATCCATCCTCCCCCAAACTCCCTCCCCACCTCCTTTTTTTTTTGGATGTAGACCATTATTTTTTTTAAAGTCTACTGAACTGGAACATTATTGCTTCTGTTTTTTGTTTTGGTTTCTTGGCCACAAGGCATGTGGGATCTTCCCTCCCGGACCAGGGATCAAACCCTCCCTCTGTGACTTGGCAGGTGACGTCCTAACCACTGGACCCCCCCAGGGAACCGCCTGTGATTTCTTGTGTTCAGTCGCTAAGTCGTGTCCAACTTTTTGCAACCCCATGGACTGCAGCCCGCCAGGCTCCTCTGTCCACGGGATTCTCCAGACAAGAATGCTGGAGTGGGTTGCCATGCCCTCCTCCAGGGGATCTTCCCGACCCAGGGATCGAACCCGCGTCTCCTGGATCGCAGGCAGATTCTTTACCATTTTGAGCCCCCAGGGAAGCCCTGGAGGGGAGCAGAGAACAGGCAGAAACAGCTCTGAAGAGGGATTGAACCCGGGTCTCCTGCATTGCAGGCAGATTCTTTACGCACTGACCCACTGGCGAAGCCCCTGTGGTCTATATTGATGTAAATAAATAAACCATAGAGGGTTTTCCCCTCCCTTGGGGATGGTGCAAGCTGGCTTCTCCGGGTCAGCGCTGTGTTTTGGGATTCCCGCATGTGTGTCTGTATGTGTCTCCACTTGTAGCCGGTTCGTTGCTGGCATTGGTGATGAGGATTCCTCATTGATTTATCCATTGTACGGCAGAGAGGAGTTTAGAATTTCTCCTGCCTGGGGGTAGGGACGCTACTGCGGCTGGGAGGGGTCTGGGCTGTGTCCTTGGCTGTGCTTGGGTTGCCGTGTCTTTGGGGGGGGGGCGTCCACCCCGAGATGGAATTGCCGGGTTATGGGGGTGTGGGTACATTCCTTTGGGGGTTGGGGGGTTGTTGAAAAGGATGCTGGGGAGTCGGTGGAAAGAATCGACTTGTCAGAAATATTGTTCTCCGGTTCCCCAGCGCCCGCAGCCCCCGTGCAAACCCAGCCCCACCTGAGGGAGGGCGGTGGGAAGCAGAGATCCCCATTGCCCTGGGTCACGCACGCGGCAACGTCAGGCCCGCCTCCTGGTGCCCAGGGTGACCTGTTCTAACAGAAGCTCTGATGCACGCCCACATGCGGGGTCAGCAGGCTCCTACGTCGCAGTCTGTATTCTCGCCCTGCGGAGGCGGCAGGGGGAACGGAGAGGCTGGGATGAACTGAGAGAGTAGCTCTGACGTATACACACCACTCTGTGTGAAGCAGCCAGCCAGCGGGAAGCTGGGGTCTAGACAGGGGGCTCAGCTCAGGGCTCCGTGATGACCCGGAGGGGTGGATGGGGGGTGGGAGGCAGGCTCAAGAGTGAGGGGATGTACGTGTACTTATAGCTGCTTCCCTGATGCTGGGAAGGATTGAGGGCTGGAGGAGAAGGGGGCAACAGGGGATGAGATGGTTGGGTGGCATCACCGACTCGATGGACATGAGTTTGAGCAGGCTCCGGGAGCTGGTGATGGACAGGGAGGCTTGGCGTGCTGCAGTCCATGGGGTCGCAGAGAGTCGGACCCGACCAAGCGACTGAACGACAATAATAAATAGCTGATTCGCCGAGTTACAGAGAAGAAACCAACATGACATTGTAAACGATGTATCTTCAAAAGAAAAAAAACAAAACCATAAAGAAAAAAAGAAAAGAATTCTTCTCCCAGAGTAATCATATGACCCAGTCTTCATTTACCAGCTCATCAACCCCCCCTCCCCCCATTCAAGTGTCTGAATGGTGAACACTTTGGTTCTCCGTGTTAAATACGGCAGTGTGTCCATGTCCATCCCAGACTCCCTGACTATCCCTTCCCCCATCCTTCCCCCTGGGGACCATAAGGTTATTACAGAGTATTGAGCAGAGTTCCCTGGGCTGTCCAGCAGGTCCTTGCTGGTTCTCCATGTTAAACACAGCCGTGTGTCCATGTCCATCCCAGACTCCCTGACTATCCCTTCCCCCATCCTTCCCCCTGGGGACCATAAGGTTATTACAGAGTATTGAGCAGAGTTCCCTGGGCTGTCCAGCAGGTCCTTGCTGGTTCTCCATGTTAAACACAGCCGTGTGTCCATGTCCATCCCAGACTCCCTGACTATCCCTTCCCCATCCTTCCCCCTGGGGACCATCAGGTTATTACAGAGTATTGAGCAGAGTTCCCTGAGCTGTCCAGCAGGTCCTTGCTGGTTCTCCATGTTAAACACAGCTGTGTGTCCATGTCCATCCCAGACTCCCTGACTATCCCTTCCCCCATCCTTCCCCCTGGTGACCATCAGGTTATTACAGAGTATTGAGCAGAGTTCCCTGAGCTGTCCAGCAGGTCCTTGCTGGTTCTCCATGTTAAACACAGCTGTGTGTCCATGTCCATCCCAGACTCCCTGACTATCCCTTCCCCCATCCTTCCCCCTGGTGACCATCAGGTTATTACAGAGTATTGAGCAGAGTTCCCTGAGCTGTCCAGCAGGTCCTTGCTGGTTCTCCATGTTAAACACAGCAGTGTGTCCACGTCCATCCCAGACTCCCTGACTATCCCTTCCCCCATCCTTCCCCCTGGGAACCATCAGGTTATCACAGAGTATTGAGCGGAGTTCCCTGTGCTGTCCAGCAGGTCCTTGCTGGTTCTCCATGTTAAATCCAGCCGTGTGTCCATGTCCATCCCAGACTCCCTGACTATCCCTTCCCCATCCTTCCCCCTGGTGACCATCAGGTTATTGCAGAGTATTGAGCAGAGTTCCCTGAGCTGTCCAGCAGGTCCTTGCTGGTTCTCCATGTTAAACACAGCCGTGTGTCCATGTCCATCCCAGACTCCCTGACTATCCCTTCCCCCATCCTTCCCCCTGGTGACCATCAGGTTATTACAGAGTATTGAGCAGAGTTCCCTGTGCTGTCCAGCAGGTCCTTGCTGGTTCTCCATGGTAAACACAGCCATGTGTCCATGTGCATCCCAGACTCCCTGACTATCCCTTCCCCCATCCTTCCCCCTGGTGACCATAAGGTTATTACAGAGTATTGAGCAGAGTTCCCTGGGCTGTCCAGCAGGTCCTTGCTGGTTCTCCATGTTAAACACAGCAGCGTGTCCATGTCCATCCCAGACTCCCTGACTATCCCTTCCCCCATCCTTCCCCCTGGTGACCATAAGGTTATTACAGAGTATTGAGCAGGGTTCCCTGGGCTGTCCAGCAGGTCCTTGCTGGTTCTCCATGTTAAACACAGCAGCGTGTCCATGTCCATCCCAGACTCCCTGACTGTCCCTTCCCCCATCCTTCCCCCTGGTGACCATCAGGTTATCACAGAGTATTGAGCAGAGTTCCCTGTGCTGTCCAGCAGGTCCTTGCTGGTTCTCCATGGTAAACACAGCAGGGTGTCCATGTCCATCCCAGACTCCCTGACTGTCCCTTCCCCCATCCTTCCCCCTGGTGACCATCAGGTTATCACAGAGTATTGAGCAGAGTTCCCTGAGCTGTCCAGCAGGTCCTTGCTGGTTCTCCATGGTAAACACAGCAGTGTGTCCATGTCCATCCCAGACCCCCTGACTATCCCTTCCCCCATCCTTCCCCCTGGTGACCATAAGGTTATCACAGAGTATTGAGCAGAGTTCCCTGAGCTGTCCAGCAGGTCCTTGCTGGTTTTCCATGTTAAACACAGCCGTGTGTCCATGTCCATCCCAGACTCCCTGACTATCCCTTCCCCATCCTTCCCCCTGGGAACCATAAGGTTATCACAGAGTATTGAGCAGAGTTCCCTGTGCTGTCCAGCAGGTCCTTGCTGGTTCTCCATGGTAAACACAGCAGTGTGTCCATGTCCATCCCAGACTCCCTGACTATCCCTTCCCCCATCCTTCCCCCTGGTGACCATCAGGTTATCACAGAGTATTGAGCAGAGTTCCCCATGCTGGCCAGCAGGTCCTTGCTGGCTCTCCATGTTAAACACAGCAGTGTGTCCATGTCCATCCCAGACTCCCTGACTGTCCCTTCCCCCATCCTTCCCCCTGGTGACCATCAGGTTATTACAGAGTATTGAGCAGAGTTCCCTGAGCTGTCCAGCAGGTCCTTGCTGGTTCTCCATGTTAAACACAGCCGTGTGTCCATGTCCATCCCAGACTCCCTGACTATCCCTTCCCCATCCTTCCCCCTGGGAACCATAAGGTTATCACAGAGTATTGAGCTGAGTTCCCTGAGCTGTCCAGCGGGTCCTTGCTGGTTCTCCATGGTAAACACAGCAGTGTGTCCATGTCCATCCCAGACTCCCTGACTGTCCCTTCCCCCATCCTTCCCCCTGGTGACCATAAGGTTATCACAGAGTATTGAGCAGAGTTCCCTGAGCTGTCCAGCAGGTCCTTGCTGGTTCTCCATGGTAAACACAGCAGTGTGTCCATGTCCATCTCAGACTCCCTGACTATCTCTTCCCCCATCCTTCCCCCTGGGAACCATAAGGTTATCACAGAGTATTGAGCAGAGTTCCCCGTGCTGTCCAGCAGGTCCTTGCTGGTTCTCCGTGTTAAACACAGCAGTGTGTCCATGTCCATCCCAGACTCCCTGACTATCCCTTCCCCCATCCTCCCCCCTGGTGACCATCAGGTTATTACAGAGTATTGAGCAGAGTTCCCTGAGCTGTCCAGCGGGTCCTTGCTGGTTCTCCATGTTAAACACAGCCGTGTGTCCATGTCCATCCCAGACTCCCTGACTATCCCTTCCCCCATCCTCCCCCCTGGTGACCATCAGGTTATTACAGAGTATTGAGCAGAGTTCCCTGAGCTGTCCAGCAGGTCCTTGCTGGTTCTCCATGTTAAACACAGCAGTGTGTCCATGTCCATCCCAGACTCCCTGACTATCCCTTCCCCCATCCTCCCCCCTGGTGACCATCAGGTTATTACAGAGTATTGAGCAGAGTTCCCTGAGCTGTCTAGCGGGTCCTTGCTGGTTCTCCATGTTAAACACAGCCGTGTGTCCATGTCCATCCCAGACTCCCTGACTGTCCCTTCCCCATCCTTCCCCCTGGGGACCATCAGGTTATCACAGAGTATTGAGCAGAGTTCCCTGTGCTGTCCAGCAGGTCCTTGCTGGTTCTCCATGTTAAACACAGCCGTGTGTCCATGTCCATCCCAGACTCCCTGACTGTCCCTCCCCCCATCCTTCCCCCTGGTGACCATCAGGTTATTACAGAGTATTGAGCAGAGTTCCCTGTGCTGTCCAGCGGGTCCTTGCTGGTTCTCCATGTTAAACACAGCCGTGTGTCCATGTCCATCCCAGATTCCCTGACTATCCCTTCCCCCATCCTTCCCCCTGGTGACCATCAGGTTATTACAGAGTATTGAGCAGAGTTCCCTGGGCTGTGCAGCAGGTCCTTGCTGGTTCTCCATGGTAAACACAGCAGTGTGTCCATGTCCATCCCAGACTCCCTGACTATCCCTTCCCCCATCCTTCCCCCTGGGAACCATCAGGTTATTACAGAGTATTGAGCAGAGTTCCCTGGGCTGTGCAGCAGGTCCTTGCTGGTTCTCCATGGTAAACACAGCAGTGTGTCCATGTCCATCCCAGACTCCCTGACTATCCCTTCCCCCATCCTTCCCCCTGGGAACCATCAGGTTATTACAGAGTATTGAGCAGAGTTCCCTGGGCTGTGCAGCAGGTCCTTGCTGGTTCTCCATGGTAAACACAGCCGTGTGTCCATGTCCATCCCAGACTCCCTGACTGTCCCTCCCCCCATCCTTCCCCCCTGGTGACCATCAGGTTATCACAGAGTATTGAGCAGAGTTCCCTCTGCTGTCCAGCAGGTCCTTGCTGGT
Source organism: Muntiacus reevesi (assembly GCF_963930625.1). NCBI lineage: Eukaryota > Metazoa > Chordata > Mammalia > Artiodactyla > Cervidae > Muntiacus > Muntiacus reevesi. The sequence goes on from NC_089271.1 coordinate 799,526, forward strand.
TCTCCATGGTAAACACAGCAGTGTGTCCATGTCCATCCCAGACTCCCTGACTGTCCCTCCCCCCATCCTTCCCCCTGGTGACCATCAGGTTATCACAGAGTATTGAGCAGAGTTCCCTGTGCTGTCCAGCAGGTCCTTGCTGGTTCTCCATGTTAAACACAGCCGTGTGTCCATGTCCATCCCAGACTCCCTGACTGTCCCTTCCCCCATCCTTCCCCCTGGTGACCATCAGGTTATCACAGAGTATTGAGCAGAGTTCCCTGTGCTGTCCAGCAGGTCCTTGCTGGTTCTCCATGGTAAACACAGCAGTGTGTCCATGTCCATCCCAGACTCCCTGACTGTCCCTTCCCCATCCTTCCCCCTGGTGACCATCAGGTTATTACAGAGTATTGAGCAGAGTTCCCTGGGCTGGACAGCAGGTCCTTGCTGGTTCTCCATGTTAAACACAGCCGTGTGTCCATGTCCATCCCAGACTCCCTGACTATCCCTCCCCCATCCTTCCCCCTGGTGACCATCAGGTTATTACAGAGTATTGAGCAGAGTTCACCGTGCTGTCCAGCAGGTCCTTGCTGGTTATGCATTTGAAACATGCACATAGTTTTATATAATCCTGTAATAACCCCTTTTTAAAAAGTCCTCTCCCCCATCCTGCCTGCTCCCCCCCACTCCCACTGGTAACCACTGTTTATTTTCCGTATCAGTGACTGATTCTTTTTTGTTGTTGTTGTTACACCTATCAGTTGTCTGTACTTTTTAGATTCCACTTATAAGTGATCGCAAACAGTATTTGTCTTTCTCTGAAGAGACGTGTCCCTTAAAAATGGCAGAAGCTCATTCCTCCTTTTGCTAAGACAGGAACAATTTAGTTACAGTGGATTCTCAACACCACAGCAATGGTGCTGGTTCATCTGGATCACTTTTCTTTCGTCCTCTTATTTTTTTTTCCCCCTTAAATGGAATTCACTCTCAGTTCTTTGGTAAATAATCTCCAGCTGTTTATAGAAAGTGGTGGCCCTGTGTATAAATCAGAAGCCTGTCATTTCTCAAAGGCCTTGTAGACACATTTCCAAGTATGGGCGAAGTCAAACTAAAATGACCTGTTTCCAATGCTGTCTTGGCTCAGGGGACCCCCCCAAGATGCCATGACCTCACAGGGGACCGTGAAAAAGGTTGTGGTTGTTCTTCGCTCATTCGTGTCCAACTCTTTGCGACCCCATGAATCGCAGCACGCCAGGCCTCCCGTTCCTTCACCATCTTTCAGAATTTACTCAAACCCACGTCCATTGAGTCAGTGATGCCATCCAACCATCTCACCCTCTGTCGTCCCCTTCTCCTCCCGCCTTCAACCTTTCCCAGCATCAGGGTCTTTTCCAGTGAGTCAGCTCTTCGCATCAGGTGGCCAAAGGACTGGAGCTTCAGTTTCAGCATCAGTCCTTCCAATGAATATTCACGACTGATTTCCTTTAGGATGGAGTGGTTGGATCTCCTTGCAGTCCAAGGGACTCTCAGGAGTCTTCTCCAACACCACAGTTAGAAAGCATCCGTTCTTTGGCGCTCAGCCTTCTTGATGGTCCAACTCTCACATCCGTACATGACTCCTGGCAAAACCATAGCTTTGACCATATAAAGTAATTAGTTTTTTGGCCTTGCTGGGTCTTGGTTGCTTCACAGACTTTTCTCTGGCTGCAGTGAGCAGGGGCTAGTCTCTAGGTGTGGTCTGCGGGCTTCGCATTGCGGTGGCTACTCTCGTTGCAGAGCACGGGCTTGCTCGCCCACAGCGCGTGGGATCTTCCTGGACCAGGGATCGAACCCGAGTCTCCTGCATTGGCAGGCGTATGCTTTACCCCGGAGCCACTGGGGAAGCCGGGAGAAACTAAGTCTTGATTTGGCGCCTCGTGACAAATCCCTCCTGTTTCCCGGTCGCCTGTCCTCACCCGACCTGTAGCCCCAAGAAGATGAATCTCCCCGGCAGCCCCCTAGTGGTTTCACAAAATCCAACATCCCTGCGCTTGCTTCCCTCACTGACAAAATTCACTTTAAAATCTCAACGCCCGGCGGCAGCGTCTTCCACGTGGGCTGCCGTGGTAAGACCAGCACTGAACTGCATGTTCCCGTTTGTCTGAGCGGCCAAGGATATTTCCACCAGACTTTGCCGACCGAACGCCAGACTGTGTTACTAAATGATCCAGAAAATGTCCTTTCCGGTCAGACTATGTCTCCAGGAGAAGAAAGAAAAAAAAAAAAAAGGAAAACAAAGCTGAAAACTGTGAAAGGAGGCTTCTTCTAATGCAATTGGACTTGAAATTGCCAACGTTTGGCAGAATGGGAAAGGCAGGACACACTGCAAGTTATATAAATTACCCAGAGCGGGGACGCTTTGTTTTTTCAAGGACAGGAAACGTGCTATTTGTCTCCCAACCTGTGAAACCACAGTGGGGAGCATAAGTCAGACTGATGTGGGCCCATCCGGGTGTGAGCACGGAATTCATCATGTTAGGACCAGCCAGCAGACCCAGGAGACAATATTTGGGGACGTCCCTCGTGGTCTAGTGACGGCGACTCAGCCTCCCCATGCAGGGGGTGAGCGTTCAACCCTTGGTCGGGGAACTTAAGATCCTGCACTTTATGTAGTGTGGCCAACAAGTAAAAAAAAAAATTAAAAATATAAAATGTAAAATGCCATCTTGGATTAAGACGCTTGCTGTGGTGGGAAGTGTAGACATTGTGAATAACAGCATGGAGGTTCCTCAAGAAACGAAAAATAGAACTACCATATGACCCAGCGATCCCACTCCTGGACATTTATCCAGAAAAGACAAAAACTGGAATTATAAAAGATCCATGCACCACCCCCCTCAATTTTCCTTGCAGCAGCATTCATGATAGGCGGGACATGGAAGCAAGCTAAGTGACCATCGACAGACCAATGGATGGAAGCTGCGGTCCGGATATATGATGGAATATTACTCACCCATGAAAAAGGAACAAATTTTTTTTTTTTTGAGTCAGTTGAATGGAGGTGGATGAACGTAGACCCTGTTATACAGAGTGAAGTACGTCAGAAAGAGAGGGACAAATATTGTATATTAACGCATACATATGGAACCTTAGAAAGATGGCCCAGATGAACCTATTTACAGAGAAGAAAGGGTCACGCAGATATAGGGAATGGACACGTGCACGCAGTGGGGAAGAAGACGGTGGGATGAACTGACAGAGCAGCCCTGACACGTACACACCACCGTGGGTAAAACAGACAGCTAGTGGGAGCCCGCTGTATAGACGGGGAGCTCAGCTCGGGGCTCCATGATGACCTCGAGGGGTGGATGGGGGAGGGAGGGAGGCTCAGGAGGGAAGAGGGATATGTGTACTTGTAGCCGATTCTCGTTATACGGGAGAAGCCAGCAACATTCTAAGGCGATTACCCTGCAGTCAAAAATAAGACCTTTGCTGTGCTAGAAAGTCAGTCGTGTTAATCCATCGCTCTCCGTTAAGACATTTAGCTCATCCCTGTAACACGGTTATGAAAACTGTTGTCAAGATTTCTGTCCCAAGGACGTGTTGATCGACCTTTCCGCTGACGTGTGTCAGCTTGAAAATCCTTGAGAATCAGCAGAAGTGCCTGCAGACGATGCAGCCGGGGCTGTGATTGGCATGACGAAGAGGCGCCGTCCTTGACGATGCAACTTCTAACCCCATGATGGTACCTGAGAGATTTATGGGGAAAATTCCGTCGTGCGCCATGGAGGGCTTCCACTGGAACATAAAACATTAAAGATATGAAAGACAGATAAGGCGGTAGCTGTCAGATGAAGGTCGAATTCACACAGATGGTGGTACTACTGGATTTTCTGAGGGTTTTCTTTTCTCTTCTTTCCTCCCTTTGATGAAGCAATTTATTTTACTTTCACAGAATGACGTCGATGTTTTGTAAACGATGCAGTGCAATTTCCCCCCATTTTACAATCAGTGTAAAACCTTAATAAATGACCTTGAAGCGCAGAACCAAATAGGACTTGCCCCACCTACAGACGAGTTCACTGAAGTGGAGAAACACGTCTAGATTCCAGGTGGAGCTTGTGTCAGGAGACCCCGAGCTTCGCTTTGACTCCTGGTCCCATATTCTCTCCCTGCTGACATTACCCTGTGTTGGCTCTTGTTCACTCTCTGAGTCATGTCTGACTCTTTGCGACCCCGTGGACTGCAGAACGCTAGGCTTCCCTGTCCTCCGCTATCTCCTGGAGCTTGCTCAAACTCATGTCCATTGAGTCAGTGATGCCGTGCAATCACCTCATCCTCTGTCGTCCCCTTCTCCTCCTGCCTTTCATCTTCCCCAGCATCAGGGTCTTTTCCAAAAGAAACTCTTTTCCAAAAGTTCTTCGCATCAGGTGGCCAAAGCCTTGGAGCTTCAGCTTCAGCATCCGTCCTTCCAGTGAATATTCAGGGTTGATTTCCTTCGGGACAGACTGATTGGATCTCCTGGCTGTCCAAGGGACTCTCAAGAGTCTTCTCCAGCACCACAGTTTGAAAGCATACAAAGATGTTATTCCTGTCTCCAGAAGCTGTTAAGACACATCCACGGTGCTAGCAAACCGCATCTCTGCTTAGGTGCTGTTGGAACGTCTCATCTTGCCAACGTTCATGGACTGTTGTCCACCACTGAAAGCTGGGCAACCAGAGGTTCCCCACGCGGGACAAACCTGAGACTTTGCTCATGCAGCGTGAGCTGTGGTCCTCCACCACTGTCCTCTGAGACCAAGAAATCCTGGGCTCCAGACACCCCAGCCCTGGGGGGGGTGAGGTGAGCCGTCCCGTACACGCGGCCGTAACGGATCAAAGGCTGGAGAGTGGGGTCCACCCTCCATCATAATATGTCATGTCATTTGTATGTGCAATCCTAAAACATAAAACGATGCAGATGAATCTACACGCAAAACAGAAAGAGACCCACAGACAGAAGAGAAACTTGTGGTTATCAGACGGGTCAGGTGATGTGGGGTAGGGGTAGATTAGGACTTTGAGATGAACAGATACACACTGCTATTTATAAAATACACAAAGAAGAAGGGCCTCCTGAATAGCACAGGGAACTCTGTTCATTACTCTGTAATAACCTATACGCGAAAAGAATCTTAAAAAAAAGAGTGGATATATGTGTATGTATAACACAATAACTTTGGTATACACCTGAAAATAACCCATCACTGCAAATCAGCTATACTGCAGTATCGGTTTCCCAGGTGGCGCTAGTTCTTTAAGAACCCGTCTGCCGATACAGGAGACCCAAGAGTTGCAGGTTCAGTCCCTGGATCAGGGAGATCCTCTGGAGGAGGGCATGGCAACCCACTCCAGTATTCTCGTCTGGAGAATCCCCATGGACAGAGGAGCCTGGTGGGCTACAGTCCACGGGGTCGCAGAGAGTCGGACTCGACTGAAGTGATTTAGCACGCACGCATGCTCCAACATAAAATAAAAGTTAAAAAAAAAAATCTGTAGATCTGTATGGTTTTCCCGAGCAACCTCTGAGTTGAGCAAGCTGTAGAACCTTGGGGGAAGGGTTGGACCCCTCCAAGCCTTAGTTTTTCCCCTGGACGGGATTAGATAATGGTTCCCCTTTGCCCGTTGAAGAGTTCCAACGTGGCAGGCAACTTGAACACGCGTTAGCTGTGTGTGCTGTTCCATTGGACCTGATGACCCGCGTCGGCTTTGTCTTACTTTCGGCTACACCAAGCCACGTGTAGAACTTCCCCGCCCACGGTTTGAAGTTAACGCCCGCTGCATTGAAAGCTCAGAGTCCCAACCGCTGGACCACCACCGCCACCGGGGAAGCCCTGAGTCAACCCTTCCAAAAGGGTTCTAGTGCCCTTAACCTAGGACACACGTCCATGAAGAGTTCAAACGTGTGAACTTCTCCTGCACGCGCAGCATGTCATAGGCAACTTTGAAATGGAACCACACGTTTTGTCAAAACGAGTCGCAGTCCCGTCTTTGCCATGGAGTGAACGGAAGGCGGGTTTTCAGACGCGTCCCGTCTCGAGGCACAGACTTTGTGAACAGAGGTGTCTCTGTTTTCTGTGTTGTGTGTTTACCGATGGTGACGGACGGAGCGTGAGGGAGGGGTTAGGAAAAGAAAAGAAAACAGAAAATCCCCACAACACCTGTTCTGAAGAGATAAGAACTCTGTTCTGCTCACAAGCGTAATTATAGTCATCACTCTCCCCATCCGAACGAGGACAGGCAGGGAGGCGGTTCATTCTCATTGAAATCCCTGAGGTCTTCATTCTTTCTGGGTGTTTGGTTGGAGAAAAAAAAAAAAAAACCAGTGAGTTTATTTCATTCTTTTCCCCAGAGTATTAAGAGCCGTGAACCCTAGTCTGCATGCATAATGAGAGCCTCTTTTTATATTCTTGAAGTGGAGCAGTATCAGTCTCACTTGATATCATTATTTTACTTTATTTGCAGTGGAAGCAAACTCTAGCTCTTTTATTATATATTAAACCTCTGCCTCGATGCCTCATGTAGTTATACCTCTGAGATACTGTTTGTGGGTTGGGTTCCAGACCACAGCTATAAAGCGGATATCACAATGCCGTGTGAATTTTTTTTTTCTCCACATGCATCAACCAGTCAGTCCTAAAGGAAATCAATCCTAAAGACTCACTGGAAAGACTGATACTTTGGCCCCCTGATGCAGAGAGCTGACTCATTATAAAAGACCCCGATGCTGGGAAGGATTGAGGGCAGGAGGAGAAGGGGACGACAGAGGATGAGATGGCTGGATGGCATCACCGACTCCATGGACATGAGTTTGAGCAAGCTCCGGGAGTTGGTGATGGACAGGGAGGCCTGGCGTGCTGCAGTCCATGGGGTCACAAAGGGTCAGACACAACTGAGCGAGCGAACAACAGGAACACGCCCTCGGTAAGTTATGTTTACGGTAGGCTGTTAAGTGTACAATAGCATTTATCTCTAAAAAAAAAATCAATGTAGATCCGTTTATTTCTAAAGAACCCTCAATATCCTGTGAGCCTTCAGTGAATTGTAGTAGTGACCCCAGAGCTCAGAGAGGCCATTCCTAATATAATCATTGTGAAGAAGTTTGAAATCCTGCGAGAATTACCCAAGTGTGAGAGAGACACAGAGGTGGGCACGGCGTGTTGGAAAAATGGTGCTGACCGACCTGCTCGATGCAAGGGCCGGGACAAACCTCCCGTCTGTAAAGAGTGCAGCATCTGGGACGCAATCCTGGTGTTTCTTTGAGTTCATCTTGGTTCCGTGAGGTCTCTGTGGCTGTGTTCCCGCTGCTCTCTAGTTGTGGTCCACGGGCCTCTCACTGCCGTGGCCTCTGCTGTGTAGGCGCACAGCCTCTTCGTACCTGGGCTTCGGTCATTGTGGCTCATGGGCCTCGTTGGTCCGAGACGGGTGGAATTTTCCTGGATCAGGGATGGAAGCTGAGTGTCTGCATTGGCAGAGGGATTCTTAACCACTGGGCTTCCAGGGACGTCTGCAGTCTTGTTTTTAAACTTTGTTTTCAAGGTAGTATAGTGCCCATTAAAAAAAAAATCCCCCACCTGTCTCATCACTCATCCATCCATCTGTCCACCCACACATCCATCCATCCATCCATGCACCCACCATCCACCCACCCATCCATCCATCCATCCACCCACTCATCCATCCATCAATCCACCCTTCCATCCATCCATCCATCCATCCATCCATCCATGTATCCATCCATCCACCCACTCATCCATCCATCCATCCATGTATCCATCCATCCATCCATGTATCCATCCATCCACCCACTCATCCATCCATCCATCCATGCATCCATCCATTCATGTATATATCTACCCATTGATCCTTCCACCCATCCATCCATCCACCCACCATCCACCCACTCATCCATCCATCCACCCACCCATCCATCCATCCATCCATCCACCCACCATCCACCCACTCATCCATCCATCCACCCACCCATCCATCCATCCATCCATCCATTCATCCATCCACCCATCCATCCATCTATCCATCCACCCACTCATCCATCAATCCATCCATGCACCCACCATCCACCCACCCACCCATCCATCCATCCGTCCACCCATCCATCCATTCATGTATATATCTACCCATTGATCCTTCCATCCATCCGTCCACCCACTCACCCATCCATCCATGCATCCATCCATTCATATATCTATCTACCCACCAATCCTTCCATCCATCCATCCACTCATCCATCTATCATCCATTCATATATCTATCCATCCATCCATCCATCTATTACATCCACTCATCTGTCCACCCAGACATCCATCCATCCATTGTCCATTCGTGTATCCATCAATGCATCCATCTATCCCCCATCCACTCATGTATTTATTCATCCATCCACCCACCCATCCACCCACCCATCCATCCATCCATCCATGCATCCACCCACTCACCCATCCATCCACCATCCATCCACTCATCCACCCAACCATCCATCCATCCATCCATCCATCCATCCATCCACCCACTCACCCATCCACCCAATCACCCATCCACCCATCCATCCATCCATCCACCCATCCACCCATCCATCCATCCATCCTCCCACCCACCCATTTGTTCATCCACCCACTCATCTACCCATTTACGCACCCATCCAGACTAACACCCCAATCCCTGACTTCCAGCCTGCAGACCTGTAGGAACTCTTTCTGTTGCTGAAGCCCCCCGCCTGGTATTTTTCTATGGCAGCCCGTGCAGACTCAGACAGTGTCCTTCTGTGTCTCCTTCTCTCCCTGAATATTGTGTATTCAAGGTTCCATCCACGTTGTTGCCTGTATCAGAGCTCCACTCCTTTTCATGGTTGCATAATATTCCACTCTGTGCATGGACCCCATGCTGTTGACCCATCCATCAACTTGATGGACTGTTGGGCCCCTCTTGTGTTTCAGTGATTGTGACTACACCTGCTGTGAAGTTTTGGGCGGGTCGTTTTGTTAGAACCCTAAGTTTCCATTCCTTTGGGTCTATATCCAGGAGTAGAAATGCTGGGCCGCAAAATCAAGTCAAACTGCCAGACTTTTCCACATTGGCACCACCCTTTCCATTCACACCAGAGGTTCCAGACGAGTCCTACTATCTCCAGATCCTGGTAAACATGCTCGTTTCTGTTTTTTGGACTAGAGCCTTCCTAGTGGGTGTGGAGGTTAGCAATCTGATGTGGCAAGGCCATCACGGACCAGCTTTCCAAGTTTCTAACTCATTGTTTGGGGTGACGGAGGGAGTGATGGCCATCCTTCTCATTGGTCAGATTCTGGGCTCAGCCAGACAGTCCCTGGAGATGGCTGCCACATCTGTCTCTCCTTCCCATATACCTAGGACCCTCATCAGCTCTTGAATGGACAGTCACATTCTCGATTGCCCATGGGAGATGCAGTCGGGGGTCCGCACAGGTCACACCCCTCCCGCCCAGGGATGGTTCATCACACGCTCTGGTTTCCGGTCACCCGGCTGGAGGAACTGTCCTCGTGACACCTGGTTTCCTTACATCTCTTAAACCTTTATGACAGCGTCAGGGGTGACGTCTGCTACAAGGACGTGTGTTTAAGATGCAGATTCTATAAGGTGGCAGTGTGTACCAAAGATATTTGCTGCATCGTGGTCAAATTATGGGGGGTATGGGTAACTGCCTGGGGCAGAGTGTCTGGGTGGAGGGCTCCCAAGATCTCATCCGAGAGGCGTCCCCCTCTTTGACTTGCACATGAGGGCAGATCCCCCGTCGTGGTGGGGCTGTCCCGAGCTGGGCTGGATGTCTGGACCATGCTTGGATTCTGTCCATTGAGCTCAGATGGGACTCTGGGTGCTCCACGAAATGAATGAGGCTGAGCCCACTATAGGGCCTGGGGAAGGACCTCCGGCTTCATGGCTGAGCGTGGCAGGGAGCAGAGAACCCAAAATGCACCCGTGGGGGGAGTATGAAACAGCACCCAGCTCAAGGGGTGATGGGAGTATTTCTCTACGATGTACAGATGTCCCCCCCAGCCAGGCTGGGGCTGCAGGCTCTGGGATGTCCCTGCGTTTGGCATTTCCAGCAGTGTTTGGTAGCTACGTTTGCTTTATTTATTTGCTTTTGGCTGTGCTGAGTCTTTTTATTTTAAATTATTTATTTTAATTCGAGGCTAATTACTTTACAACGTTGTGGTGGTTTTTGCCAGACATTAACATGAATCAGCCCCAGGTGTACATGGCTGTGTGCGACTTTCCCTAGTTACAGCAAGCAGGGGCTACTCTCTGGGGTGCGCGGGCTTCTCATTGAGGGGGCTTCTCTTGTTGTGGAAGACGGGGCTCAGTAGTGGATGGGTGCGTAGGTAGATAATGGACAGATGGACAAACGGACAGATGTATAGATCAAAGCGGGCTTCCCTGGTGGCTCAGCTGGGAAGGAATCCGCCTGCAAGGCAGGAGACCCTGGTTCCATTCTTGGCTCAGGAAGAGCCCCTGGAGAAAGGATGGGCTACCCACTCCAGTATTCTTGGGCTTCCCTGGCGCTCAGACTGTAAAGAAAAAACCTTACGTGCAATGCGGAAGACCTGGGTTCCATCCCTGGGTCGGGAAGATGCGCTGGAGGAGGGCGTGGCCACCCACTCCAGTATTCTTGCCTGGAGAATCCCCATGGACAGAGGAGCCTGGAGGGCTATGGTCCAGGGGGTTGCAAAAGAGTCAGACACGGCAGAGCAACTAAGCAGAGCACAGAGTAGACAAAAGACACATAGAGAGGTTCTTGATAGATGGACAGATAATAAGGACAGGTGGAGTCTGGGTTTCTGAAGCTAGTGTTTCTGAAGGTCTCACAGGAGGCTTTGTGGTTGCAGGCTCACTTTTTGTGGCTGATGGGCTTAGTCGCCCCGCAGCATGTGGGATCTTCCTGGACCAGGGATCGAACCCGAGTCCCCTGTGTTGGCAGGTGGATTCTGAACCAGTGGGCCACCAGGGAAGTCTGCGAAATTCACTTTAATTCTAAGCCTGTGCAAAGACTCCCCAGGACAGTGAATCTTTCCAATGGCGGCCTTGATGGGACCCCCACCACCCCCCGCCATGGCTGGGCATTGAGGACCTGGGCAGTTCTGGTCTCTTCGCTGAATGCATGGGCACAAGTGCAAAGCCTGCACCCCTGGCCGAAGCTCTTTAGGGGTGGACTGAAGCTCCAGGACCCGGCCCGAGACTGGGGCCACGTATTTCCCAAGTCCACGCTGCCCCAGGCAGATGCCACTGGTGCAGTGTGACAGGAGACTCTGGAGTTTGTGTTTCTGAAGCTCGGCCTCACGGGGGTCTCGGGTTTCAGGACCAAATAGGGGTTTTCTCCCCAACTGCGTTCTTAGAGTAACGCGGGTTTCTGGAGGGATGATGTGTGTCTGTTTGCATATATATAGAGAAAGTAGATACATATGTAGATATAAATCAGCGTGATGGTAGGTGATGACAGAGCACAAGATTGAGGTGATAGATACATAAATAAATAGATGATGCAGATATATAGATTAGAAGGGTAGATGGGTGACAGAAAATCAGTAGATAGGTTGGAAGACTGCTGATTGATGGATGGATAAACAGACCGATGTGTAGATGGACGAGATTGCTGAGAGATGGATAGACACATGACAAATAGGAAACAGGTGGGCAGATAGATTAGATAGATAGATGAATGTGAAAGTGTTAGTCAATTAGTCGTGTCTGACTCTTTGTGACCCCATGAATTGTATACCCCACCAAGTTCCTCTGTCTGTGGGATTCTCCAGGCAAGAATACTGGAGTGGGTTGCCATTCCCTTCTCCAGGGGATCTCCCTGACCCAGGGATGGAACCCAGGTCTCCTGCATTGCAGGTGGATTCTTCACCATCTGAGTCACCAGAGAAGCCTGAAATTGATGAATGGAGAGAGTAATAGATGATAGATAGTAGAATGATAGATTGGATGGATGCTAGGTAGCTAGATAATGGATAGACAGATGATAGATATGATAGATAGGTGGGTAGGTACTTGACTGTTAGGAAAGATAGGTGGATGGGTAGATGGATAAGACAGATAGGTGGGTAGGTACTTGATTGATAGATAAGATAGGTGGATGAGTGGATGGGTAAGTAAATAAGACAGATAGGTGGGGGGGCACTTAATTGTTAGGAAAGATAGGTGGATGGACGGATGGGTAGATAGATAATGATGGATGCATAGATAGATACCAAAACTGGTAAGACAGGGGTATGGATGGATAGATGGATAAATGGACAGATGTATGGATAAAAGAGACACGGATTGTTGGTAGATGGATAGATAATAAAAATAGGTGGAGTTTGTGTTTCTGAAACTAGTCACAGGGGCTTCTGGTTTCAAGAGCAAATTGGGGTTTTCTTCACACATGTGTTCCAAGATTAACACTGGCATTTTTGGAGGGACAGTGTGTGTGCATATGTATATATATAGACAAAGAGTAGATACATATATATATTAGATTATAGATCATATTAGCTCATAATAATTATAGATACTTAGATTATATAGATGATGCAGATATATGGATTAGATTGGTAGATAGATGGTAGAAAATTGGTAGGTAGATAGACAAATGATTAATAGATGGATAAATAGACAGATATATAGGTAAAAGATATATAGAGGCATCATTGATAGATGGATAGACAATAAAGTATCAGTGAATAGATGGATGAATAGATGAGAGATAGAGTGGTAGATTGATGGACGGATGGATGGATGATAGATAACAGATAAGATAGGTAGATACCGACTGCTAGATAAGACAGGTGAATGGATGGGTGGATGGATGGATGGATAGGTAGAGAGATAATTATGGATGGATAGATAGATACCTAGACTGATAGGTAAGATAGACAGGTGAATGGATGGGTGGATAGCTAGTTAGGTACATTGGTAGGTAAATAGATAATGTTAGATGGATAGATACATAGATAATATAGACAGGTGGATGGATGGATAGACAGATACTTAGACTGACAGATAAGATATACAGGTGATGGATGGATGGGTAGGTTGGTAGGTAAATAGATAATGATAGATGGATAGATATCTAGATAATATAGACAGGTGGGTGGATGGATAGATAGATACCTAAATCAATATATAAGATAGACAAGTTAATGAATGGATAGATAGATAGGTAGGTAAATAGATAATGATAGATGGATAGATAACTAGATAAGATAGACAGGTGGGTGGACGGATAGATAGATACCTAGATCAATAGATAAGATAGGTGAATGGATGGGTGGATAGATAGGTAGATAGATAATGATGGATGGATAGATAGATATCTAGGTTGATAAATAAGATAGGTGAATGGATGGATGGAAAGGTAGATAGGTACATAGGTAGGTTGGTAGGTAAACAGATTATGATGGATGGATAGACACCTAGATAATATAGACAGGTGGATGGACAGATAGACAGATACCTAGATCAATAGATAAGATAGACAGGTGAATGGATGGATGGATAGATAGGTAGATAGATAATGGTGGATGAATAGATAGATATCTAGATTGATAAATAAGATAGGTGAATGAATGGATGGAAAGGTATATAGGTACATGGTTAGGTTGGTAGGTAAACAGATAATGATGGATGGATAGATAGCTAGATAAGATACATGAGTGAATGGATAGACAGACACCTAGACTGATAGATAGGACAGACAGGGAATGGGTGGGTGGGTAGATAGATAGGTAGATGGTGGAGAGATATCTACCATGAGAGACTGGCTCATGGTGCCGCGGAGGCTGACAAGTCCTGAGATCTGCAGGTGAGGCCACAAGCTGGAGACCCAGGAAGAGCTCATGTTCCTGTTTAGGTCCACAGGCAGGAAGAGACCCGGGCCCCGCTGAGGGGTCGGGCAGGAGGGATCCTTTCTCACCTCAGGAAGGTCTGCAGTTCTGTTCTGTCCAGACCTTCAGCTGATTAGACGAGGCCCGCCCACACTAGGGACGGCTGTCTACTTTCTCAGCCCACCCGTTCAAGTGTTCGTCTCATCCAGGAACAACCTCCCGGACACACCCAGAGTCATGTTCAGCCACCTCCCCGAGACTCCTGCGGCCATCGAGCAGACACGTGCGGTTCATTCACTCGGGCCCCACCTGGTGGGACCGATTCCATCCAGATCTCTATTTATGTATTTGGTGCCTGCGCGCTCCATCATGTCTGAGTCTCTGCGGCCCCATGGACGGCGCCTGCCAGGCTCCACTCTCCATGGGATTCTCCAGGCAAGAATACTGCAGTGAGCTGCCATGTCCTCCTCCAGGGGATCTTCCGACCCAGGGATCAAACCCAGGTCTCGTGTATTGACAGGCTCATTCTTTGCCGCTCAGCCACCGGCAAAGCCCCTGGTTTATCACAGATCGAGTTAACTTTGTTATGACGTGACGTATAGAAGCATGGTGTTGTTCTTGCACATGGCTGGCCCCAAGCCTTCTAGCACCACTTGTTGAAAAATGAATGATTCTTTCCCCATTGAATTATCTTACCGACTTTGTTAAAAATCCATTTACCCTGTAAGCATGGTTGTCTTTTCACATGGTTTCCTTATTTCTATTAGTTCATGCCTACTCCAATGTTAGTGATGCACCGGTTTCTGGTTTTAGCTTTTTATTTTGCATTGGAGTACAGTCGATCAACAATGTTACTATGTTTTCGGTATATATACACACATACATGTATATGTAATTTTTCAGATTCTTTTCCATTGTAACTGATTACAGGGTATTCAGTATAGTTCCCCATGGTATACAGTAGGTCCTGCCTGTCTATTTTGTATACAGTGGTGTGTATCTGTGAATCTCAAACTCCCAATTTATCCCTCTGCGCCTTCCTCCTTGAAAACCAGAAGTCGATTCTCTAGGTCTGTGAGTCTGCTTGTTTTGTAAACGCTTTCATCTGGGTCATAGTTTAGATTCCACATCTAAGTGATCTCATATGGTGTTGGCCTTTCTCTGACTTACTTTGTATGATCATCTGCGGGTTCATCCATGTGGCTGCAAAGGGCATTATTTTATTGTTTTTTATGATTGAGTAGTATTTCACTGTATGTGTATGTGTGTGTGTGTGTGTGCGCGTATGTATTATGCCATGCCTTTCCCTGGTTGCTCAGTGGTTAAGAATCCAGCTGCAATGCAGGAGACAGGGTTAGATTCCTGGGTCGGGAAGATCCCCTGGAGAAGGACGGCGCAACCCATTCCAGCATTCTTGCCTGGAAAATCCCATGGACAGAGGAGCCTGGTGGACGACAGTCCTTGGGGTCACAAAGAGTCTGACACAACGTGGTGAGTACCCGACAACAATAACAGACAAATATATCACATCTTCTCTATCCTGAAAGTGAAGGTTGCTCAGTCGTGTCCGACTCTTTGCGACCCCATGGACTATACAGTGCATGGCATTCTCCAGGCCAGAACACTGGGGTGGGTAGCCTTTCCCTTCTCCAGGGCATCTTCCCAACATAATATCTTTTTGAACATCTTACTTTATAAAGGACTATAGCTAATTAATAATGTTGTGATAGTTTTGGCTGGACTGCAGAGGGACTCAGCCATGCATACACATGTATCCATTCTCCCCTAAACTCCAACAATACTGATAAGTGTTTTAAAAATGTTTAACTTCTAATTATTTATCGCTACTCTATAAAAAAATGCCATTGACTTTTATAAACTAGCCTTGTTTTGTGTGAGATTCTTGCTAGACTCACACGACTTCTCTGAGCATCCTTTTCTCTAGGCATTTCTTAGTCTTTCTATCTAGACAGTCAGTTTTTCATTTTTTTTTAAACAGAGCTTTCCTTCTTCCTTGCGGTCAGACTGCATGTTCTTTCCTCATATCCCCGGTCTCACTGTAGCATGTCTCATTGGATGGTGCCCAAGAGAGTGAGCTGGCTTCCGCATCTTTCCCGACCCTCTTAGGGGAGCAGTCTTTAACCATGAAGGACAATTAGCTGGCAGTGTTGGTAGGCGCTTTTTACAGGTGTAAGAAGTCTTTTCCATTCTTAGTTTGAGAAGCACTCTTATTATTTAGCTTTTCTTTAATCGGCATATACTTGCTTTTCAGTGCCGTGTTGGTTTCTAGTGTACAATCAGCGTGAATCGCCATGTGTGTGCATAAATCCCCTCCCTCTTGGTTCACACCTCATCCCGCCCCGCTGGGTCATCTCAGAGCCCCGAGCTGGGCCCCCTGTCTACACAGGGGCTCCCACTGACTGTCTATTTTACACACAGTCATGTATAGAGGTCACAGCTATGCTCTCGATGCACCCCACCGTCTGCTTCCCCTCCTGGGTCCGTTCTCCACGCCTCCTTCTCTATTTCTGCCCCTCAAGCAGGTTCCTCAGTTCCATTTTTTCTGAGATTCCATACATTTTGAAGAACATCAAAGAGCGCTGACATCTGCCAGCTGGCTTTCCTGCGTCTCCTGAGGGCATAGACTTTCTATTCCACGGTCTTCCGTGGTCACGGTGAATCACCTAGGTTTGTTTCCAAGGTTGAACCAGTATCCCGTTTCTAGGAAGGAGTCCTGTTTCATTCAACCCTCGTTCATGGAAATTGCTCTGTTGGCACTGATGCTTTTGACTTTTTTTAAATGCATGATGAAGCCAGCATTACTCTGATTAAAAACTTGTGAAAGTGTATCTATTTTACATGGAGGATAATTGCGGTCTTGTGATGGGCTGTGCCTTACACGGACGTGAATCAGCCATAGGCATGCATGTAACCCCTCCCTTTTGAATCCCACCTCCCTCCCCAGCCCACCCTTCGGATTGTCACAGAGCGCCGCCTTTGGGTTCCCCGCGTCACACGTCAGGCTGGCTCTCTATCTCACATATGGTCAAAGCAGACTTAAGACATTACAAGCATACAAGACCCTTGGCAAGACTTCGTTAACAGCAAATATGCCAAAATCCTTAACATCATGAGCTGACAAGTATTCCCCCTACTTCTGCTTCTGGCAATGTTTGTAGAGAACAGAGATCTTTTTTTCCCCTTAAATATTTGGTAAAATTTGCCTGTGAAAGCATGCAAGTTTGGAGGTTTTTTTTTTTTTTTTCAGTCCAAAATATTAAGCTATCAGTCTAATTCCTTTAGTAGATTGTTCTTGTATTAATCGTTCAGTCATGTCTGACTCTTTGTGACCCCATGGACTGCAGCCCACCAGGCTCCTCCATCCATGGGATTCTCCAGGCAAGAAGACTGGAGTGGGTTGCCATTCCACGCTCCAGGGGATCTTCCCGACCCAGGGATTGAACCCGGGTCTCCTGCATTGACAGGCGGTTTCTTTACTGTTCACACCACCTGGGGAACCCACTGTAGTAGTTACAGGACAGTTATTCATATTTTTTCTGAGTGAATTTTGATGAGCTGTGTATTTTAAGGAATTTAGATGTATTTATCTAAGTTGTCAGGTTGGTGAACATGAATTTGTTTGTACTCTTTTGTTAGTAATCTTTTGTTAAAGATTTTTTTTTATGTGAATCATTTTTAAAGTCTTTATTGACATTGTTAAAATGTTCCTTCTGTTCTGTTAGTTTTTGGCCAGGAGGCTTGTGGGAGGGTCCTAGCTCCCTGACCAGGGATTGAACCCACCACCCCCTGCATTGGGAGATGAAGTCTCAACCACTGATCTGCCAGGGAAGTCCCTCTTATTTATTTTTTAATGCAGTCCATACAGTCTGAGTGATGTCCATTCAGCCTCTTTCATTCTTGGTCTGTTATTTATTTTTTATTTTATTTCCTGGGTTGATTCTTTACCAGCTGAGCCACAAGGGAAACCCAAGAATACTAGAGTGAGTAGCCTGTCCCTAATGCGGGAGACCCGGGTTTGGTCCCCGGGTTGGGAAGATACCCTGGAGAAGGGAAATGCTACCCACTCCAGTATTCTGACCTGGACAATTCCATGGACTGTATAGCCCATGGGGTCGCAGAGGGTTGGACGTGACTGAGCGACTTTCACTTCACTTCCTGGATTGATTTGACGAGAGGTTTGTCAGTTTATCGTCAGTTTATTGACAAATTGGGGAACCAGTGTTTGATTCAATTGGCCATCTCTGCTGCTTTTCCATTTTCTATTTCATTGATGTATGCTTATTCCTGTTTCCTTGTTTCTACTTCTTTGGGGTTTAGTAGGGTTTTCTTTAATTTCGTAAGGTGAGAGCATAAAATATTGGCTCTAAACTCTTCTTTCTTCCTGCAGCCATATAACCCTGAAAATACTCCTTTCAATGCAGTCTCACCTGCATCCCACAAATATCCTTGTCAACTTGTGTTTGCATTTTTTTTTTAAGATTTTTTAATGTGAACCTTTTTTTTTTTTTAAGTCTTTCTTTGATTTGCTACAATATTGCTGCTGCTTGATGTTTTGGTGTTTTGGCTGCAAGGCCTGTGGGATCTTAGACCAGGCGTTGAACCTGCAGCGTCTGCACTGGAAGGCAGTCTTAACACCTGGGCCGCCAGGGAAGGCCCTGTGTCTGCATTTTTATCCAGTTCCAGATATTTTTCTGTTTCCCTTCCTGGTTCTTTTACTTCCCTTTGGCCTTTTGGGTTATTGGATTATAACCCTTTGTGGGTTATTTTGAAATGAGCTGTTGAACTGATCGATCCTGGGGGACTTTACGTAACTTTCTGTTACTGATTTCCAGCTTAGTTCTGTTCTGGTCAGAGAACACGTCCTGCAAAATTTCAGCCCTTTAACGGTGTAGTCTTCTGCTTTCTGGCTCAGAATTGGTTGATGTCAGTGGTTAATTCAGGGGCGCATCAAGCTTTTTCTGTCCCCATGGTTTATAAACATCCATCAGGTCATCCTGGGTGGTGGACTTTTCCAGAAGCAATGATTCACTGGTATTTAGATTTTTTTTTATTACACTTTTTATCTTGTATTGGGATGTAGCCGATTAACAGTGCTGTGATGGTTTCAGGTGACCAGTCAAGGGACTCAGCCAGACCTACACGTGTCTCCGTTGGTCTACACGGATCCCTCCTCCTTGCCGCCTGCGTCTTCCCGCCCCAGTTTATCCCAGAAAGGAGGAGGAGGTCCCATGCAGCAGGGGCACGAAATCCCCCACACAAACATCTGAGTCTAAACTGGTCACTCTCAATCTCTGTGGATTCTGCCTCGAGGGGACGCTTGCTGACGCCTGGGGCGCTCTCTGCTGCCCAGTACTCAGCGGGGAGAACGCTCCTGCCGCGTGCTGGGTGGGGACCGGGGTCGCCGCTCCGCACCCCGCAGGGCTAGGACGCCACCGCGCATCAGAGTCACCCAGTCTGCCGTGCCTGCTCGGGGTTCCTCAGCCTCAGCCCCACTGGCGTCTGGGGCCGGACAAGTCCCTGATGGGGGAGGTCCTGGGCCCTGTACGGGGTGTGGAGGAGTGGCCCTGGGCTCCCCACACCTCATGCCAGGGGCAGCCCCTGCCCCCATCGCTGTCAGGGACAGAAAGTCTCCAGACGTTGTTATATGTCCCCTGGGAGGGTAAAGTCCTTCCAGTCTGTGAACCACAGCCATAGGTGCATACCTGGATGGATGGGTGATTGATGGGTGTCTAGTTGAGATAGATGGATGATGGATGGATGGATGGATGGGTGGATGGATGGATAGATGGATGGATGGATGGATGGATAGATATATGGGTGGATGGATAGATGGATGGATGGATCGATGGATGGATGGATTGATGGATGGATGGATGAGATAGATGATGATGGATGGATGATGGATGGATATATGGATGGATGGATGGATAGGTAGATATAAGGATCAACGGATGGATACATAGATGGTTGGATGGATGGATAAATGTATGGATAGACAGATGGGTAGATGGATGGATGGATGTGTGGATGGATGAATAGATGATGGATGACGGATAGATGGATGGATGGATGAGATAGATGGTGATGGATGGATGGATGGATAGGTAGATATATGGATAGATGCATGAATGGATGGATGGATGGATGGATAGGTAGATATATGGATGGATGGATGAGATATGTGATGATGGATGGATGGATGATGGATGGATGGATACGTAGATATATGGATCAATGGATTGATGGATGGATGGATAGGTAGATATATGGATAGCTGGATGGATAGATAGGTGGATGAATGGATGGATAGGTAGAATAAGTAGATAGATGGATAAGTAGATAGATTGATACTTAGACAGCCATGCTAGGTCAAGATTTCAAGCCACACTCTGATAGATGCATGGATGGATGGGTGGACACATAGATGGTTGGATTGGTGCATAGATGCATGGATAGATGGATGGATGAATGGATGGATGGATGGATGATACATAGATGGTTAGATGGATGGATAGATAGATGAATGGATGGAGAGATGCATGGGTGGATGGATGGATAGATAGATGAATGGATGGATAGATGCATGGGTGGATGGATGGATGGATGGATGGATGGATGGATGCACAGATAGACAGATAATCAGACAGCCGTGACTGCTTAGGGTCTCTCCATCTCAGCAAGCTGACACCGGGTCTGAACGCCTCTCCAATTTAGGCATCCTGTGTCCGGTGGGGTGTGGAGCGACACCCCTGGTCGCCCCCCACCACACACAAGGAGCACTCCCTCCCCCATTGCTGTTACAGCCAGAACATCTCCAGACGTTGTTTTATGTCCCCGGGGTGGGAGGTGGGCAGGTCATCTCAGGTTTCCAACCAGAGCCGGAAGTAGATACACAGATGGATGGAGAGATAGTTGGATGGGTGGGCAGATAGATAGATACACAGACAGACAGCTGGGTGGACAGACGGCCAGACAGGTGGTGTCTCTCATGCTTGGTCAGCATTTCTCAGCCTCAGCAGTGCTGACATGTGGGAGTTGGACCAGTCTCTGATGTGGGGCGTCCTGGGCATTGTGGGGTGTGGACCAGCATCCCTGGTCTCCCCCCACCACACGCTGGGAGCATCTCTGCCCACTCTGAGTCATAATAATTGTCTTCAAGCATCAGCAAATGTCCATCAGGGAATAAAGTCACCCCATTTGGGTGGTGCTCATGGTAAAGAGCTCGTCTGCCAGTGTAGGAGACTTAAAGAGACTCAGGTTCGATCCCTGGGTCAGGTAGATCCCCTGGAGGAGGGCATGGAAACCCACTCCAGTGTTCTTGCCTGCAGAATCCCATGGAAACTGGAGCCTGGTGGGGTACAGTCCATGGGGGTCGCAGAGTCGGACACAACTGAGCGACTAACAGTTTTTCTCTCTCTCTAGTCCAGACGCCTTTCTCCAAGCAGGGTCTTGGTGCAGTATTCATGCAAGATTTTCTGAACAAAACAGGAACTGGCTCAGGGGGAATAAAAAGCAAAAACCCTTTGTAATTGGGTTATTAGGCAAAACTCCAGAGCAGAAGCAGGTCATTAAAATAACGCCGAGTATAGGTGACATTTCTTCCCCTGGAAGCAGTTGTTTCAGGACCTTAATTCTTTCATGGTTGAGAAGTTTCAATATTAAGATGTTCCCGGATTACACACACTCTCCCCAGAGCCACCTGTGTGGCCAGAATTTGTGATGGGCTCTCAGACGGGCATTTTTCTTTTGCAGACGTTTCTGTGCTGGGTTATGATGGCTGTTCAGTGGCTCAGTCATGTCTGATTCTTTGTGACCCCATGGACTGCAGCAGGCCAGGCCTCCCTGTCCATCATCAACTCCCGGAGCTTGCTCAAACTCATGTCCATCGAGTCAGTGATGCCATCCAACCATCTCATCCTCTGCCGTCCCCCTCTCCTCCTGCCCTCAATCTTTCCCAGCATCAGGGTCTTTCCCAATGAGTCAGTTCTTCACATCAGGTGACCAAAGGATTGGAGCTTCAGCTTCAATATCAGTCTCTCCAATGAATAATACTCAGGACTGATTTCCTTTAGGATGGACTGGTTGGATCTCCTTGCAGTCCAAGGGACTCTCAAGAGTCTTCTCCAACACCACAGTTCAAAAGCATCAATTCTCTGGTGCTCAGCTTTCTTTATAGTCCAGCTCTCACATCCATACATGACCACTGGAAAAACCATAGCCTTGACTAGACGGACCTTTGTCAGCAAAGCGACGTCCCTGCTTTTTAATATGCTGTCTAGGTTTGTCGTAGCTTTTCTTCCAAGAAGCAGGCATCTTTTAATTCCATGGCTGCAGTCACCACCCACGATGACCCTGGTACTTCGGATGGGAGGCTGGCCGCCTCCACAGCCCCTGGGGAAGGCGTGAATTTGTTTTGTTTGATGACGATCGCTATTCCATTCGTTGCTAGAGAGAGGTTGGTTGAGGAATGGGCCTGAGTCCAGTGCGGGGAGGTGAGATGAGGCGGTGGGAATTCCAGGTTTGAATTCTGCTTAGGGGCTTGGACTCCACGGCCGTGGGATGCTGTGCGTATAAAGTGATTCTCTGGTTGTGACCTGTTAAACACTGAAGTGTGTGTGTCCCCAAAGGCATATACCTAAGTCCTTTTGCCCGTCCCCCCCACCCACTGCAATAGGACCTCAGGTTGTGGTTCTATTAGGAGATGAGTCTGCATTTCATTTTTTTTAATTTGTTTTTAACTGGAATATAATTGCTTTCCAGGATTGCTGGTTTCTGCCACAGAGCAGCGTGAATCAGCCGTGTGTATCCAGGTATCCCACCCCCACCCCAGGTCATCACGGAGCCCCGAGGTGAACTCCGCGTGCTAGACACCAGCTTCCCACGGGCGATCTGTTTTACACGTGAGCATGTGTCTATGTCAGTGCTACTGTCTCAGTTCGTCCCACCCTCTCCTTCCCCCGCTGGGTGACAAGTCTGTTCCCTACCTCTGCGTCTCTGTTCCGGCCCTGCAAACAGGGTCATCAGTTTCATTTTTGTTTTTTAGGTTCCGCATATATGCGTTAATATACGGTATTTGATTTTCTCCTGCTGACTGACTCAACTCTGTATAACAGGCCCTCGGTTCATCCCTCTCAGTTCAACTGAATCCCACTCGTCCCTTTTTATGACTGGCTAATATTCCATAGTATTTACACACCACATTTTCCTTATCCACCCCTCTGTCCATGGATATCTTGGTTGCTTCCATGTCCTATTGTAAAACAGGCTGTTGTGAAACAGTGAGGTTGTGAACCTTGGTGTGTGTGCATCTTTTTGAATTCCAGAGCCATCGTTTATTTTTATTTTTTTTTTAATTGAAGATAAGCACTTTACTCTCATTTCTTGATGATCTGAGCAAATCTCTGAAGAAGCAGTCCAGGTTCACTCTATGTGGACGTCTGATGGTTATTCCCACGGCGAATGTAGCTCTTTCCCGTGATTCTAGCCATCGGTTTGATCTCAGCGATCGCAATCTCTCCACCCAGGAGCTGGTGGCTTGTGGTCTGCAGATGGTCTGGGGTGTAGGTGTATTATCCACTGTGTGTCCTGTCTTCTGCGACTACCTGGCTTTCCAGACAAAGCTGCTTCCCCTTCGCATTCACCCTTGTGACTCTCGGCTCTTTTTGCAGAGCGGGTGCCGAAGCGTCCCTTGGTTGATGCCCCTTGATTCTATTTTCTTAGCGACGTAGGTTTAACCACCGCTGTGAACTGGCCATGAGTGACCCTGAGCTGTCTCTCCTGGTCAGTGACTCACAACTCTGGCTTCCCTGAAGGGACCCCTGGGAGCTTTGAAAAATCCTGATGGCAGGACGCAGCCCCAGACGCTCAGATATATTTGATCGGGGGTTTGCAGGGTGGGCAAAGGTATTCTAAATTCTCCGCAGCAGCACACAGGAGCTACTGAGATGGGTGGGCATTCCTCACTGTATGCTCTCTCTTCGTCGTAGCTGGGGAGGGTTTTGCCCCCAGGACACCCCAGGAGTGAGAGTCTTTGCTGTCCGAGCCGCCTGTCATCCTGGCTTTAGCAGTGAGGCTGCCAGGAGGCTCTGTCTCAGGGGACCCCCCTCTGACGGAGACTTGACAAGGAAACGGGGAGAGAAGGTGCTTTCAGTTAAAAATTTTTTTACATTGAGGTATATAGTTGATTTGCAATGTTGTGATATTTTTCAGGTGTACACCAAAGCTGTTCACTCATGTCCGACTCTTTGCGACCCCATGGACTGTAGCCCGCCAGGCTCCTCTGTCCGTGGGATTCTCCAGGCAAGAATACTGGAGTGGGCTGCCATGCCCTCCTCCAGGGGATCTTCCCGACCCAGGGATCAGACCCGCGTCTCTTGTGTCTCCTGCATTGACAGCCGGGTTCTTTACCACCGTCGCCACCGGGGAAGCCTGTTCTGTAACATACATGTATTGAGATACTTTGTAACGCAGTATACATTGTGTAACACAGATCATACATGGGGTATGTGCACCATTGCATCAGTCGTGTCTGGCTCTTTGGGACCCCACGCACCCGAGCCCACCAGGCTCCTCTGTCCATGGGGCTTCACAGGCGAGAACACTGGAGTGGGGGAGTTCCCTGGGGTCCCCTGGCAGAGCTTCCACGCTCCCCGTGCAGTGGTCTGGCGGTCGATCCTTGGGCAGGGAAGTAGATTCCATGTGCTGCAGCTAAGACCTTGTGCAGTCCAATGGGGGAAAAAAAAAAGAAAAAGAGTGCTGGAGTGGGTCGCCGTGCCCTCCTCCAGGGGATCTTTGCCACCCAGGGATCGAACATTTGTCTCTTCTGTCTCCGGCACTGGCAGGCGGGTTCTTCACAACCAGCGCCGCCTGGGAAGCCCTCTACAGACGTTACAATGTGTAAGACAGATAGCTAGTGGGAAGTTCCTGTAAAGAGCAGGGAAGTCAGCCCGGGGCTCTGTGATGACCTAGAGGACTGGGATGGGGAGGTGGGAGGGAGGCTGAAGAGGGAGGAGATATAAGTATACATACGGCTCATTCATGCCGCTGTACAGAAGAAGCCAGCGCAAAACGTTAAAGCAACTACACTCCAATTAAAAATTTAAAAATAAAGAAAGGATGCAGTTTGGATCCGAGAGGAGAAATAGGAAATCAGTCCCCTCTCTGTGGGTTCCCTGGTGTCTCAGACGGTAAAGAATCTGCCTGCAAGGCAGGAGACCAGGGTTCAATCCCTGAGTCGGGAAGATCCCCTGGAGAAGGGAATGGCTACCCACTCCCGGTATTCTTGCCTGGACAATTCCATGGACTGAGGAGCCTCGCAGGCTACAGCCCATGGGGTTGCAAAGAGTCGGACATGACTGAGCAAGTGGCACTTTTTCATTTTCACCAGACTTCGGGTTAGAAGGTGCGGTTGATGGCATGAGTTGCTCACATTTTTTTTTTTTTTTCCTTCCTCCATGACTTTGCCCTGACTCATTTTTTTTTCACAAGAGGACCACACCTCCCTCGTCTCTAGACTTTGGAGTTTGCATCCATTTTGCTTCCTCTTTTGGAATATCAGCGGAAAATGCTGCAATCCCAAATGGTTCGAGCTGTCCTCTATAGACTACGTTCCAAAAATAAGCCCAAGATAACCACTGGTTCCAAAAATAATAAAACCACGTGGAGCAGACATGTATTTAAATGGATCCACTGATTTCTGATTAGCCAGAGTGGGGAGAACCCAGCCTCGGTCAGCCTAGCAGTCACTGATTAATAGACTCATAGGTCTGAAAAAATAACTATTGTGGTAGGGCTTTGAGATGTAGGACTCTTTGTTATGCAGCATATTTTAAGTCATAGCTGACTGATACAGAAAACGAGAATCTTCTAGGCAGGGAAAGGTTCTCAGCACCACTTCTATTTTGTAAGAAAATCTCCTGCAAATGGTCTAGAGTCTATCTTATTTTCAGCAGGGTGTGGGATCGAGATTTAGGGAAGTAGCTCATATGCTTTTCTTTGTAATCAAACATACGCCAACAGGTATTCCCCTGGACATTTCAAATCTCTTGCATGCGTGATAAAAATTTTAACACTCTGATGCCAGTGATGGTTGTGTGGATGGGATAGGAACGGGTGTGTGTGTAAGAGTTTTAAAGCCAGTCTTCCCTTGACTCTCTTCTCTTCAGACGTCATTACTACTGTGAACTTAGAATGTATCCTTCACGTCTGTGCATTGCCTTTGTCTTCATTCATGTACATATTTCTACAAATAAAAGCCAGAATTTATTTCATAAAGAACCCACAGATACAGCAATCCGTTCTCTTATACGCTGACTGGTTTGGTTTAGTTGCTTAGTTTTGTCTGACTCTGTGCGACCCCATGGACTGTAGCCCGCCGGCGTCCTCTGCCCATGGGATTCTCCAGGCTAGAATCCTGGAGTGGGTTGCCATTTCCTCCTCCAATATGCTGACTAGATGTCACAAATAATAATTCAAAATCTCTTCCCTTTCCTGAAGCTGCTGCTGCCATGATTCCCCGACACTTTACAAATGCCTGTTTGACAAATAGCATTTTTATCAGCTGAAAGAAAAATAGACTCAAATTACCACAACATCCATTTTCAGGCAGGAAATTTGAGGCATTTTGTGCCTCCTTAACGGATGATAATTTTTCGACTCCAGAAGGAAGCTGTTTTCCAAAAAGATGTTTCTCCTGCCGGAGTCAAACTTCCACTAATTAAAACCAAACAAGTGACTTGATTTAGAGGCTGACACCATCCCAGCTGTGTGCACACAGTCCTATTTGTTTGTTTTTGACTTTCTGGATGAAAAAAGTCAAAGTGGGTGGATGAAGGAGGGGAGAAAAATGAGCCGTTTCGGAAATAAATCCTGCTGCGTACACTTGTAATTAAGCTCCGAAGAAAGACTTGTGTACATGTGAGTTAAACTGTAAATGCCTTAATAGAACCCAATTAGTTATGCATTTGGAAACTTTAGTGTTGTAAATGTGGAAATCTCTGTTTTGGTGATACGTCTGCCAGCTCAAAGAAACAGAATTTCAGCGCTGTCGCTCCGGGGTGGACGAAGCCCGTATGTCTGGGCAGAGAGAAGGTTGCTGGCTGATTCTGGAATTTTCTCGCCAATGCTGGCCCCAACTCCTTCTTAAAAGATGTCAGATTTCTTCATCCTTTTCTGCGTTCCCCTGCCCTGAGCCCGTACCCCAGGACAGCTGTCTCTGCATGCCCCCAAGGGCTGGTCCTTTGATGGGGATTATATTAGGAAACTCATGCAACCCAGCCAGTACTATGGATTCTTTTTGGAGAAGATCCTCCCCCCCCACCCACCGCTGTGGGGCTTGTCTTCTGGGGACGTCTCGTTGTTCCTAAGAGAAGACCAGAAAACAAGATCGTTTTCTGGATTCTCTCAACCTAAGAGCATCCGGAAACCTTGCCTCTGAGATTTACCCAGTGGGACTTCTGGAAACAGGCGTTATAGGAAAAGACCGGGTTCAGAAAGGGATCAGGATTTTGTTTTAGTGACCCATCCATGAGTTTTCAAGGCATGAAGACAATGAAAAGTCAGAGGAGCCGGGCTCTTCCAGAAAGACCGCTGAGGAGTTACAGGAGAGAGAGATGAGCGATTAGAATAAGGGGGTGTCTCAGAAGAAGGTGGACCTCGGTGGTCCCTGATCCGCTGAGAGTCACGTCGGAGGAGGGAAGGGAAAGAGGTGCATGTTCATCAGAGGCATAGCAAATGAGCTCAAGTCGTTTGGGTTTCAGTCACTAAAGTCGCGTCCACCTCTTTGTGACCTCATGGTCTACAGCACGCCAGGCCTCCCTGTCCATCACCATCTCCTGGAGCTTGCTCAAACTCATGTCCGTCGAGACAGTGATGCCATCCAGCCATCTCATCCTCTGTCGTCCCCTTCTCCTTTAGCCTTCAACCTTTACCAGCATCGGGGTCTTTTCAAACGAATCAGCTCTTTGCATCAGGTGGCCAAAGGACTGGAGCTCTAGCTTCAGCATCTGTCCTTCCAATGAACACTCAGGGTTGATTTCCTTTAGGATGGACTGGTTGAATCTCCTTGCAGTCCAAGGGACTCTCAAGAGTCTTCTCCAACACCACAGTTCAAAGGCATTGATTCTTCAGCACTCAGCCTTCTTTGTGGTCCAACTCTCACATCCATTCATGACCACTGGGAAAACCACAGCCTTGATTATATGCATATGACTGCTGGTCTCTCAGTTTAAAAACTCCCACTCACAATGTCATAGTGTCCATAGACAGGAAGCCTGAAAGGACGCCGTGTTCTTTGGTCAGAGCCTCCTGAAGCTGTGATGGTGATTGCAGCATGGTTTCAGGACCCTTGTCTAAGCTCACTGGTTGTTGGCAGAAGGCAGTTGCTTCCCACGTTTTTTCGCATGGCCATCTCCATGCTCAAAGCCAGCAGCAGCCACACAAGCCTTTCTTAGGCTTTGAACTGTTGACTTTCTCTGCTCTGCTCTCAGGAGGTAGAGAGCTCTGAATGCCATAGCTCACGTGGTCCTGTGTGTGTGGGGTGACCTGGATCATCGAGGACCGGCTCCGTGGGGTCAGCAGGGAGGTGACCTTCACTGCACCTGCAAAGGAGCTGATATTCCGAGGTGTGACTGCAGATGGGGTGAAGCTTCGGGAAGACAAATATCTCCCTACTCCGTCAGAAAAGGTAAACTTAGGAGGAAGTGGGGGATGAGGCTGGAGGACAGTTGGAAGGAGAGAAAGGTAGGCAGATACAGGTGGGGAAGTGGGCAGGCAGGTGGTTTTTTCTTTGGATGGGGTATTCTCCATTTGGGTTAATCCGGGCTGTGGGGCAAGAGACCAGTGCCAGGGTGCGATCGGGCCATTCTGCCTGCTTGCTGGTGGATCCCGGGGCAGCTCTTAAACTCTCTGTGCCTAAGCCGCTCAGCATGCGGAGGAGGATGAGGGAAGGAAGTGAGTCTGCGGTTTTGAGCCTGAAGTGAGGCATTACAGACACAACACTTGCAACCGCACCCGGGGTACGGCAGGAACTTGGGCAGTGCCGGCTGGGGATGCCCTGAGCGTCTCTGCTATTCTGCTCCTGGGAGGGCGGTGATGCCCCCGACAGGAGACAGGCAGGAGGACGAGGAACCCTGCTTCCAGGGGAGGGAGGGCGATGCAGCCTCCATGCTGGTGATCAGGTCACGGTGATCGAGTGATAAAAACACAGCCTCCATGGTGGTGATGATAATCACATGGCCCCGTGGGGTGTGAGAGAGATACAGCCCCCATGGTATTAATCCTAGTAACACGGCCTCCATGGCGGTGATGATAATCACATGGGCCCGTGGGGTGTGAGAGTGATACAGACACCATGATATTAATCCTAGTTACACGGCTTCCATGGTGGTGATGATAATCACATGGCCCCATGGGGTGTGAGAGAGATACAGCCTCCATGATATTAATCCTAGTAGCACGGCCTCCATGGTGGTGATGATAATCACATGGCCCCGTGGGGTATGAGAGTGATACAGACACTGTGATATTAACCCTAGTAACATGGCCTCCATGGTGGGGATGATAATCACATGGCCCCGTGGGGTGTGAGTGTGATACAGACACCGTGATATTAATCCTAGTAACACGGCCTCCATGGTGGTTGTGATAATCACATGGGCCCGTGGGGTGTGAGAGTGATACCACCACCATAATATTAAGAACTTGTCCAGTGTAGTACTATAATAGTAATGTAGCCTACGTGATGGCAATAATAACAGAATCACCTTGATCGTGTGATATTAATTCAGCTGACATGATGGTGCTAATCTTAATGTGGCCACCGTGATGGTGTAACAGTAATATAGCTGCCCAGGATGGTAATGTAATCGTCCGGCTCCCATATTGGAGCAGACCTTGATGCTGGGAAAAATTGAAGGCAGGAGAAGAGGGTGACAGAAGATGAGATGGTGGGATGGCATCACCGACTCGATGGCCATGAGATGATCAAACTCCAGGCGAGGATGAGATGGTGGGATAGCATGACCGCCTCGATGGACATGAGTTGAGCAAACTCCATGAGATGGTGAAGGACAGAGGATGAGATGGTGGGATGGCATCACCGACCTGATGGCCATGAGATGATCAAACTCCAGGAGTTGGTGAAGGACAGAGGATGAGATTGCGGGATGGCATCACCGCCTCGATGGACGTGACTTGAGCAAACTCCAGGAGACGGTGAAGGACAGAGGATGAGATGGTGGGATGGCATCAACGACTCGATGGACATGAGTTGAGCAAACTCCAGGAGATGGTGAAAACAGGGAAGCCTGGCCTGCTGCAGTCCGTGGGGTCACAAAAAGTCAGAGAGCAGTCAGCGACCCAACAACAGCAGCGACCATATTGGAACGCTGGTGCTGCCATCACGATATCCTCATGGCAATCCAGCTCCCATGAGATGATCGTAGTAGACCAGCCACCATGAGTGGAGGAGTGATAATCCTCTACCATGAGCCTAATGACAGGAGTAACTCAGCCGTCTATGTGCCTCTGGTCCACTGCTGAGCCCTGGACCATCTGAGGGTGGTGAGCCTTGCAATGAGTCAGGAGCCAGCGAGGAGAGATTGGGACCCATCCCTGCAGAACCCTGGAGAGGGGCAGGACTCCAGCAGGGGTGGGCAGCCGTGTGTCCCCTGGGAAGCAGGGCTGGGGGCAGCAGGGGCCAAGCTGGCACGGCTCCCGGGCCCTTCCCAGGCCCACGCCTGGGGATATACTGCCCGTGTTCACCCGGGTCACCCCCTGAGGTCCCTCATGGCCCCGTGACTGTGGTCTGCTGGCTGTGAGGTGTCCACACCCACGGTATGTCCTGAGGGTTGGTTCCGTCCCATCTTCACCGTCCTGCGTGTGCTCTCTCCGCTGGGGTCACCGATCCAGGCTGGAGGGGAGCCGGGGGTGTGCAAAGATGCATCTTCAGGCTGGACGCTGCTCAGGGCTTTCCCTCACTGCCTTGTGGTCAAGTCACTGACAAGGTCTGAATCATGTACATCGGTTTGGGTTTCCCAGGAGGTACCAATAGTAAACAACCCGCCTGCCAATGTAGGAGACACAGGTTCGATCCCTGGGTTGGGAAGATCCCCTGGAGGAGGAAATGGCAACGCACTCCAGTCTTCTTGCCTGCGGAACCGCATGGGCAGAGGAGCCTGGCGGACTCCAGTCCCTAGGGTTGTACAGAGTTGGACACGACTTCAGCAACTTAGCACGCTCGTACAGGGGTTTAGGGAGACGTCACTGCTGAGCTTTGATTGCTGTAGTTCAATGCAAAGATGGCACGTCTTCTGTTCCTTTTCTCCTGATACAAATGTTGTTTCTGAGGCAGTAGAAGCTTGCACCAGTCCGTCCTAAAGGAAACCAACCCTGAATATTCATTGGAAGGACTGATCCTGAAGCCCCAATACTTTGACCACCTGATGGGAAGAGCTGACTCATTGGAAAAGACCCCGACGTGGGAAATATTGAAGACAGGGGGAGAAGGGGACGGCAGAGGATGAGATAGTTGCGTGGCATCACCGACTAAGTGGACATAAATTTGAGCAAGCTCCAGGAGATAGTGAAGGACAGATCACGTAGACATGGTCTACAGGGCGTGCTGTAGACCGTGGGGTCACAACAAGTTGGACACGGCTTAGCAACTGAATAACAACTGCCAGAAGCTTAATAGCCGGAAAAATCAAAACCACTTTTTATGGAAGAATAGTTGATATACAACATTAGGTTAGTTTCAGGCATACAGAGAAGTAATTCTGTTATACACAGATATACAAATGTTTGGATTCTTATCTCTTATTGATTATTGCATATGTGTAAGCTGAGTTGCGTGCAACTCTTTGCGACCCCATGGACTGCAGCCCGCCAAGCTCCTCTGTCCATGGGATTCTCCAGGCAAGAATATTGGAGTGGGTTGCCATACCCTCCTCCAGGGGATCTTCCTGACCCTGGGATCTAACTGGCATCTCCCTTATCTCTTGCATTGGCAGGTGGATTCTTTACCACCTGCAACACTTTATTACATGATATTGAATGTGGTCCCATATCCTATACAGTAGGTCCTTGTTGATTATCTATTTTTATGTATAGTGGTGTGTGTGTGTTAATCCCAAACACCTAATTTATCCCTCAGCCACCTTTTCCCTTTGGTGAACAGAAGTTGGTTTTCTGTGTCAAAGAGTCTGTTTCAGCTTTATAAATAGGTTTGTTTGTATCATTTTTTTTTTTTAGATTTCACAAATAAGTGACATCATATGTTATTTGTGTTTCTCTGTCTGATTTACCTCACAGAGTATGATCATCGCTAGGTCCATCTGTGTGGTTGCAAATGGCTTGATTTCATCCTTTTTCATGGCTGAGTAGTATTCCACTGTCCTTATGTACCACATCCTTTCTCTCCATTTCTCTGTCGATGGACATCTAGGCTGCTTCCATGTCCAGGCTATTTTGAATGGTGCAGCTATGTACATTGGGGGGGTGCATGTATTTTTTTGAATGATGGTTTTCTTGGGTGTCTATGTCCACAAGTGGGATGCTGGGTTGTATGTGATTTACTGTATTAGATCAGCCTCAGGTTTTACAATGTAGTGATTCAATACGTGTATAGATTACACTCCATTTAAAGTTATTGCAAAATCTCATAACCATTTTAAAATCAATTGAAGGGACTCCCAGTGCTGGTCACGAGGAAAGGAGCATCTTTCTTTGATGGATTACTGTAAGAAATGTCGGACAAGATGCAGTCCGCAGTCATTGTGAAGCAGCTATGTTGTTCAGTTGCTCAGTCTTGTCTGACTGTCTGCGACCCCATGGACTGTCGCCCGCCAGGCTCCTCTGTCCGTGGGATTCTCCAGGCAAGAAGACTGGAGTGGGTTGCCATGCCCTCCTCCAGGGAATCTTCCCCACACAAGGATCAAACCTGGGTCTCCTGCATTGGCAGGCGGGTTCTTAAAACACTGGACCACCAGGGAAGTTCTGCCACTCAAGTTTTAACGGAGGAATCCGTGTGCTGGGCGCAGTTCTGACCCCAAGCAAACAATCTCGACCTTGTGGGTGGTGAGTTCAGTTTTCTCGTAGCGCTTTCTGCCAAATACAGAGCATTGTGGTTCTCATAGCCGACCAAACAACTTCATATATTGTGTTTGTAAAATACGGATCCCGGGGCAGGGATCTTCCTGTTATTGTAATTATTGCCCAGAAACATAATAACGAAACTTTATGAACGTGACATAAAGTCATCAGTGTGTTTGGCAGATTCATTAAGGCTTGAGAAAGGCTTGGACAGGAGATTTAATGCCTCGTGAAGCCACTTAAAAGGGAGAGTAATAGGTTCATTATATCCGTGCCATAACATCTTAGGAAAGATAACGGTCAGCCTAGACGTATCCGTCACGGTCTGTTTAATGAAAGTCAGATTGCAGGAAAAATACAAGTGCGTGAAAGTTTGTAAGCAGAGGAGACAGCCAAAGGAGTTTTAGGACCATTTGCAGATCAGGGCTAGAGGCGCAGGTGTAGAGAAGAAACGCGTGGACACCAAGTGCGGAGGGGAAGGGCGGGATGCGTTGGGAGATGCGGATGCACTCAGATGCACCACTGATGTGTGTCTGCATGACTTCAGCTGTGTCTGACTCTTTGCAACCCCACGGACTGCAGCCCCGCCAGGCTCCTCTGTCCATGGGATTCTCCAGGCAAGGATACCGGAGTGGGCTGCCGTTTCCTCCTCCAGGGGATCTTCCCGACCCAGGGACTGAACCTGGGTCTCCTGTTGTCTCCTGAACTGGCAGGCAGATTCCGTACCACCTGGGAAGCCTTGAAGAACAGGATGGAGGCAGGTTCCTTAAAAGGCTAAATGTAGAACGACTATATGATCCTGTAATCCCACTCCGACACCTATACCCAGAGAAAACAGAAACTTTTTTTTTTAATCAGCAGAGTTTAATTTTGTCTTGTTTCCTTTTTGGAAATAAGACAAAGCAGGACAAGTTAGAGATTTGTCTTCATTTTTTTCCTCAGCTCCCACCAACCCTGCCATTTTTTTTTTTAATCTTGCTTTTTTTGTGTGTGTGTGAAAGTTGCTCAGTTGTGTCTGAGTCTTTGAGACCCCGTGGGCTATACAGTCCATGGGATTCTCCATTCCAGAATACTGGAGTGAGTAGCCTTTCCCTTCTCTAGGGGATCTTCCCAACCCAGGGATCGAGCCCAGGTCTCCCACATTGCAGGCAGATTCTTTACCAGCTGAGCCACAAGGGAAGCCCAAGAATCCTGGAGTGGGTGGTTTATCCCTTCTCCAGCGGATCTTCCCGACCTAGGAATCGAAATGGGGTCTACTGCATGGCAGGCGGATTCTTTATCAACTGAGCCACTGGGGAAGCCCCAAAGTCTTTATTAAATTTGTTACAATGTTGCTTCTGCTTCATTTTTTGACCTTGAGGCATGTGGGATTTTAGCTCCCCAACCAGGCTTCAAACCCATAGCCCCTGCATCAGAAGGTTAAGTCTTAACCATTGGACTTCCAGGAAAGTCCCTTCCACGTACTTTTAAACCCTGGAGTCTCTCTACTTCATCCTAGATGGTTTTTTTTTTTATTCTTGCAGTTTTATCCGCTGCCTCAAATCAGGGCTGTCCACCTCAGATGGCCACCTCCCTGATTTCTCTGGTTTCTGTTTTCAATTTGTTTTACGGGGCTGAAAACACCCAGGTCTGGATTATCTGCCTGCTGTTTCTCTTCAGGTCAATGCCAGTCCTCTGTTCCACACTTTTTCTCATCAGAGAAGAAAATGCATTTGGCATAAAAAAAAAATGCATCGTGACTTCAACACGTCTCTTGTACAGAAAAGGCATTAATCGGTGTTATAAAGCTGCCCAGTGTGGGCAGTTGAATTTCCCACCCCCCATCGCTCAATTACTAACTGAAACATAGCTTTGTTTTTGCCTGGTTTGACAACATAAACCATAGTTTTATTTAGTGGGATTTTAAAAATCAAGAGAGGAGTAAGGTACAAAGCTAATGTCAGAGAAGTGAGCTAGCACAAGACACGAAAAGGATTCATTGAACTTCCCTGGGGGTCCCGTGGTTAAGACTTCAGCCATCCAAAGCAGGGGGTGTGGGTTCCATCCCTGCGCAGGGAGCTGAGATCCCACACGCCTCCTGGCCAAAAAAATATAAAACAGAAGCAATATTGTACCTAATTCAATAAAGACGTTGTACATGGTGCACATAAAAAAATCTTTCAAAAAGAAGCAGGTTAAAAAATACAAGATGATTCCATTCGGCAATCGTGGGCTCATGACTCTGAAATCTCATGAATCATCTGAAACTGTGTGCAGAACGTTGCTTATTGCGAGTAAATATAATGCCAACTCTCCAGGCATTGATGGCTTCCATTGAGGAGTCAAAGGTGCCTCACGAGTCAGCTGTTACTATTACATAGTACAGACTCAATGAGCATCTTTGAGGAGTCCTCACTGCAGAATCTGATTCATCATGCTGGGCTGTGCTAAGCCTTGTCTGGCTCTTTGCGACCCCATGGACTGTAACCCACCAGACTCGTCTGTCCATGGAATTTCCCAGAGCAAGAAGACTGGAGTGGGTTGCCATTTCCTCCTCCAGGGGAATCTTCTCGACCCAGGAATAGAACCTGGGGTCTCCTGCATTGCAGGCAGATTCTTTACCATCTGAGCCCCCAGGGTGGGGGGAATTTAGGTGGGTTGGGATGGAAGGGTGGCCTAGGGTGGTCTGCCCAGCCCTCTTGGGGGGCCACCTGCACCAACCCCACCCTGCTTTTGCTCTCAGCTCCTCAGAGGTGGTCTTTTTGTATCTTCTTGTTGATAATTTGTCTCAACTGTGCAGGCAGGTGGTTATTGTTAGTCCCCTATAGTTTCTTTGTATTTTATTGCTGGAGGAGACTGCTTATGCAGGTGCAACCAGGGTCCTAGCCTGTTTCACCGTGTGTGTGTGTGTGTGTGTGTGTGTGTGTGTGTGTGTGTGTGTGTGTGTGGTATCTGACTTTCTGCAACCCCATAGATTGCAGCCCACCAGGCCCCTCTGTCCCTGGGATTCTCCAGGCAAGAGTACTGGAGCGGATTGCCTTTTCCTTCTCCAGGGGATCTTCCCGACCCAGGGATCGAACCTGGGTCTCCCGCCTTGGCCGGCAGATTTTTATCACTGAGTCAGCTGGAGCAGGCACACTCCATGAAGGGGCTTCATGGATGATGTATACAGTTGGCTCTGGACACGACTGTGCTCACTCCCAGCTCTTGGCTACAGCTCACGGCTGGGTCTCCGTCCTCCTCACCCACGGAGCTTGACGTGTGGCCTGGCCCGTCCCTCAGACCGTGAGTCCCCATATTGACGTTTTGGGGCCAAAAGACACAAACGGTTTTCAGTTTGAATACAGACCACAGAAGTGTGGCCTGCGCACGGCATTGCTTGCAGGGCGTGTTCTTGTCCAAATGCGCTCTAGCGTGTCTCCGCGGGGCTTTTCAATTGCATCCCGTGACTCAGCTCTTCAGGGTTAGGTCGCGCTACATCGCGTTTTGGGTTTTATGGACTCCAGAATGAAGTTTGCCGCTTACAGTCCACAAAATGCCTTATGGGACCTGCAAAGCCTGCTGTTGGCTATGACCTCTAAAAGCGTTTCCTTGGAAAACTGATGCATTCATGGGCTGGAGAGGCCATAAAATTATCCTAGATGGGGCGGCTTAACCAACATCCACCCTCCCGCAGTCCTGGAGGCCGGAGGCTGAGACCCCCCAGGTGTGGGCAGGGCTGGCTCCTCCCGAGACCTCTCTCCTGGGTGTGTGGATGGCCGTCTCCTCCGAGTCCTCACGGGGCCATCCCTCTGTGTGTGTCTGTATCCCGATCTCCTCTTCGTATAAGGCCCCCAGTCCTGTGGGATCAGGACCCAGCCTAATGCACAAAGGTTGTTTGTTTAAACTCGACGGCCTCTGAGTTTAAATAAGTCCCCATTCGGAAGGATCAGAACCCACCGTCATGACCTCCACCTTCATCTCCTCTCCAAAGACCCTTATCTCCAAATCCAGCCCCACTCTGAGATCCTGGGGTGGAGGTCAGAGCGTCACCATGTTAATTTCACGGGGACACAATTCACCGCCCGGCAGATGACGCTTTACTACGAAGAGGTGGAACCGAACACCCGTGTGTGTATTCAGCCTCCTTCTCTCAGTATTCCTGGGTCTGCTATCCCACTGGGGGTGCACGGACCGTCACGTGCGTTCAGCAGGGAGCCTGAGTTTATTTCCGAACCTCGGTTGTACAGTCCGTGCCAACGGTGTTACCGGGATCCCAGTGAAACGACGCGCCTGGCTTTTTCGTTTTTCCTACTCATCGGGCGTTTCTGTGACAGAAGCCGCTCTGTTCTTCTGACTTGGTTTGCTGTTCATGACTCTTTGCGTCTTGTCTTCACGTGATCTGAATATTCACGGGTTGCCCCTGGGTTGTGGGGGAAAGAGGAGGTTCAGTGAGGAAAGTCAGGTTGGCCCGTGTTCCCGGACTTGCGAAGCCAAATGCAACTTGGTGCATCTTTATTGTTGTATAGTTGCTAACGTGACTCTCTGCAACCCCGTGGACGTTGGCCCACCAGGCTCCTCTGTCCATGGGATTCTCCAGGCCAGAATACTGGAGTGGGTTGCCGTTTCCTTCTCCAGGGGATCTTCCCGACCCAGGGATCGAACCCCCATCTCCTGCTTGGCGGGCGGGTTCTTTACCACTGAGTCACGTAGGAAGCTCACATCTTTCATTAGGGTCTTCCTGGCTCTGAACCTCATGATTCACAATTAATCGTCAGTGGATTGTTGATGCTTTTCATCCTTCTTAGGATCCGTTTAAGGACGAAAAACATTTGTGAGTATACTCACCTTCAAAAGTGTCAAAACTGAAAGTCACTGAGTCGTGTCCGCCTCTTTGTGACCCCATGGACTGAATAGCCCGCCAGGCTCCTCTGTCCGTGGGATTCTCCAGGCAAGAATACTGGAGTGGGATGCCAGTTCTCCTCTGGTGGCTCAGTTAGTAAAGAATCTGCCTGCAATGCGGGAGGCCTGGGTTCCATCCCTGGGTTGGGAAGATCCCCTGGAGAAGGGAAAGGCTACCCATTCCAATATTCTGGCCTGGAGAATTCCGTGGACTGTATGGTCCAGGGGGTCACAGAGAGTCAGACACGACGGAGCGACTTTCACTTTCACTTCACTTTCTCCAGGGGATCTTCACAAACCAGGGATCGAACCTGGGTCTCCTGCATTGAAGGCAGATTCTTTACCGTCTGCATCACCAGGGAAGCTCTACCTATTCACCTTAGAAAAATGGGGAAATATTATGTCATAAAGCCCCAGTTCGTCTCTTCCTCCAGCTTTTTAATCTAGTAACTAATGCAATTTTGAAAGTTGTGCACACATAATGTGTGTGTGTGTATAGACGGTGTGTGTCCTAATTATGTAAGTAATTTTAAATTATATTTGTTTATTCACCCAGGCTGGGTCTTAGTTGTGGCATGTGATATCTTTTAATTGCACCGTGCAGACTCTTAATTGAGGCATGTGGAATATAGTTCCCTGAACAGTGATTGAACCTGGCCCCCCTGCATTGGGAGCTCAGATTCCTAGCCATTGGACCACCCAGGAAGTCTTTTTGTAAATAACTAAATATGCTATTTATGCTTTATATTGCTGTACATCACATCATGTAGATGTGTGGTAAGACATTTCATATTATGTTGGGAGTTTCTGTCTTTAAAGAAATTGTGAAGTACCTCTGTATAATATTTGTTACAGGAGTAGAATATATTGATCTGCATTTGGAGTATAATTCTTTTTTCTGTTGTCAACTTCTTAGCTTCTTTTTTTCATTTATTTTTGGGGCATAATTCTTGACATTCATAATTGTTATAGAATGTTGGCCACGTTCCCTGTGTTGTACAAAATGTCCTCAGAGCTTATTTTATACACAGTGGTTTATATCTCTCTAGTCTGCTTTGAGATAGCCACTAATCTGTTGTATTTTTTAGATGCTACATATAGGTGATATCACATGGTATTAATATTAGCCTTTCCGACTTAGTACGATAATCTCTAGGTCCATCTATGTTACCGCAGTTGGCATTAGTTCATTTTCTTCTATGGCTGAGTAATAAAAGCTGAGAGCTGAAGAACGGATGCTTTTGAACTGTGGTGTGGGAGAAGACTCTTTAGAGTCCCTTCCCTTGGACTGCAAGGAGAGCCAACCAGTCCATCCTAAAGGAAATCAGTCCTGAGTGTTCATTGGAAGGACTGATGTTGAAGCTGAGGCTCCAGTCCTTTGGCCACCTGATGCAAAGAGCTGACTCATTTGAAAAGACCCTGATGCTGCGGAAGATTGAGGGCAGGAGGCGAAGGGGATGACAGAGGATGAGATGGTGGGATGGCATCACCGACTTCTTGGACATGGGTTTGGGTGGACTCCGGGAGTTGGTGATGGACAGGGAGGCCTGGCGTGCTGTAGTCCATGGGGTCGCAGAGAGTCGGGCACGACTGAGCGACTGAACTGAACTGGATATTGCATTGTATGTACTTGCCACATCATCTTCATCGATTCCTTGTCGAGGGACATTTAGGTTGCTTCCACGTCTTGGCCATTGTGAGCAGAGGTGCTCTGAACACAAGGGTACGTGTATCTTTTCAGAGTTTTGTCTGGACGTGTGCCTTGGGCTGGGCTTGCTGGATCATATGATGACTGCGTTTTTCGCTCTTTGAGGAACTTCCATAGTCTTTTCCACACTGGCTGCACCCACTTACATTCTCACCAATAGTATATGCATACGATGCGATTTTTACAAAAAAGTTAAAGTGCATCTAGTGAGTTTCTTTCAAACCTGCCCTGTAACTTGCGAGGAATCAGTTTAATTCACGATAGAACAGACTCTTCACCCCTTGACAGGTGGGCGTAACATGGCGATAGTTATGGCAAAGAATCTGCCTGGCAACTGAGAAGACGGGAGAGATGTAGGTTCGATCCCCGGGTCGGGAAGATCCCCTGGAGGAGGAAATGGCAACCCACTCCAGTATTGTTGCCTGGACAATCCCATGGACTCAGGAGCCGGCTACAGTCCATGGGGTTGTAAAGAGTCAGATATAACTGAAGCGACTTAGCACGCATAAAATAATTCAACTGACATTTATATTCCATTCACTTGCGTTTTCAACACTACATGCTACTAGGGGTAATGATGAAATGCTGAAATGCAATCATTCAAATCATCTAAAATTATAAACAGTGAGGAACTAAGGAAAGGCAGCTCAGGTTGCTTTGCACATGGACGTGTGTGCATCTTCTAAATAAAATAAGGGGACGTGACTACACTCAGAATGCACCGTGTCCAAGTCCATTTTGGAAACGGCCCTGGGAAGAACTGACATGGAGTGGAGACCTTCCTCGGCTCACGCGGTTTCAACACGTGGTTCTCTGTGAGGGTGGCGTCACCAACTCGATGGACATGGGTTTGGGTGGACTCCGGGAGCTGGTGATGGATAGGGAGGCCTGGCGTGTGCTGCGGTTCATGGGGTCGCAAAGAGTTGGACACAGCTGAGCAACTGAACTGAGAAAGCTAGGGAACAGAAGACAAAGCGCCAAAGTAGAGTCAATATTTGGAGATGGAGAACAGGAACACTATGTTCCGACAGCTGTGTGTTCCATTTTGGAGGTCGGGACTTGGTTTGCCACATTGTGTTACTCGCAGACATGCAGCGAGATGATTCAGTTACACCTACATAGATGTATTCCTCTTCATATCCTCTTTGATTATGTTTTATCACAGGGATGTTGCATATAGTTCTGTGTGCCACACAGGACGACCTTGTTATTTATTGCTTCTAAATATAATGGTTTGTCTGATAGTTGTGATGTTTGACTTTTTATTTTTCACTGGGATATAGCCAGTTAACAGTGTTGTGATGGTTTCAGGTGGATAGCAAAGGGACTCAGCCATCCATATACACGTATCCGTTCTCCCCCAAACTCCCCTCCCTTCCAGGCTGCCACAGGACATTGAGCAGAGTCCATTGAGTCGGTGATGCCATCCAACCCTCTCATCCTCTGTCGTCCCCTTCTCCTCCCGCCTTCAATCTTCCCCAGCATCAGGGTCTTTTCCAATGAGTCAGTTCGTCGCATCAGGTGGCCAAAGGATTGGAGCCTCAGCTTCAGCATCAGTCCTTCTAATGAATATTCAGGACTGATTTCCTTTACGATTGACTGGTTTGATCTCTTGAAGTCCAAGAGACTCTCAAGAGTCTTCTCCAACACCACAGTTCAAAAGCATCAGTTCTCCAGCACTCAGCATTCTTTTTTTTTTTTGCACTCAGCATTCTTTATAGTCCAACTCTCACATCCATACATGACCACTGGAAAAACCATAGCCTTGATCAGATGGACCTTTATTGGCAAAGTAATGTCCCTGGTTTTTAATATGCTGTCTAGGTTGGCCATAACTTTCCTTCCAAGGAGTAAGCGTCTTTTAATTTCATGGCTGCAATCACCATCTGCAGCGATTTTGGAGCCCAGAAAAATAAAGTCAGCCACTGTTTCCACCCTTTCCCCATCTATTTGCCATGAAGTGATGGGACCAGATGCCATGATCTTAGTTTTCTGAATACTGAGCTTAAAGCCAACTTTTTCACTCTCCTCTTTCACTTTCATCAAGAGGCTTTTTAGTTTTTCTTCGCTTTCTGCCATAAGAGTGGTGTCATCTGCATATCTCAGGTTACTGATATTTCTCCCGGCAATCTTGATTCCAGCTTGTGCTTCTTCCAGCCTAGCGTTTCTCATGATGTACTCTGCATGGAAGTTAAATAAGCAGGGTGACAATATACATCCTTGATGTACTCCTTTCACAATCTTGAGCTAGTCCATTGTTTCATGTGCAGTTCTAACTGTTGCTTCTTGACCTGCATACAGATTTCTTAGGAGGCAGGTCAGGTGGTCTGCTTTGCCCATCTCTTTCAGAATTTCCCAGAGTTTGTTATGATGGACACATTCAAAGGCTTTGGCATAGTCAATAAAGCAGAAGGAGATGTTTTTCTGGAACTCTCTTGCTTTTTCTATGATCCAGCGGATGTTGGCAATTCAATTCCTGCTTCCTCAGCCTTTTCTAAATCTGGCTCGAACATCTGGAAGTTCTCGGTTCACGTACTGTTGAAGCCTGGCTTGGAGAATTTTCAGCATTACCTTGCTAGCGTTCTCCCTTTTAAATATAGCGGTGTGTGCATGTGCTGGCTGTATTTTTTCAGAGAAATCTTTGAGAACTCGCCCAGTGACGGCACCTCAGGTGATCCGTCCTGCTTGTTCAGGCGGCCTCATTTCCTCTCCAGAGGCCGCGAGGCAGGTGTCGGGGAGGATTAAAAATAAACGCAGTCATAGCGATGCACACCCACGGGAGCAGCTGGGACCTGCAGAGAAAGCGCGCCCCGTGAGCTGGGCCCCCCTGCCGCCCCAGGCTGCTGTCTGCACCCCGGGAGGGCGGCAGCCTTGCTGGTGGGGGAAGTGGGGGCTTTATAGGGAGAGGGCAGGGGTTTTCAAGCCTAGGTCAGCGCCTCCATGAGCCTTCATGACCTGCGCTGAGTTTGACCCCAGATGCATGAATGATGGGGGAGGGGGATGTTTTCATCCTGAAGCCTGTTCTCCAGGACTGGTTCAGTGTTTCTATGCAAAACGGGCTTTCTGTGGGCAGAGAATGCATACACATATATGTTTGGCTGAGTCCCTTCACCATTCACCTGAAAACCCCACGATGTAGTTAATCATCTCTACCCTGATACAAAGTGTTTTTGCTGTTAAAAATAAGCTTCTTGTGAAGTGGGAAGGAAGGTGTGGCAATCACAGTTAAGGTAACTCCAACAAACAGATTCTAATGTTTTGATGGCAACGTGGTGGGGGTAGGGGAGGCAGGCAAAATTGGGGGGAGATAAAGGCAGGGAAATGGGGGGAGGGGAAGGCAGGCAAAAGTGGGGGTCAAGGAAGGAAAATGTGGGAGACAGGCAGGCAAAATGGGGGTGCTCGTGTTAGTCGCTCAGTCGTGTCTGACTCCTTGCAACCCCGTGGACTGTAGCCCGCCAGACTCCTCGGTCCATGGGGATTCTCCGGGCAAGAACACTGGAGTGGGTGGCCATGCCCTCCTCCAGGGGGTCTTCCTGACCCAGGGCCTGAACCTGGGTCTCAAAATTGCAGAGGAGAAAGGCAGGCCAAAAGGGGGGAGGGCGTGCAATAATTAGGGTGAAGGCAGGCAAAATGGGGAAAGTGTAGGGAGGGGCCCGTGTAGACACGTCCAAGGTCTAGAAGGGCATCCATCCTGTCTCCCTACGTACGTGTCACTGGCGGGAACACGCTCCCCCCACTTCCTGCCTGGAGCCCGTGACCCCACGGAGACGGGTAGTCAGTCTGGGTCAAGTGTGAGCCTGGCACCCGTGTGTTGCTTCAGCTTTCAAGCCACCCGGCTGAGAGATGCTGGAGAGGTGAGAATATCAAAGAGGAGGAAGGAAGGCAGTGAACGAGTGAAAGATGAGAGGGACTTCCGAGGTGGGCCAGTGGTTTAAGGCTTCAGCTTCCAGTGCAGGGGATGTGGGTTCAATCCCTGGTCAGGGAGCTTAGGTCGTACATGCTGGGAGGCCAAAATAGCTAGCACATAAGACAGAAGCAATGTGGTAGCAAATTTAGTAAAGGCTTTAGAAAAGGTCCATGTCAAAAAGAAATTTAAAAGGAAGAAGAAGAAGAAGAAAGAGCAGATCCTGAAATGTAGGAAGCATCTTCATTGACCCTCGGCCAGCTCTGGGACCCAGAGCAGTCAAGGTCAGACAGCTAGTGAGGCCAGCTCTGTGTTTGGAGGGGAGAAGAGCTGATGCTCGTGATGGTTGGGAATTCCATCTGTCGACATTCAGGGCAGGAACACTTGTCGCCTGTGGCAGAAATGTAGGAGTTTGTTCTAGTGCTCGGTGGGATTGGGAAAAATCTGACAGGTTCAGATATGAGACCAATGCAGCATTTTCTATCACATCTGTTCTCCTGAAGGAAAAGTCGCTCAGTCGTGTCTGACTCTTTGCGACCCCATGGACTATACAGTCCATGGAATTCTCCAGGCCAGAATACTGGAGTGGGTAGCCTTTCCCTTCTCCAGGGGATATTCCCTAACCCAGGGATTGAACCCAGGTCTCCCACATTGCAGGAGGGTTCTTTACCATCTGAGCCACGAGGAAAATCCATAATATATATAATATACATACAATTGGTGTATGATATGATATAACACATAATATATAACATACAATTAAGTAAACATCCTATAACCACTTAAACTATGTCCATCCCATCTCAATAAAGCTGGGGGAAAAAAACAGAAAGCATTGATATTTAAAAACAAACGAAAAGAAAGTGAAGTTGCTCAGTCGTGTCCGACTCTTTGTGACCCCATGGACTGTAACCCTCCAGGGTCCTCCGTCCATGGGATTCTCCAGGCAAGAATACTGGAGCGGGTTGCCATTTCCTTCTCCAGGGGATCTTCCCGACCCAGGGATCGAACCTGGGTCTCCCGCATCACAGACAGATGCTGTACCCTCTGAGCTACCAGGGAAGCCCAAAAAAGCCCAACAAAATATTGCATTTTCCAAAAAGATTCCTTTGGGTTTTGAAGAAAACGTTTCGGTCAACCCAAGGTGAGTGAAAGCCCTGGTACCAGCAGGTGTGACGTCATTTCCCTGGGAGACCCTTGAGCTCCT
Organism: Muntiacus reevesi; assembly: GCF_963930625.1. NCBI lineage: Eukaryota > Metazoa > Chordata > Mammalia > Artiodactyla > Cervidae > Muntiacus > Muntiacus reevesi. The sequence continues at coordinate 844,168 of NC_089271.1, forward strand.
CACGTGGGGGGAGACAGCTGTCAGTTTCTCGACGCTCCCGGAACTGCAGGCAGGGCTCTGGTTTTCGCGACGTGGGCACCAGGGCTGTGGATTCCGTGAGAGGAGACCCCGGAGGAGAGCCGGCATCTAGGTGCGATCTCCCCCGCACACGCCATCTACTTCTTAGCAGCCTGGCTGTCTGCCCGAATCCATGTCTTGGAGGAGAAGCTCTGCTTTCCTCTCTTTTGAAGTTGAGGCTACATTTTTCTGAAAGAAACCAGCTGCCTGTTAAGTCTTGTTAAATGCCTCGACATGCCCGCCGGGAGAAAGGAAGCAATAGTGACGGGTTGTAGAAAACCTTGGTGGGAAATTAGTTATGACAATAATTCTGCCTGAGGATATGGGTCCAGGTACCAGCTATGTGACTTCTTTTTTCTTTTAAACTTTTTATTTTGTATCGGGGTATAGCTGATCAATAACACTGTGATGGTTTCAGGTGGATGGCCAAGGGACTCAGCCTTACATATATATGTATTGATTCTCCCCCAAACTCCCCTCCCATCCAGGCTGCCACGTGACATTGAGCAGAGTTCCCCATGCTGTCCAGCAGGTCCTTGCTGGTTCTCCATTGTAAACACAGCCGTGTGTCCATGTCCATCCCAGATTCCCTGACTGTCCCTTCCCTATCCTTCCCCCTGGTGACCATCAGGTTATCACAGAGTATTGAGCAGAGTTCCCCATGCTGTCCAGCAGGTCCTTGCTGGTTCTCCATGTTAAACACAGCCGTGTGTCCATGTCCATCCCAGACTCCCTGACTATCCCTTCCCCCATCCTTCCCCCTGGTGACCATCAGGTTATTACAGAGTATTGAGCAGCATTCCCTGGGCTGTCCAGCAGGTCCTTGCTGGTTCTCCATGTTAAACACAGCCGTGTGTCCGTGTCCATCCCAGACTCCCTGACTATCCCTTCCCCCATCCTTCCCCCTGGTGACCATAAGGTTATTACAGAGTATTGAGCAGAGTTCCCCGTGCTGTCCAGCAGGTCCTTGCTGGTTCTCCAAGTTAAATACAGCAGTGTGTCCATGTCCATCCCAGACTCCCTGACTATCCCTTCCCACATCCTTCCCCCTGGTGACCATCAGGTTATTACAGAGTATTGAGCAGAGTTCCCTGGGCTGTCCAGCAGGTCCTTGCTGGTTCTCCATGTTAAACACAGCCGTGTGTCCACGTCCAACCCAGACTCCCTGACTGTCCCTTCCCCCATCCTTCCCCCTGGTGACCATAAGGTTATTACAGAGTATTGAGCAGAGTTCCCCGTGCTGTCCAGCAGGTCCTTGCTGGTTCTCCATGGTAAACACAGCCGTGTGTCCACGTCCATCCCAGACTCCCTGACTGTCCCTTCCCCCATCCTTCCCCCTGCTGACCATAAGGTTATTACAGAGTATTGAGCAGGGTTCCCTGGGCTGTCCAGCAGGTCCTTGCTGGTTCTCCATGTTAAGTACAGCCGTGTGTCCATGTCCATCCCAGACTCCCTGACTGTCCCTTCCCCCATCCTTCCCCCTGGTGACCATCAGGTTATCACAGAGTATTGAGCAGAGTTCCCTGGGCTGTCCAGCAGGTCCTTGCTGGTTCTCCATGTTAAACACAGCCGTGTGTCCATGTCCATCCCAGACTCCCTGACTGTCCCTTCCCCCATCCTTCCCCCTGGTGACCATCAGGTTATTACAGAGTATTGAGCAGAGTTCCCTGGGCTGTCCAGCAGGTCCTTGCTGGTTCTCCATGTTAAACACAGCAGTGTGTCCATGTCCATCCCAGACTCCCTGACTGTCCCTTCCCCCATCCTTCCCCCTGGTGACCATCAGGTTATTACAGAGTATTGAGCAGAGTTCCCTGTGCTGTCCAGAAGGTCCTTGCTGGTTCTCCATGTTAAACACAGCCGTGTGTCCATGTCCATCCCAGACTCCCTGACTGTCCCTTCCCCCATCCTTCCCCCTGGGAACCATAAGGTTATTACAGAGTATTGAGCAGAGTTCCCTGAGCTGTCCAGCAGGTCCTTGCTGGTTCTCCATGTTAAACACAGCAGTGTGTTCATGTCCATCCCAGACTCCCTGACTATCCCTTCCCCATCCTTCCCCCTGGTGACCATCAGGTTATTACAGAGTATTGAGCAGAGTTCCCCGGGCTGTCCAGCAGGTCCTTGCTGGCTCTCCATGTTAAACACAGCCGTGTGTCCATGTCCATCCCAGACTCCCTGACTGTCCCTTCCCCCATCCTTCCCCCTGGTGACCATCAGGTTATTACAGAGTATTGAGCAGAGTTCCCTGTGCTGTCCAGCAGGTCCTTGCTGGTTCTCCATGTTAAACACAGCAGTGTGTCCATGTCCATCCCAGACTCCCTGACTATCCCTTCCCCATCCTTCCCCCTGGTGACCATCAGGTTATTACAGAGTATTGAGCAGAGTTCCCCGGGCTGTCCAGCAGGTCCTTGCTGGCTCTCCATGTTAAACACAGCCGTGTGTCCATGTCCATCCCAGACTCCCTGACTGTCCCTTCCCCCATCCTTCCCCCTGGTGACCATCAGGTTATTACAGAGTATTGAGCAGAGTTCCCTGTGCTGTCCAGCAGGTCCTTGCTGGTTCTCCATGTTAAACACAGCAGTGTGTCCATGTCCATCCCAGACTCCCTGACTGTCCCTTCCCCCAAGCCCCAGCAACCGTAAATTCATTCTCAAAGTCTGTGAGTCCCTGTCTCTTTTGTGAGTAAGTTCATGTGTATCTTTTAGGTTTCCTCATATAAAGGATGTCACAGGCTATGTCTCCTTTCCTGTCTGACTCACTCACTTTACTCAGTAGGATGATCTCTAGGTCCATCCATATTTCTGCAAGTGGCACTCTTTCATTCTTTTTTATGGCTGTGTAGTAGTATTCCACTGTCTATATGAACATCATCTTTATCCATTCCTCTGTGAATGGACATTTAGGTTGCTTCCATGACTTGCTATTGTAAACAGCGCTGCAATGAATACTGGGGTGCATATATCTTTTTGGACCATGTTTTTTTCCAGGTGTATGCCCAGGAGTGGGATTGCACGATGACACGATAGCTCTATTTTTAGTTTTCTAAGGGGCCTCCATCTTGTCCTTGATTCCAGCTATGTCTCTTCTTGACCATGTGTGGTCAGCAGAATCAAGACCCCCTAAAACATCCAGTTCCTACTTCCTAACTCCTGGAACATATGGGTATGTTCCTGTATGTGGCAGAAGGGAATTACAGTAGCAGGTGGAGGTTAGGTCGATCAGGAGCTGACCTTAAGATGGCGATGATCCTGCATTACCCAGATAGGCTCAGAGTAAGCACAGGGTCCTTCAAAGTGGATGAGGGAGGAAGAAGGAAGGGGAGCATGATGTGATGTGTGGAGAGTGGCAGCCTTGGTGGGCCTTGAGGCTTCAGGAAGGGACCACAGAGCTAAAAAATGTGGGTAGTGTCTAGAAGCCAGGAAAAGCAAGGAACAAAATCTCAACCGGTGCTTCTAGAAGGAACCACCCCACTGACGCCTGAATTTTAGCTCCGTGAGGCTTCTGACCCACAGACCCGTGAGATGCTATGTGTGGAATAATTTGTTACATACCCATTGGAAAGAAATGCAGACCTAGATGGCTCATTAAATCCTTTTTTAAGGCTTTTTTTGTGTGTGTTGTTGTTATGTGGACCAGTTTTTAAAGTCTTCATTGAATTTGTCTTTCACTGTGTCAGTCACTTCACTCACTGTGATCATCACTAGATCCATCCATGTCACTAGCAATGACACTGGTCCATTCTTTTTCATGGCTGAGTAATATTCCAATATATACATGTACCACGCCCTCTTTCTCCATTCTTCTCTTGATGGACATTTAAGTTGTTCTCGCATCTTGCCAATTGTCAATCGCGCTGCTATGGACACTGGGGTGCATGTGTCTTTTCGAATATATAGTTTCGTCCAGATATATGCCCAGGAGTGAAATTGCTGGATCGTACATACGATAGTTCTGTGTTTAATGCTTTAAACACCCTCCATCCTGTTCTCCATGGTGGATACACCAGTTTGCAGTCACACCAACAGTGTACGAGAGAGTTCCCACTTCTCCAGACCGTCTCCGGCATTTATTGTTTGCAGATTTTTTGACAACAGCCATTCAGACCAGTGTGAGGTGCTACCTTATCATACTTTTGAGCCCAATTTCTTATAAGTGTGTATGATGGGCGTCTTTTTATGTTCCTATTGAGCACCTGTGTGTCTTCTTTGGGGCTCAGTTGGTAAAGAATCCGCCTGCAATGCAGGAGGCCCTGGTTCGATTCCTGGGTCAGGAAGATCTGCTGGAGAAGGGATAGACTACCCATTCCAGTATTCTTGGGCTTCCCTTGTGGTTCAGCTGGTAAAGAATCCAGCTTCAATGCGGAAAACCTGGGTTCGATCCCTGGGTTGGGAAGATCCCCTGGAGAAGGGAAGGGCCACCCACTCCAGTATTTTGGCCTGGAGAATCCCATGGACTGTATAGTCCCTGGGGTCACAAAGAGTCAGAGCAGCTTTCACTTTCAAGTCTTCTTTGGACCTAGATGTTTACTTAGATCTTCTGCCCACTTTTCCCCCCTAAGTTGAGCTAAAATTTTTTCTCTTTTCTTTACTTTTGGCTGCTCTTCATGTGCCGACGTTTCTGTGGTTGTGGCCTCCAGGGGCTACTCTCTAGCTGCGGTACACGGGCTTCTCATTGCGGTGGTCTCCCTTGTTGCAGACCACAGGCTCTAGGGCTCGTGGGCTTAAGTAGCTGCGGCATGCAGGCTTGGCTGCCCCTTGGCATACACGATCTTCCCGGACCAGGATTCGAACCTGTGTATCCTGTGTTGACACTGGACCACCACGGAAGCCCGAGCGTGGGCTTCTAACCTTACATTTTTCTTCCCGTCCCAAAGGACCAATTTTGTCTCTGAGGCCCCTTTGCACTTCCTATAAGGAGCAAATACTCTTCATTGGAATACATGGACATATTTCCCAAACTTGGGGAAGCTAGAGTGGCCATCTTCCTGTGTCACTCTTTGGGTTTCTCCAACAGACAAGGACCGTTTTTCAGTTCCCATCGTCTGTGCTGCACCGGTTTTAAGAGCTCCCGAGACCGGCGGCTTTTAACAGACCCTCGCCGACGCTGAGGGGCTTGGATGCCGGCGTTCAGCTGGCTTGCAGCATCTCTTGCCTTCAAAGCCGTCTCGCCGAATAAGCCCGATGCGCGGGGCACCTGGCGATGCCGGAAAACCTGCCAGGATCAGTCCCGGTTGCAGAGGAACGTTAATTAGAAGCCAGCCCCGATGCGCACACCTCTCGCTGTGCCCCGTCCCCGCACGGAGGATGCCTTTAATCACGTGGGGTTCTGCCGTCTCCGCGGTGACCCATCTCACAGCATGTTGCCATCCTGCGAGCCGCCGTCTCTCCACTGGATGGAAGGAGTGAGTAATAAAATGTTCCAGAGTCCTGGAGATGGGTAGGGTTTTGACATCTGAGAGCCTGGAATCCTACTTCAGACTTTGCTGTCCGTCTTAGCTGGGGTGTCTTCTCGGAGACCCTCAGCATCGCTAAACCCCAGTTTCCCACTTTCTAGGGTGGAGACCACAGTCATTAGCTTCAGGTTTACAAAAAGGATTAAAACAGGGCTTCCCTGCTGGCTCCGTGGCAAAGAATCTGCCTGTCAATGCAGGAGACACAGATTCCAGCCCTGGTATGAGAGGATTCATCACGTGCCTTGGAGGATCTCAGCCCGTGCACCACAACTTATTTTTAACTTAAAACTTTTTTTTAATTGAAGGACAATTTGCCTTGCAGGACAATTTGCCTTGTGTGGGTTTCTGCCAAGCATCCACACGAATCAGCCACAGGTTTACCCACGTCCCCTCCGTCTCAAACCTCCCTCCCACCTCCCACCCCATCCCACCCCGCTAGGTTGTCCCAGAGCCCCAGTTTGAGCTCCCCGAGTCATGCAACAAATTCCCACTGGCTGTCTATTTTCCATCAGTTCAGTCGCTCAGTCGTGTCCGACTCTCTGCGACCCCATGGGCTGCAGCACGCCAGCCCTCCCTGTCCATCACCAACTCTGTTTTTAGGTTTTTCAAGGCGTCTCCATTCTGTTCTCCATAGTGGATGCACCAATTTACATTTCCACCAACAGTGCAAGAGGCTTCCCTTTTATGTATAAAATTCCTTTCAATGTATAAAATTTAATATATAATAATATTTTGCATATAGATATGTGTATTCATAGGAGCTTTCCAGGTGGGTCCACTGGTAAAGAATGTGCCTATAACGCAGGAGACCCCGATTCAAATCCTGGGTCTGGAAGATCCCCTGGAGAAGGGATAGGCTACCCACTCCAGGATTCTTGGGCTTCCCTGGTAGCTCAGCTGGTAAAGAATCTGCCTGCAGTGTGGGAGACCTGGGTTCCATCCCTGGGTTGGGAAGATCCCCTGGAGAAGGAAATGGCAACCCGCTCCAGTATTCTTGGAGAATTTCAGGGACAGAGGAGCCTGGTGGGCTACAGTCCACGAGGTCACAAAGAGTCGGACACGACTGAGTGAGTAAGCAGAGAACAGCATGTGTGTGCGTGTGTATATATATGTACACATGTGCATAGAAATATTCTTAGTTTTCGCCTTGTAGGTTATTATAAAATATTGCATACAGTTCCCTGTCCTATGCAGTAGGTCCTTGTCAATTATTTTATACATAGTGAAAGTGAAAGTCGCTCAGTCGTGTCTGACTCTGTGACCCCATGGACTATACAGCCCATGGAATTCTCCAGGCCGGAATACTGGAGTGGGTAGCCTCTCCCTTCTCCAGGGAATCGTCCCAACCCAGGGATGGAACCCAGGTCTCCTGCATTGCAGGCGGATTCTTTACCAACTGAGCTATCAGAGAAGCCCTTTATACATGGTAGTGTGTATCTATTAATCCCTTAGTCCTAGTTTATCCATTTTCTCTTTCCCTCTAGTAACCATAAATCTGTTCTCTATGTGTGTGCGTCTATTTCTGATTTGTAAATGAGTCCACTCGTCCCCCGCCCCCTTTTACTTTAGATTCCACATGGAAGTGATATCACATGATATTTCTGTTTCTCTGTCTGGCCTACAGCACCGAGTATGAGAATCTCTAGGTCCATGCATGTTGCTGCCAATGGCATCACTCCACTCTTGGTGGGTGAGTAATATTCCATTGTACATGTGGGCCACGTCCTCTTTACCCGTTCATCTCTTAATGGACGCTTAGGTTGCTTCCGTGTCTTGGCTCTCGTGAACAGTGGTGCTGTATAAACACTGATACACGTGTATCTTTTTGGGTGTTTTTGTTTTCCTCAGATATATATGCAGGAGTGGAGGAGACTTGTATTTTAAAAAATAATGTTTTAAAAAATGTTGAGTAGTTTTAGGTTGTCGGAAAGGTTGGGAAGATCATACAGACAATTCTTACAGTGTCCACAGCAGTTTGCCCCATGTTATTTATATCCCTACCTGGGATCCCTGGGCCCCCCGTGGGGTTGTCTGTTCGGTCAGCCTCTGCCGACCATATACCCACGGCTGCGTGCTCTCAGATGACACAGCCCGTTGGGAAGTCAGAGGGACTCGGTGAGAAATGAGGATCTCACGGACCGAGGAAGGAACGCACGGTGATATTAATGTAACGTTGCAACTGTTCGGAGGGTGACGTTCCTATGTGTTGTATATATTTCTCTTAGAATCAGAGCAGCTTTTGAATTCGCCCAGAGCATGTAACTCTCATGATGTCTCTGCCTCCCTGTCTGTATTCATACAATAAACCTCTTCTACTCATGGCTCAGAGTCTGCCTGCAATGCAGGAGATGCAGGTTCGACCCCTGGGACGGGAAGATCCCCTGGACGAGGGCATGGCAACCCACTCCAGTATTCCTGCCTGGAGCACCCCATGGACAGAGGAGCCTGGCGGGCTACAGTCCACGGGGCCACAATGACTCAGACACGACTGAGTGACTAACGCTTTCACTTTCACACACACCTCTCATCACACTCCTATAAAAGCATCTTTTCAAAGGATTATGCTGTGCCTTCTGGACTTTTTATTCCAGGAGCATGTTCTGAAACGCTTTTCCCTTCTTAATCCCATTTTCTATGGGAGGGATTCAGTCCCTGGTCCTACAAGACTAATCTGAGGTTTTGGCACAAAGACCCAGATATCAAAAGAATGAGCTGGCTTTGCTCACAGCCCTGTTAGAAGTCAGCCCACACCCAGCTCGCCCTACATTTCTGACGAGCCCTCCTGGCTCCTTGGAAGGTCAGTGGCAGAACCATCTTCACATACTTCCCAGGTAGCTTTGGCATCACCATCCTACCACCGAGGGCTTTGTCTGTCTGGCAACCTCAGCTCTGTGCTTTCTCCGAATTCCAGGGACGTGTTCCGGGTCACGGGCAGACTGCAGCTCGGCTCGGCGATGATCAAGACGGTCCCTTCCAGGGCGTGGAGAGAAGGGAGCCCTCCTGCAGAATTGCTGGGAAAGGAAGAAAGGAAACTGGTGTGGCCACAAGGCAGAGAACAGCACGGAGTTTCCTTAAAAAACTAGACAGAGTTACCACGTTACCCTGCCATCCCACTCCTCGGCATAGACCCAGACAAAACGATGATTCAAAAAAGGATACACGCACCCCCAGCTGGTCACAGGAGCGCTATTTACAACAGCCAGGATGTGCAATATAACCTAAGCGCGCATCAACAGCTGGATGCAAGAAGAGCTGGTACATAAAGACAATGGAATGTTACTCAGCCATAAAAAAGAAGGGAAATTATACCTTTTGCAGCACCATGCTGGATCTAGAGACTGTCATAGTGAGTAAGACAAAGACAAAAGTGGTGATGCTACTGATATGTGGAATGCAAAATATGGGAGAAATTCTTGCTGATGTCGGGAATGTAAAATATGAGACGAATGAACCGACTTACAAAGCAGAAAAAGAGTTGCAGGCACAGGAAAGATGTGATTACCAAAGGGATAAATGAGGAGTTCGGGATTAACAGATTTAATCTAATATATGTATACTCGATTGCCAACAAGGACCCACTGCACAGGCGTAGGGAACGCTGCTCAAAGGTTATGCAACAACCTAAATGGGAAAGGGATTTGAAACAGATTGGATACATATGTATAAGTCTAACTGAATCACTGGGCTGTCTATCTGAAACCAACAACGCTGTAATGTAAATCGAGGATGCTCCAAAGTTAAAAATAGGTAACAAAAGCTGAGTGGATTACAGATGAGTGTCCATGAGAAGATTCTTGGGTCTCTATGGATGACCTAGGGATGGTCATACTAACTGAAGTAAGCCAGACAGACAAATACCATGTGCTTTCACTTATAAGCAGACTCGGAGAAGAAAAATGATACAAAGGAACTTATTAACAAAACAGACTCAGAGACACAGGAAACAAGCTTATGGTTACCAGTCGGGAAGGATACCTTAGGAAGCTGGGATTAAGAGATACAAACTACGCTGTGTAAAGTACATAAGCAAGAAGGACTCTCTGTTCGGCACAGGGACCGTATATTCAATATCGCGTGATAACCTGCAGTGGGAAAGAATCTGAAAAAATTTATCTGTATCTGTAACTGCAGCGACCATGCTGTCCAGCTGAAGCTAATCCAGTTGTTGCTAATCAACTGTGCTTCAACAAAAGTGGTACATACACGTTCCGAAAGCGGAGTGGATTACAGAGTAAGGTCCATCGGCAGATTCTTAGGTCTCCATGGACGTCGTGACGGCCACACTCAAGTGAAACAAGCCAGACAGAGAAAGACAAATACCACGTCGTACCACTTGGATGTGGAAATATAAGTGGAAAAGTAACACCCATGAGCTTGCCTGGTGGCTCAGAGGTTAAAGCGTTCCGCCTGCAATGCGGGAGACCTGGGTTCCATCCCTGGGTCGGGAAGATCCCCTGGAGAAGGAACTGGCTACTCACTCCAGTCTTCTTGCCTGGAGAATCCCATGGACAGAGGAGCCTGTGCGGGCTACAGCCCACGGGGTCGCAAAGAGTCGGACACGACGGAGAGACTTCACTTTCTTGTTCAATACCCGTGAAATTATTTGTGAAGCAGGAAAAGACTCGGGGAAATAGCAAACAAACATGATAAGGTTATCAAAGTGGAAATGGGGGAGGGTAAAGGAGTCTGACATTAACATACACGCATCACTCCAATCCTTTGGCCACCTGATGCGAAGAGCTGACTCCTTGGAAAAGACCCCAATGCTGGGAAAGACTGAAGGCAGGAGAAGAAGGGGATGACAGAGGATGAGATGGCTGGATGGCATCACTGACTCGATGGACGTGAGTTTGAGCAAGCTCCAGGAGTTGATGATGGACAGGGAGGCCTGGCCGGCTGCAGTCCGTGGGGTCGCAGAGAGTCGGACACGCCTGAGCGACTTAACAAAAACAAACATACATGATAAACAACACGGACCTGCCATATAGCACAGGGAAAGTGAAAGAAAGAAAGTGAAGTCGCTCCGTCGCGTCTGGCTCTTTGCGACCCCACGGACTGCAGCCTACGGGGCTCCTCCGTCCATGGGACTTTCCAGGCAAGAGTGCTGGAGTGGGTTGCCATTTCCTTCTCCAATAGCACAGGGAACTGTACTCACTAGCTTGTCATGACGTATAATGGAAAAAAGAATCTGAAAAAAAAAGTATCTGTATTACTGATTCACTTAGCTGTACCGCACTGTAAATTACGCTTCCATAAAAAAGTAAAATAACGTATAGGAGAATCTGGGTGGCCTGCAGAGGAATGCCCACCAGGAGAGCCCCCCGTCTGTGAGCGGAGAGTGGTCAGGGGGCCCAGGAGGTGGACAGTGTGATGGAGACAGTAAGCCGGCGTTCTCACGAGCGGCTCTGCCTTCCTGTTCACCCCCATCCCTGCCCCACAGAGCTCACCTCGGGCGGGCGACAGTGGGACGTCAGCCCGGCTGGAAGGCAGAGAGACGCGAGAGGATGGAGGTGGGGCTGTGTCTCCCCCTCGGCCCCATCTCCCGGGGTCGCCTGGGACCCAGCGCCTCAGCCAGCGGTCCCCACGGCCGTGCCTGCCCCCGCCACTTCCCGGCCCCGGAGCCTCGGATGTCCTGGGACGGACCCACGCGTGAGCTGTGGTCCTGGATGCTGGTCCATGGGCTCGAAGCCCGGAGCAGCCTGGGGTCCTTCCCCGATGCTGTGTCCTCGGCTGTCCCGTCCGCGCGCCTTCTGCTGGCCGCTCAGCTGGTTCAAGCTCAAGGAGCAGCGTCTGTGAGTCAGCGGAGGAGGCGGCAAGGTGGCAGGGGCATAAATGTTTGATTTCAGGGAGGGGGGCGTGGAGGGCTTGAGGACGGGGAAGAATGTGGGGGGCGGTGTTCTTCCCTCTCTGCTGCGCTATTTTAACCTCCACATGCTGCACTTCGTAAAAATCATACAGAGTGATGCAATAAGTTGACTTGTCAACTGATCACTTTAGTTATCAATTCCCAAACGAGGATTCAAAATGATAAAAATACAAAACTGATGAAGATGATGTTTAAATGATAAGGTTCTTTACACGACAAAAATGATTCTTAAAGGATAAGAAGGAATCAAAAATGACAAATAGGTAAGAGGATTTTTAAATGATTTTAAAAATATGAAAAGGTTAAAAGGAGCTGGTAAGGGTAAGAACGACTTTCTAACACCATACACAAAAATAAACTCAAAATGGATTAAAGATCTAAATGTAAGACCAGAAACTATAAAACTCCTAGAGGAAAATATAGGCAAAACACTCTCCAACATAAATCACAGCAGGATCCTCTATGAAGCACCTCCCAGAGTAATGGAAATAAAAGCCAAAATAAACAAATAGGACCTAGTTAAACTTAAAAGCTTTTGCGCAACAAAGGAACTATAAGCAAGGTGAAAAGACAGCCTTCAGAATGGGATAAAATAATAGCAAATGAAACAACTGACAAAGAATTAATATAAAAAAAATACAAGCAGCTCCTGCAGCTCAATTCCAGAAAAATAAATGACCCAATCAAAACATGGGCCAAAGAACTAAACAGACATTTCTCCAAAGAAGACATACAGATGGCTAACAAACATATGAAAAGATGCTCAACATCACTCATTATCAGAGAAATGCAAATCAAAACCACAATGAGGTACCATTACACGCCAGTCAGGATGGCTGCTATCCAAAAGTCTACAAGCAATAAATGCTGGAGAGGGTGTGGAGAAAAGGGAACCCTCTCACACTGTTGGTGGGAATGCAAACTAGTACAGCCGCTATGGAGAACAGTGTGGAGATTCCTTAAAAAACTGGAAATAGAACTGCCATATGACCCAGCAATCCCACTCCTGGGCATACACACTGAGGAATCCAGATCTGAAAGAGACACGTGCACCCCAATGTTCATCGCAGCACTGTTTATAATAGCCAGGACATGGAAGCAACCTAGATGCCCATCAGCAGACGAATGGATAAGGAAGCTGTGGTACATATACACCATGGAATATTACTCAGCCGTTAAAAAGAATTCATTTGAATCAGTTCTAATGAGATGGATGAAACTGGGGCCCATTATACAGAGTGAAGTAAGCCAGAAAGATAAAGAACATTACAGCATACTAACGCATATATATGGAATTTAGAAAGATGGTAATGATAACCCTATATGCAAAACAGAAAAAGAGACACAGATGTACAGAACAGACTTTTGGACTCAATGGGAGAAGGCGAGGGTGGGATGTTCTGAGAGAATAGCATTGAAACAAGTATATCAAGGGTGAAACAGATCACCAGCCCAGGTTGGATGCATGAGACAAGTGCTCGGGCCTGGTGCACTGGGAAGACCCAGAGGGATCGGGTGGAGAGGAAGGTGGGAGGGGGGATCGGGATGGGGAATGCATGTAAATCCATGGCTGGTTCATGTCAATGTATGGCAAAAAACACTACAATATTGTAAAGTAATTAGCCTCCAACTAATAAAAATAAATGAATAAAAATGATTTAAAAATAGGGATGGGGGTCTTCCCTGGTGTTCAAGCAGTTAGGACTCTGAGCTTTCACTCTAGTTGCCATGGTAGGGGAAGTAAGATCCTGCAAGCCACGTGGTTGGCAAAAAAAGTTAGAAAGAAATAAATAGGCATTGAAAAAATAAAGATTCAATATGATAAAAATGACAAATGTGCTAAAACGATTTTTAAAAAATGATTTGAAGTGATAATACAAAGATTAAAAGGAATCTTTAAGTGATAAAATGACTGAAAAATGATTATAATGAGAAAAAGACTGAAAACGATTTTTAAATAGAAATAAATAGGCATTAAAAATAAAGATTTAGTAGGATAAACATGAGAAACATGGTGAAATGATTTTTAAAAAATGATCTGAAGTGATAATACAAAGATTAAAAGGAATTTTTAAGTGATAAATGACTTTGAAAAGTGGTTATAATGAGAAAAAGACTGTAAAATGCTTTTTAAATAATTGGGAATAATAAAAACGCCAAAATGGGGGGATATATGTACACATATGGCCAATTCACGTTGCAGGAACCGACAGTGTTTTAAGGCAACTATGCGCCAATAAAAACTAATTTAAAACAGACGAGGAGAAGAGAGGAACGTGAGAGGAACATGCAACATCATTTCATTCATGTGAAGTTGGAAACTTGGAAACCTGGGTGATCTGTTTAGGGCCCAATATGTAAAGTCATCACAGTGGCTAAGGCAACGTTTTTAACATGTAACAGCATGAAGTAAAATCTTTATACATGATTACGTGAAAGAAACCGAATGAGAAATTCACGCTTACAAAGAAAAACTAGGGTCGTATCTCTTGTCTGTAACATGTATATGCTTTCTTCATTGTAATAGCATGTCAATAAAACCACATACTAATTTTTTTTACTTAAAAAAATATTTTGAAAGGGTTGAGAAACAGCCAATTTGCTCAATCTATTTAGGCTTCAATGAACACCTGATCACAGTAGCTAAGGCAACATTTTTTAAATATAACAGCACAGACAGAAAAACCCAATGGTTTATTAAGTTAAAGGAACAGAATCAGAATTGTAAGCTTACAGAGAAAGACTACTGTCATATTTTGTATTTGTAGAATGTATATGCTTTCTTCACTGTAGTAGAATAGAAATAAAACCAGATCCAAGTTTTTTTTAATGTAAAGGTAAATCAATACAAATGACTCAATGATGCTAAAATTTATAAACAATCACCCCCCAATAAATAAAGCAAACAGAAATAGATACCAAAATGATTTTTAAGGGACTGAATTGGACGTTTTGCATCCTGTATTCCTATGGACAGTGATATTCAAGTAATAATAATTATTAATTATATTAAACTAATTTGATCAGATCAAATATTATTTAATATCACATATTAATAAACAATAAGCAATTACAGAGTAAACCCCCAAAAGAAGAGAAAATCACCCCCATCTCAAGACTTAACTGCATTTCCTTTGCATAAGAAAAAAAAAATAAATAAAACGAGGAGGGGCCATTGCCGCGGAAATTCACCCAAAGGGGAATCTTAGAGCTGGTTTTGTTGACACATGGAAGTGTATCTGTTTCAATGCTACGCTCTCACACCATCACAGCCTCCCCTTCCCCGAGTCCGCCAGAATTGAAAAAGACACGTCTGTGCCTGAGCTCCGCCGTGGCCGAGTCTGTGAGACCCCCCTGGACTGTAGCCCCACTGGACGCCTCTGTCCTCGGAGATTCCCCAGGGCAAGAAATGCTGGAGCGGGTTGCCATGCCCTCCGCCAGGGGATCTTCCCCACCCAGGGATCACACCCAGGTCTTCTATCGTGGCAGGGAGATTCTTTACCAGCGGCGGCACCGGGGAAGCTGCAAAAGCCACACGGGCCAGAACCTTCAAGGCACCTCTGTTAGATCAGCTGCGACGTGGAAGCAACTTTTTCTTTTCGTGCACTTTTCTTAAGCCAGCTGACTTTGCTCAGAGGGGCTGAGCGGATGGAGTTGGACGCCCCACTGTGTTTGCCTTTTTTTTCATCTTCCCTCTTGGGTATCTATCCAGGGAGCATTTTGATTTTTCCAGGATCTCCGTGGATGGTCTTGGGCTGGGAGGTTTCCCAGGAGGCAGAACGTGGGCTGGGATTCCGGGGGTATTTGGGGAGGGCGGCTGCAGACAGCCCAGACAGCTCCAGGGGCGGGTCAGACCTGGCTGCTCAGGAAACCCGGCGTCCTGTAAAGCCCGCGGGAGCAGCTGACCACGGGGGCCGGGGGCACTCCTCTTCCACTTCCCCCAGGGGGCTGGTACACCTGGATTCCAGTCTGCACTGACCTCCTGCTTCCAGGGTGGCCGGCGGTCTTAAGGGACCAGAGGAAGCTTCGGTCACCAAGTTCAATGTCACTCAGCCGTGTCTGCCTCTTTTCCGACCCCACGGACTGCAGCCCGCCAGGCCCCTCTGTCCATGGGGATGCTCCAGGCAAGAATACTGGAGTGGGTTACCATTTCTTCCTCCAAGGCGTCTTCCCAGACCAGAGACTGAACCCACGTCTCCCACATTGCAGGCAGATGCTTTACCGTCTGAGCCACCGGGGAAGCCCAGTCACCAAAACCAGAGTCAAGGACCAACTGCCCCTTGCCACCGACGCTGGACGTCTAACCCCACAAGGATTAGATCAAGGGCTGCTGCAGCTGCTGACCTTCCGCACCCCCTGAAGGGACCTCAAGGCGGACAGCAGAAGGCCAGGTCCTCAGACAGATATTTTCAGGAGCCCATTCTTTGGCTACCCAGTTCTCGTGTCTCCTCCTACCTAGAGAAGCCCTAAAAGCATTCATGGTGATGACTCTTCCTTGGGACTAGAAGAACTTTGATGAGATCAGCAGAAACCTTTTGCAAAATATTACCCATTTGATTGCACAAACTCCCCCATTTGGCTTCCCTGGTAGCTCAGAGGGTAAAGAATCTGCCTGCAATGCAGGAGACCCGGGTTCAATTCCTGGGTCAGGAAGATCCCCTGGAGGAGGACATGGCAGCCCACTCCAGTGTTCTTGCCTGGAGAATCCCACGGACAGAGGAGCCTGGCGGGCTGCAGTCCACGGGGTCGCTAAGAGTCGGACACGACGGAGCAACTAAACCATCACCACCCCGTTTACCAAAATCACATCTGTATTGACTTTCCCCCGCCCCGCCTCTTTGGAGCAGTTTCTCAGAGCTGACTGAGGTGCTGTTTCCAGGGCTGCAGTCCCCATTTAACACCCAAATGGAAACTAACTCTCAGCTCTCACATCGCGCTTGTCTTTTCAAAGTCGACGCCAGGTCCTGGCAGCCGGGATCTGGGTGGTGAGGCTGGGGAGCAGGGCTGCGGGCCACAGCGGGGCCCTGGACCGGAGAGGCGTGAAGGTGCAGACACGGGAGGGGGTGGGCTGGCTCCTGCAGACAGCGGGTTCCCAGCCGGGGCGGGCGAGCTTCCCACTGCGATGCAGAATGAGGTCGCAGCTGAGCCGTGCGTGCTGGCCTCTGACAGCCCTGCAAGGTTCCCTCGAGCCTGCTGCTGCGGACAGCTTCAGTTCAGTTCAGTCCGGTCGCTCAGCCGTGTCTGACTCTCTGTGACCCCATGGACCACACAGCTCGCCAGGCCTCCCTGTCCATCACCAACTCCCGGAGCTTGCTCACACTCACGTCCATCAGTCCACGTCCCTTCAAAGTTCATATGTTGGAGCCCGAACCCCCAGAGCGGCTGTATTTGGGGCAGACAATACATTCAGGTGAAAAGAAGGAATGCCTCCTACACTCTTGGAGGGGTTGTAAATTGGTTGCAGCCACTATGGAGAACTCTATGGGAGGTTCCTCAAAAAACTAAAGACTGAACGACCGTGCGAGCCAGCCGTCCCACTCCTGGGCAGGTATCCAGAGAAAAATCATAATTTGAAAGACACACGCACCCCAGCGTTCATAGCAGCACTGTTCACAACAGCTAGGACGTGGAGGCGACCTAAGTGTCCATCAACAGAGGGAGAAAGATGGAGAAAGAAGACGTGGTACATTTACACAATGGAATATTACTCAGCCATGAAAAGGGATGAATGCCACTTGCAGCAATGTGGATGAACCTAGGGATGCTCAAATGAAGTGAGGTCTAATAAGTCAGAGGGAGAAGCAGAAGCATTGTGTGACATCACTTACATGGGGAATATAAGAAGAAATGGAGAGGGAAATGGCAACCCACTCCAGTACGCTTGCCTGGAGAACCCCATGGGTGGAGGAGCCTGGCGGGCTACAATTCACGGGGTCGCAAAGAATTGGTGATGACTTAGCGGCTCAGCCACCACCAAGAAGAAATGATACAGAAAAACTTATGAAAAAGCAACAGACTCAAAAGCATAGAGAATGAACTTGTGGGGGGGGGGAAGGATGGGAGGGAAGGCACAGTCAGGGAATCTGGGATGGACATGGACACACTGCTGTGTTTAACATGGAGAACCAGCAAGGACCTGCTGGACAGCACAGGGAACTCTGCTCAATACTCTGTAATAACCTGATGGTCACCAGGGGGAAGGATGGGGAAGGGATAGTCAGGGAGTCTGGGATGGACATGGACACACGGCTGTGTTTAACATGGAGAACCAGCAAGGACCTGCTGGACAGCACGGGGAACTCTGCTCAATACTCTGTAATAACCTGGTGGTCACCAGGGGGAAGGATGGGGGAAGGGATAGTCAGGGAGTCTGGGATGGACATGGACACGCTGCTGTGTTTAACATGGAGAACCAGCAAGGACCTGCTGGACAGCTCAGGGAACTCTGCTCAATACTCTGTAATAACCTTATGGTCACCAGGGGGAAGGATAGGGGAAGGGATAGTCAGGGAGTCTGGGATGGACATGGACACACGGCTGTGTTTAACATGGAGAACCAGCAAGGACCTGCTGGACAGCACGGGGAACTCTGCTCGATGTCATGTGGCAGCCGGGATGGGAGGGGAGTCTGGGGAGCATGGATACGTGTGTATGTGTGGCTGAGTGTCTTTGCTGTCAAATGTCACAACATCGTTAATTGGCTATACCCTAATATACGCTTAAATAAAAAATAAATACAAGGATTGTGCTCCATCTTCTGAAATTTTTTACAGTAGCATTTTCTGCAATGCTATTCCCTTAATCCCATTTTCCTTGGGCAGGATTAAATCCTTGTTGTTGCAAGACTAATTTGAATTTTTGGCATACAGACCCAGATGTCTCTTTCTGGCTAATACTGAGCCGGCTTTGCACACAGCCCATGTTAGGAGTCAGCCCACACCCAGCTCTCCAGGCATTTCTGATGAGCCCTTCTGGCCACTGGAAGGTCAATGACAGAACTCTTTCCATGTATTTCCCAGCCAGCATTTTGCATAAACATCGTACAACTGAGGGATTTGTTTCTCCAACAGCATCAGCTCTGTGCTTTCTCAGAATTTCAGGGCCGTGTTCTGGGTCGCAGATGGACTGCAGCTCACCTTGGTGATATCAAGATGGTACCTCCCAGGGTGTGGAGAGAAGGGAGTCCCCCTGCAGTGTTGGTGGGAATCTAAACTGGTGCAGCCATGATGGAGAAAACCGTGACGGGGTTCCTCCAAAAACTAAAAACGGAGCTACAATGTGACCCAGCAATCCCACTTCTGGGCATATTTCTGGAGAAAACTATGGTTCAAAAAGACACATGCACCCCCTATTTCCATAACAGCACTATTTGCAATAGCCAGGATGTGGAAGTAACCTAAGCGTACAACATCACTAGAGGAATGGAGAAAGAAGATGCAGTACATCTATACACAATGGAATATTACGCAGTCATGAAAAAGGATGAAATGATGCCATCCATCTGTGGCATATATAGCATACATAGATGAGCCTAGAGAGACTCACAGTAAGTGAAGT
Organism: Muntiacus reevesi; assembly: GCF_963930625.1. NCBI lineage: Eukaryota > Metazoa > Chordata > Mammalia > Artiodactyla > Cervidae > Muntiacus > Muntiacus reevesi. The sequence continues at coordinate 863,097 of NC_089271.1, forward strand.
AAGTCAGACAGAGAAAGACAAATGTATATTACCACTCGTGTAGAGTATAAAAATAAGACAAATCTATATACAAAACAGAAGCAAGCTCGCAGATATGGAAAACAAATACGATTACGAAAGAGGAAAGGGCTGAGGAAGAGAGAAATTAGGATCTGGGGATGAACAGATACTGTATATAGTGGGATGGACACTAGTGTATATAAAATATGCAATCAACAAGGACCTACTGGGATTCCTAGGGGTCCAGTGGTTAAGACTTGGCATATCTAATTCAGGGTGCAGGGGTTCCATCCCTGGTCAGGGAACTAAGATCCCACCCACTGCCCGTGACCAAAGATGTTTCCTAACATCGCTTCAGTCCTGTCCGATTCTGTGTGACCCCATGGACTGCAGCCCGCCAGGCTCCTCTGTCCATGGGATGCTCCAGGCAAGAATACTAGAGTGGGTTGCCATTTCCTCCTCCAGGGAGTCTTTCCAATCCAGGGATCGAACCTGGATCTCCTGTATTGCAGGGAGATTCTTTGCTGCATAGTTAAAAAAAAAAAAAAAAGCCTGTCTCTGGGACAGAAACCACTGTCCATCCCCGAGTCTTACTATCTCTGATAATCGGCATCTCGTTGTGTCAGAAAAATGCCCCAAGATGCTAGACTGACTCCTAGGATCATTGTTCCCCCTAGATCTGCATCTGCTAAGCCACATGCAAGGACTGTGGAGCCCTGGAAGGGCAAGGCTAATGCCTCTGTGACACTGAGCCGTCCATGCCGACGTCCAGCTGGACCCTGACGATGGCTCAACACTCACCTTCCCAGAAGGCTTGAAGGGATGAGGGTCTGGAAGCTTTGATCCCATTTATTGGTGATGATCAATTCAGGATGAGGGATAGAAGCCCAACGACCTCCCTTCTTTGCTGGCTGGACTCAAACCAGAGATGGAAAGAGGTGCACTTGAGAATATACTGGATTTTTTACAAATTCCTGCATTAAGAGCTGTTCTAGACATGTCTCACGATGAGCCAACACTTTCCCAAACAAATACATATCCCCAGCAATTTCACCTGGTGCATCTTGATGGTTCCGGTCCAAGTCTGCCCTTGAAACCCACGGCTTTTATCCTTCCCGACATCGATCTAAAGCAAATCAGATTACGGAAATGGCTGAGCTGCCTGCAGAGTAATTAGGATGGAGGGTTTGGCGCGTGTGCCGGAATGGGGAGGGGGACGGGGCGGTGGATTACAGGGTCTGTGGAGCTTGAAGGCTGCAGCAGGTCAGGCTGGCAGGAGGAGAAGGCTGAAAAGAACAGTGTTGGAAAATGAGAGGAATGTGATGCTGTCTCATGGAAAGGTCATCCCAAGGAACTGGGTTCAGGGCTGGTGTCAGTCCTCGAATTTCCCTGCTCCTACACCCTGAGTTATGGTCCCTACCCTCAGGGTCCAAGGGCATGGCTCCCCATTCCAGGGGGCAAGTAGGGAGGAGATGAGGAGAGGAAAGGGCACGCTGAGTCTGTCTTTGAAGGAAGGCTTCTGGCACGTGGTACGTGGACGGGCAGAGAGAGCCTTGCGTTGGGAAGGTCTGTGTGTGAGTGATGATGTCATTGTTAGCTCCGTGACGGTGAGCGAGGCTCAACCTCCGTAACATGACGATGGTGTCAGTGGTGGTGATGGTGATGAGGGTGGAGGAGGTGATGGTGGTCCTGATGACGGTGAAGGTGATGATGGTGGTGAAGATGCCACCAGTGATGATGGCGGTGATGACGGTGAACGTGAGGGGGAGGACGACGATGACAGTGGTGAGGGTGGTCAGGGTGATGGGGATGAGATGGTGGTGATGATGGTGAACGTGATGACGGTGGTGGTGAGAATGATGGCGGTGAATGCAGTGGTGATCATGGTGACGGTGATGACACTGATCATGGTGAAGATGATGGTGGTGATGACGGTGAACATGGTGGTGATGATACTGATGATGGTGAAGGCGCTGAGGGTGATGGAGATGATATTGATGATGGCGGTGCTGGTGGTGAGGAGGATGACGGTGATGGCAATGATGCTGTTCCTCATCATGAGGTAAGGATGCTGACGGAGATGGTGATGGTCATACTGATGGTGAACCTCGTGATGAGGGTCATGACGGTGAGGACGGTCATGACGATGGGGTAGAAGATGGTGGTGGTGATGATGATGGTGGTGATGATGGTGAACGAGAAGATGGAGGTGATAATGATGATCGTGGTGAACTCAGGGGTGATAATGGTAATGGTGATGATACTGATGATGGTGAAGGTGATGGTGATGAAGAAGATACTGATGATGGTAAACGTGATGATGATGGTGAACATGGAACATCCACTATGGAGAAGAGTACAGAGGTTCTCCCAAACACTAAACATAGATCAAGCAACTCCGATCTGGGACATATATGCAGAGGAAACTCTAATTCAAAAAGATACATGCACCCCATTGTTCACTGCAGCACTATTCACAACAGCCAGGATGTGGAGACAACCCAAGTGTCCATCGGCAGATGACGGATAAAGATGTGGTACATATATACAATGGAATATTATGCAGCCATGAAAAAGGACGAAGCCTTGCCATTTGCAGCAACGTGGCTGGACCTAGGGATGATCCTACTGACTGAAGTAAGTCAGAGGAAGGGAAACATATCACTTACATGTAGAATCTAAAAAGTAGTACAAATGAACTGATTTACAAAATACAAAGAGACTCACAGACATAGAAAGCAAACTTGTGGTCTCCAAAGGGGCGGGGGGGATGAATGAGGACTTTGGATTTAGCAGATATACACTGCTGTATATAAAATAAACAATAAGGGCCTCCTATTACAGCGTAGGGAACTATATTAACAATCTACAGTGGAAGAGAATTAAAAAATATATGTACATATTCATGAATAGATGGAAGGCAGGAGGAGAAGGGGACGACAGAGGATGAGATGGTTGGATGGCATCACCGACTCGATGACATGAGTTTGAGCAAGCTCCGGGAGATGGTGATAGACAGGGAGGCCTGGCGTGCTGCAGTCCATGGGGTCGCAAAGAGTCGGACATGACTGAGCCACTGGACTGAACTGATTCATGTATAACTAAGTCATTTTGCTGCACGTCTGAAACTAACACAATATTGTAAGTCAGCCATCCTTCAATTAGGCCAGTGGGAGTTTGATATATGAAGCAGGGTACCCAAAGCTGGTGATCTCAGACAACCTGGAAGGATGGGACGTGGAGGGAGATGGGGAAAGTTGGGGGGCAGGGGACACATGTATACCTATGTCCGATTCATGTTGATTCGTGTCCGATTCATGTGATGGCAAAAACCATCACAATATCGTAGAGCCCTTATTGTAAAATTAAAAATTAAAAAGAAACTACTTATGAAGTCAGACAGAGAGGGAGAAATGTCACATAACATCCCTTATATGTGGACCCTAAACATAAATGACACAAATGAATGTACAAAACATAAAGAGACTCACAGACGTATTAGAGAACGAACTTATGGTTGCCGGGGTGGGGGGAAGACAGGGTAAATGGATAGTTAGGGATGGACATGGACACGCTGCTGTGTTTAACATGGAGAACCAGCAAGAACCTGCTGGACAGCACAGGGAAGTCTGCTCAATACTCTGTAATAACCTTATGGTCACCAGGGGGAAGGATGGGGGAAGGGACAGTCAGGGAGTCTGGGATGGACATGGACACACGGCTGTGTTTACCATGGAGAACCAGCAAGAACCTGCTGGACAGCCCAGGGAACTCTGCTCAATAATCTGTAATAACCTGATGGTCACCAGGGGGAAGGATGGGTGAAGGGACAGTCAGGGAGTCTGGGACGGACATGGACACACTGCTGTGTTTACCATGGAGAACCAGCAAGGACCTGCTGGACAGCACAGGGAACTCTGCTCAATACTCTGTGATAAACTGATGGTCACCAGGGGGAAGGATGGGGGAAGGGATAGTCAGGGAGTCTGGGACGGACATGGACACACGGCTGTGTTTACCATGGAGAACCAGCAAGGACCTGCTGGACAGCACGGGGAACTCTGCTCAATACTCTGTAATAACCTGATGGTCACCGGGGGGAAGGATGGGTGAAGGGACAGTCATGGAGTCTGGGACGGACATGGACACACGGCTGTGTTTAACACAGAGAACCAGCAAGGACCTGCTGGACAGCACGGGGAAGTCTGCTCAATACTCTGTAATAACCTGATGGTCACCAGGGGGAAGGATGGGGGAAGGGATAGTCATGGAGTCTGGGACGGACATGGACACACGGCTGTGTTTAACACAGAGAACCAGCAAGGACCTGCTGGACAGCACGGGGAAGTCTGCTCAATACTCTGTAATAACCTGATGGTCACCAGGGGGAAGGATGGGGGAAGGGATAGTCAGGGAGTCTGGGATGGACATGGACACACGGCTGTGTTTACCATGGAGAACCAGCAAGGACCTGCTGGACAGCACAGGGAACTCTGCTCAATACTCTGTGATAACCTGATGGTCACCAGGGGGAAGGATGGGGGAAGGGATAGTCAGGGAGTTTGGGATGGACATGGACACACGGCTGTGTTTACCATGGAGAACCAGCAAGGACCTGCTGGACAGCACGGGGAACTCTGCTCAATACTCTGTAATAACCTGATGGTCACCGGGGGGAAGGATGGGTGAAGGGACAGTCATGGAGTCTGGGACGGACATGGACACACGGCTGTGTTTAACACAGAGAACCAGCAAGGACCTGCTGGACAGCACGGGGAAGTCTGCTCAATACTCTGTAATAACCTGATGGTCACCAGGGGGAAGGATGGGGGAAGGGATAGTCAGGGAGTCTGGGATGGACATGGACACACGGCTGTGTTTACCATGGAGAACCAGCAAGGACCTGCTGGACAGCACAGGGAACTCTGCTCAATACTCTGTGATAACCTGATGGTCACCAGGGGGAAGGATGGGGGAAGGGATAGTCAGGGAGTTTGGGATGGACATGGACACACGGCTGTGTTTACCATGGAGAACCAGCAAGGACCTGCTGGACAGCACGGGGAACTCTGCTCAATACTCTGTAATAACCTGATGGTCACCGGGGGGAAGGATGGGTGAAGGGACAGTCATGGAGTCTGGGACGGACATGGACACACGGCTGTGTTTAACACAGAGAACCAGCAAGGACCTGCTGGACAGCACGGGGAAGTCTGCTCAATACTCTGTAATAACCTGATGGTCACCAGGGGGAAGGATGGGGGAAGGGATAGTCATGGAGTCTGGGACGGACATGGACACACGGCTGTGTTTAACACAGAGAACCAGCAAGGACCTGCTGGACAGCACGGGGAAGTCTGCTCAATACTCTGTAATAACCTGATGGTCACCAGGGGGAAGGATGGGGGAAGGGATAGTCATGGAGTCTGGGACGGACATGGACACACGGCTGTGTTTAACACAGAGAACCAGCAAGGACCTGCTGGATAGCACGGGGAACTCTGCTCAATACTCTGTAATAACCTGATGGTCACCAGGGGGAAGGATGGGGAAGGGATAGTCAGGGAGTCTGGGATGGACATGGACACACGGCTGTATTTACCATGGAGAACCAGCAAGGACCTGCTGGACAGCCCAGGGAACTCTGCTCAATACTCTGTGATAACCTGATGGTCACCAGGGGGAAGGATGGGGAAGGGATAGTCAGGGAGTCTGGGATGGACATGGACACACGGCTGTGTTTAACATGGAGAACCAGCAAGGACCTGCTGGCCAGCCCAGGGAACTCTGCTCAATACTCTGTAATAACCTGATGGTCACCAGGGGGAAGGATGGGGGAAGGGATAGTCAGGGAGTCTGGGATGGACATGGACACACTGCTGTGTTTACCATGGAGAACCAGCAAGGACCTGCTGGACAGCACGGGGAACTCTGCTCAATACTCTGTAATAACCTGATGGTCACCAGGGGGAAGGATGGGGGAAGGGACAGTCAGGGAGTCTGGGATGGACATGGACACACGGCTGTGTTTACCATGGAGAACCAGCAAGGACCTGCTGGACAGCACGGGGAACTCTGCTGAATACTCTGTAATAACCTGATGGTCACCAGGGGGAAGGATGGGGGAAGGGATAGTCAGGGAGTCTGGGATGGACATGGACACACTGCTGTGTTTACCATGGAGAACCAGTAAGGACCTGCTGGACAGCCCAGGGAACTCTGCTCAATACTCTGTAATAACCTGATGGTTCCCAGGGGGAAGGATGGGGGAAGGATAGTCAGGGAGTCTGGGATGGACATGGACACATGGCTGTGTTTAACATGGAGAACCAGCAAGGACCTGCTGGCCAGCCCAGGGAACTCTGCTCAATACTCTGTAATAACCTGATGGTCACCAGGGGGAAGGATGGGGGAAGGGATAGTCAGGGAGTCTGGGATGGACATGGACACACTGCTGTGTTTACCATGGAGAACCAGCAAGGACCTGCTGGACAGCCCAGGGAACTCTGCTCAATACTCTGTGATAACCTGATGGTCACCAGGGGGAAGGATGGGGAAGGGATAGTCAGGGAGTCTGGGAGGGACGTGGACACACTGCTGTATTTAACATGGAGAACCAGCAAGGACCTGCTGGACAGCCCAGGGAACTCTGCTCAATACTCTGTAATAACCTGATGGTTCCCAGGGGGAAGGATGGGGGAAGGGATAGTCAGGGAGTCTGGGATGGACGTGGACACACGGCTGTGTTTAACATGGAGAACCAGCAAGGACCTGCTGGACAGCACAGGGAACTCTGCTCAATACTCTGTAATAACCTGATGGTCACCAGGGGGAAGGATGGGGGAAGGGATAGTCAGGGAGTCTGGGATGGACATGGACACACGGCTGTGTTTACCATGGAGAACCAGCAAGGACCTGCTGGACAGCACAGGGAACTCTGCTCAATACTCTGTGATAACCTTATGGTCACCAGGGGGAAGGATGGGGGAAGGGATAGTCAGGGAGTCTGGGATGGACATGGACACATGGCTGTGTTTACCATGGAGAACCAGCAAGGACCTGCTGGACAGCACAGGGAACTCTGCTCAATACTCTGTGATAACCTGATGGTCACCAGGGGGAAGGATGGGGGAAGGGATAGTCAGGGAGTCTGGGATGGACATGGACACACTGCTGTGTTTAACAGGGAGAACCAGCAAGGACCTGCTGGACAGCCCAGGGAACTCTGCTCAATACTCTGTGATAACCTGATGGTCACCAGGGGGAAGGATGGGGGAAGGGATAGTCAGGGAGTCTGGGATGGACATGGACACCCGGCTGTGTTTAACATGGAGAACCAGCAAGGACCCGCTGGACAGCACGGGGAACTCTGCTCAATACTCTGTGATAACCTGATGGTCCCCAGGGGGAAGGATGGGGGAGGAATAGTCAGGGAGTCTGGGATGGACGTGGACACACGGCTGTGTTTACCATGGAGAACCAGCAAGGACCTGCTGGACAGCACGGGGAACTCTGCTCAGTGTCACATGGCAGCCGGGATGGGAGGGGAGTTTGGGGGAGAATGGAAGTGTGACGTTGAAAGTGTGTCTGACTCTTTGCGACCCCCATGGACTCTAGCCCTCCAGGCTCCTCCATCCACGGGATTCCCCAGGCGAGAACACTGCAGGGGCTAGCCATTTCCTTCTCTCCCAATACAAAATAAAAAGTTAAAAAAAAAAATCCCCACTCCTCAGCGAAGACGGACACGTTCTGTTTCCCCAAACCCACGCTCGCAGGAGACAGACCTGGAGCCGTTATACACCTCCTGAGGATCTCTGGCATCTGTTCATCACACCTTGGCCTCCGGCGAGGGCTCATTTCTGTCTGCGCGGGGCCTGGGCTGAGTGTCTGACGCCCACCCCGTGCTCCACGGAAGCCTTCGATGGTGCGATGCTGTCAGGGAGCCAGACCGTGGTGATGGGTGTCAGAGATGGCAAAGCAAGAAGGCAGGAGTCATCAGGAACGGGAGAGGCTCCGCGAGGGAAGGAGAAGGCCACACAAGCAGACATATGCCCTCCGTGTATGCGTGTGGCTCATCACAGCCCCGGAGAGGGAGCTTCTCACCGCCCACCTCCGTCTCCGGGATGCTCCGAGCACCACCTCCTCTCCTCGGACGTCCTCCATACCCGACATGGGCCAGCCCCATCCCCGGCATCATCACAGACTGTTCTCGACACGGCAGGTGGACGCATCCCGTCTCCACCGTCCTGCTTCCAGAAACTCAGCCTGGGCTGTGAGCTGCATGTAGGCTGGGACGGGGGCCCTGGCAGAGGAGGCAGGGAGGACGTTTGCTGTTCAGTCGCCTAGCATGTCCGACTCTTCGCGACCCCCGAGGACCGAGGCACGCCAGGCTTCCCTGTCCCTTCGTCATCTCCGGGAGTCGGCCCAAATACCACACCTGACTCACTGGGAAAGACCCTGATGCCGGGGAAGATTGCAGGCGGGAGGAGAAGGGGGCGACAGAGGATGAGACGGCTGGATGGCATCGCCGACTCAATGGACGTGAAATTGGGCAAACTTGGGCAAACTCCGGGGCGGTCACTAAGACACTAGGTCACTAGGTCTAGGACAGAAACCAGCCTAGGAGGGGGAGGAATTTCCAAGCCAGCCCCGTCAAGGTGACAGGAGAGGGTTGATATCGTGGTGACGCTGTGAGAAACGGCATGAACAATTTCCCAGGGTGATTCTGGGGGAACAGGTGTGGGAGCTGGGGAATTTATAAGCTGTGTGCATTTGCAGGGCTTCCCTGGTGGCTCAGTGGTGAAGCATCTGCCTGCCAATGCTGGAGACCCAGGTTCCATCCCTGGGTCAGGAAGATCCCCTGGAGAAGGGCATGGCAACCCACTCCAGGATTCTCGCCTGGAGAATCCCATGGACAGAGGAACCTGGCGGGCTACAGTCCACGGGATCGCAAAGAGTTGGACACGACTGAGCCGCTAAACAAGAACGAACAGGTGCATTAGTGACTGAGGCTGTGAGACTTTTGCAGACTCCCAGCTTGTCACTCCAGTGGGCAGTGTGGGTTTCAGCGTCGACAGAGCCCTCCCAGAAAGACACAGGGCTTGCACTGGAAGGCAGGTCGCTGCTCACGGAAATGGCAAGTGATTCCCAGAGGGTGAGAGTGGACTCCCAACCCACCCGCCACCTTTAGCTCCGTCAGAGAAAGTCATGTGTGTCCACTGGCCGTTTTCCCGAAGCAGAGCCTGGGCTGAGGATCTGATGCAGGGAGGGGAAGGGGCTCTCGTGGAGGGGCGAGGGGTGGGCAGGTCGGACAAAGGACAAAACTAGCCAAGGCAAGGAGGGCGTAACGATCAAGCCAGCCACACCGAGGTGACTGGGGTGTCACATCCTTTCGACGTGGCATGCGCTGATTTCACTATCAAGCATCAAACCTGGGCTTTGATGGGATTGGCACTTCCCAGGTGGCAATAGTGGTAAAGAACCCGCCAGCCAATGCAGGAGACTTAAGAGACACGGGTTCCATCCCCAGGTTGGGAAGATCCCCTGAAGGAGGGCATGGCAACCCACTCCAGGATCCTTGCCTCGAGAATCCCATGGACGGAGGAGCCTGGTGGGGCTACAGTCCATGGGGTCGTAGAGAGCTGGACACGACTGAAGCGACTTAGCAAGCACGCACACAACACATCTGCACTTGACACAAGAATTCAGTTCAAGATGCTCCTGCAGGTTCCGACTGATGACGCATATCGCAAGCTGCTCTGAAGAGAACACAGGTCCTACCACACAGTTTGGTGATGGAAGCACCTTCCTTCTCATGGAGAGCCCCTGAGACCCCCGCCAACTGCGGTCCCAGATGCCTGCTGCTATCACGGCTTCACAGTGAGGAACGCTTTACGTTCGAAAGGACAAGTGATAAATCCATTGGAAAAGACGGTATGTAAACAGTGGTACTGGATAAGACTCTTGAGAGTCCCGTGGACAGCAAGGAGGTCCAACCAGTCCATCTTAAAGCACATTAAGCCTACATATTCATTAGAAGGACTGATGCTGAAGCTGCAATCCTTTGGCCACGTGTTGCAAAGAACTGACTTACTGGAAAAGACCCTGATGCTGGGAAAAATTGAAGGCGGGAGAAGGGGACGACAGAGGATGTGATGGTTGGATGGCATCACTGACTCGGTGGACATGAGTTTGAGCAAACTCTGGGAGTTGGTGATGGACAGGGAAGCCTGGCGTGCTGCAGTCCACGGGGTCGCAAAGAGTCGGACACGACTGAGCAACTGAACAACAAAACTGTTAAGTCACAACTCTCAGGCTGCGCTTTTTCTGTTGCTTCAGTTGACACTTCCTAAGAGGAATATTAGTGAATGAGCATAGAATGCAAAAGAAAAAGAGGTTTGTGCCCGCTCTGAGGTACGCGGGCTTCTCCCCCGGCTTTCTGTGCTAAGCACCCTCCAGCCGTCTTTCGGACGTGGGTCCAGTGGAATCCAGGTAAGGGCTCCCCATTTCCTTAGGCTTGGCAGTTAACACACGAGGGCTTGCGCAGCTCTGGGGCCATCTGGAGCCACAGCACAATTTCCCTGCCAGCTTCCAAGTCCCGGTGAGGCTTTCACTGCAGAGGCTGGGAAACCACGCCAGAAACGCTTCCAAACAAGCCTGCCTGGACACGTCCATCCCCCATGCTGCCTGCTGCAAGCAGCCCCCAGGAAACACAGATAAATCTGTATCCCTCCTTTCCTTCTGTTTCTCCTCACAAGCACTGAAATCACCAAGGTATTTTCTATCAGTCAGCCACGCCTGTGCTGTTGCTAAGTCGCGTCCGACTCTCTGCGACCCCATGGACTGTAGCCCGCCAGGCTCCTCTGTCCGTGGGATTCTCCAGGCAAGAATACTGGAGCGGGTTGCCATGCCCTCCTCCAGGGGATCTTCCCAAGCCAGAGATTGAATACCTGTCTCCTGCATTGACAGGCAGGTTCTTCACCGCTGAGTCACTGGGAAACTCCTAGCTTATGCATGTGTTTCTGTGCGATTTCTCTCTGCTAAGATGTCTAGGTGGGAAATTTGTTTCCGGGGGCATCTGTCATAAAACACCCCAAAGCTGGTAGTTTAAAACAGCAGGAATTGGCACTTCCCGGAGGCTCAGGGGTTAAGAGTTCACCTTTCAATGCAGGGGGTGCGACTTTGGGGAACTAAGATCTGACATGTCACGGAAGCTAAAACAGCAGGAATTTATTCTATCTATTTTGAAGCAAGACGTGGAGTCATATATATTTATTCCCTCTTAGTTTTTGAGATCATATATATATATACTTTTATGTTTTTATATAAATATAACTAAATGTATTAAATATACGAATTTCTAAGTGTCAGTTGCTCAGTCCTGTCTGACGCTTTGCGATCCCATGAAACGTAGCCCTCCAGGCTCTTCTGTCCATGGGATTATCCAGGCAGGAATCCTGGAGTGGGTTGCCACTTCCTTCTGCAAGGGATCTTCAAGACCCAGGGATCGAATGCGTGTCTCTTGCATTGGCAGGATTCTTTACCACTGGGCCAGTGGGGAAACCCTATTATATTATATAGCTAATACAATCTGTGCCAGGTACATGGGATCAGAACTCAGGTCTGGCCCTGACGGGGTTCATATAAACCTAGATAGATTTCCACACAGCCCGCCAAATGCTGATCTGTTTTTCCTCCTTTGAATTCGGTTATGGCTCTGGGCCATCAGCAGGTGACTGAAAAAAAGAATGCAAAACTTCAAAGTAGAAAAATCTGTTTTATTTAATGACTTTGCTTCTGTGGTTCAGTCGCCAAATCGTGTCCGACTCTGTGCAACCCCGTGGACTGCAGCCCGCCAGGCCTCCCTGTCCATCACCGACTCCCAGAACTTGCTCAAACCCATGTCAATTGAGTTGGTCATGCCATCCAACCATCTCATCCTCTGTCGCCCCCTTCTCCTCCTGCCCTCAATCTTTCCCAGCATCAGGGTCTTTTCCGATGAGTCAGCTCTTCCCATCAGGTGGCCAAAGGACTGGAGTTTCAGCTTCAGTATCAATCCTTCCAGTGAATATTCAGGACTGATTTCCTTTAGAGTGGACTGGTTGGATCTCCTTTGTGACTTTACTGAGGACTATAGCCTAGGACACAGCCTCTCAGAGAGCTTGGAGGGTCTGTCCCAAAGAGACAAGGGAGGGGCCAGGATGTATATGAATTTTTGCAAAAACAAACAAACAAACATAAGACCTATGTAATTGAAATCAAAAGATTACTATGCGGGTCACAAGATACAAACATCTCAAGTGAATGAGTTTAGTGCTTTTCTGAGTCTGGGAAGCTGCAAGAGTCTGGGCCCACTGAAATCATTCCTTTGAGGGGCACTTCAGTCATCTGGGGCCAGTCTCCTACTTCTCTCCATCCTGAGTCCCCTGAGGGTGCACCCTTGGGGGCGGCTGCAGCGGCTGAGGGCCTGACGTCTGCAGCTTCTTTACTGAAAAGGCAGGCGGCCTTTCCCGGGCCACACAGCCAAGCCTCCTGCTTCTCTCTTCCGCGCGCGCCCTTCAAAACCAATGCAACTGAAATCGTTCTGTGGACGGTGGCGGAGTGGATAAGAACCTGCCTGTCAATGCAGGGAGGGGACCTGGGTCCGATCCCTGATCCGGGAAGATCCCACAGGCCTCAGAGCAACCAAGCCCGTGTGCCACAACTACCAAGCCTGTGCTCTAGAGCCCATAATAGCTGCCAACAGGAGAAGGCGCCGCAAGGAAAAGCCCGTGCAAGACAGCTAGAGACGAGCCCGCGCTCAACGCCGACAAGAGAAAGCCCGCACACAGCGATGAAGACCAGCGCAGCCCTGCAAAGAAAGAAGTGCAATACAGAAATCTGCATTCTGCAAAATACACTTTTCTGCAAAAACAGGAGTGGAGGACACGCTAGAGCCCTCTGGTTGGCTGTCAGCCACCCACAGTCAATGGGCTGGAGCGGCAGCTGGGTGCTATGAGGGGTTCCGTGTGCCTGGACCTTGAGAGTCGCTGGGAGTCTGTCTGCCTAAGCTGAGTGTCCATCCTGGCTACCTTGTTCCTTGCTTCTCACGCTGCACTATGAGTGCGTTTGAATAGCGTGAAAGCGTGAGTCGCTCAGTCACGTCTGACTCTTTGCGACCCCATGGACTGCAGCCCGCCAGGCTCTTCTGTCCGTGGGATTCTCCAGGCAAGAATCCTGGAGTGGGCTGCCATGCCCTCCTCCAGGGGATCTTCCCTACCTAGGGATCGAACCTGCGTTGCAGGCGGATTCTTTACCATCTGAGCCACCAGCATTTGAATAGGAGTGAATAATTTTGTCGAAGCCTTGGGAGTCTGTACCCACAGGTCACAATATCCTCTCATGAGGTGAGTGAGCTTCTTGGCTCATGACACAAAGCTAACATCCCAGAAAGACAGCCTGGCTGGCCACAACCTTCCCGAGTACCAGGCCTCCGGGTCTTGGGCCAACACCTTGCTTCGCTGATACCCAAGGACTTACAGAAGCTCAGGTGATGAGGTCTCATGGAGACAAGAAATCAACAGACTTGTCTGTCTCCTGGTTTCTAAATGTCTCGACTTCCCTGGTAGCTCAGCTGGTAAAGAATCCGCCTGCAATGTGGGAGACCTGGGTTCGATCCTTGGGTTGGGACGAGCCCCTGGAGGAGGGAACGGCTACTCACTCCAGGATTCTGGCCAGGAGAATTCCATGGACTGGGGTCCAAAATAGTCAGACATGACTGAGCAACTTTCACGTCACTTTTTAAATGTAAAGATGTGTTTGTTGTTGAGTAGTTACTAAGTCGTGTCTGACTGTGACCCCAAGGATTGCAGCCCACCAGGCTCCTCTGTCCATAGGATTTCCCAGGCAAGAATACTGGAGTGGGTGGCTATTTACTTCTCAGCAGGATCTTCCCGACCCAGGGATCAAACCACGTCTCCTGCTTCCTGATGCAGAGTTCGAACACACATCCCCTGCTTGGCAGGCAGATTCTTTATGGCTGAGCCACGGGGGAAGCCCAAAGGTCTGCACGTTGATGGTACAAATGTGGTCTATGGACCAACATCGCTGGTTTCACCCGAGAGCTCGTTTGCAATGTGAAAACCTCAGTTCCAGACCTGCTGGATTACAATCTGTATTTTCACAAGGTTCCCAGGGAATCGAGTACCCAGTCAAGTTTGAGAAGCCTTGAGGTCTCTGATATCTTTTGCCCTGTTTGTCCAAAAATAGTCCCCTGGGGAAAAGTATTTGTGCCCCCAAAATGCACCAGGATGTCATCATATTCTTCAGACTTTGTGAGGAAGGCTGAACCCTGGGTCCATGAGGATAAACAACAGGCAGTGAGGCGTATACCTTGAAGCAGCTCCAAAATGCCAGGTAGATGAGGCAGAAAGGTGGGGAAATTCTACCTAACATTTAGCTTGGCAAGGAAACTTTAGTCAGCGAGGCAGACCCCTGTCGAGTGAGGAAGGCACAGCGCTGAACTTTCTGTTTGCGAGGGACTTGCTCCTATCCCCAGGTAAGACTTCAGTCATTTTATCACCAGTCTCTCTCTCTTTTTCTCCCTGAATTGGGTGCAGATCTGTGATGGCTGGTTTTATTGGTAAATGAGGCCGAGCTGCAGTCCCCAGAGACAATCAGACATAATTCTGGATGTTTCTTTCTCTTTTTTTTTGTACAAGATGAATGTCTCACCCAGTGAGCTCTGAGTAAAGCAGACTGCCCTCCCCGATGTGTGTGGGCCTCGTCTAATCAACTGAAGGCGTCAATAGTCTAAGGGTTGCTCTGCCCTGAGCAAAAAAAGGAATTCTGCCAGCAGATGGTCTCTGGGCTTCTTCAGCTGCAACATTAGCTTTTTCCTGGGGTCTTCAGCCTACTGGTCTACACTGAAGATGTTGGACTTGTCAGGTCCCATGACTGCGTGAGCTAACTCCTTAATAATAAAGGTCTTGTTGGAAATCAAGCCTGAATACTCATTGGAAGGACTGATGCTAAAGCTGAAGCTCCACTACTTGGGCAACCTGATTCAAGGAGCTGACTGCTTGGAAAAGACCATGGTGCTTTTGAAGATTGAAGGCAGCCAGAGAAGGGGACCGCAGAGGATGAGATGGTTAGATGGCATCACCGACTCAATGGACATGTATTTAAAGCAAACTCTGGGAGATATTGAAGGACAGGGAAGTCTGGCGTGCTGCAATCTGTGGGGCCGCAAAGAGCTGGGCATCACTTAGAAAGTGAAAAACAACAGTAGGTAAAGATATGACAGATGACTGATGGTAGGTAGATAGTAGATCCAGACAGGTAAACAGATGGAGGTATTGATATAGATGGACAGATGATTGACAGATATGGAGATAGATGATAGACATAGACAGATAGGTTGACAGAGATAGATGGATGGAGAGATGGATGACAGATACAGGTACAGGTACAGATAGATGATTAACAGGTAGATCATATATATAGATAAAAGTATACACATTGATATAGATGGATAGACAATTGATAGACAATAGAGATAGATGTAGACAGTTAACAGGTAGATGGATGATACAAAGATGATGGACAGGTAGATAATAGACATGGATGGATAGATGGGCAGACAGATAGAGACAGAAATAGACAGATATGATGGATGGATGGATGGATGGATAGACAGATATGATTGATGGATGGATGGACAGACAGATATGATTGATGGATGGATGGATGGATGGATGGATAGACAGATATGATAGATTGATGGATAGACAGATATGATTGATGGATGGATAGATATACAGACAGATATCACTGATGGATAGATGGATAGACAGATAGATATGAAGGATGGATAGACAGACAGATACAATTGATGGATGATGGATATAGAGAAATGATGGATGGATGGATAGAGAGACAGTGTGGTAGAAAAACTTTTGCATATTACATATAAGTATGAAAAATAAATATGTTTTAGAAAACTTATAAATTTTTGCCTAACTAAAATATCATGACATTTTGATTCCGCTTGTTTGACTTAGTATGAACAGGATGCTAGATTTCTAATTAAAAAATAGCTCTGCAACAAGCAACGCAGGTTTACTGCATAGTGCAGGGGAACTATAGGCAACATCTTATAGTAACTTACGATGGAAAATAATTTCAAGAATAATTTATATTTTGTATTTGTACAACTGAATCACTTTGTTGGGCACCTGAAACATTCTAAGTCAACTACAGCTCAATAAAATGTATGTATTTTATAAAAGAAACAGAAAAAAAAAGCACAGCTTGGCTTGCCTGGAAATGGCGCTTCCCAAAGTCCCGTGAAGCTCACAGCATCGGCCATCCTGGTGGAACGCAGAGACGGGATCCAAGTCGTAAACGACCTGCGTTGAGAAGATGCAAGCTCTGTCAGGGAGGCGGCCCCACAAGAGACAGAGAGTCGGACACAAAGCGATGGGGCTGCGGTGTGCCAGCCTGCACGGGTGGGATTAGGAATTCCACGCACGGGCTGGTTGCCCACGCCAGGCACCAAATGGGGATGCGAGTGGGTTTCCCGTCAAGCTTCGAAGACGAGCTCTGATCCCAGAGATTCTGTGACTACTGGAGTCCCCAGCCTCCAGGATCCAACGGCTGATGCTCTGAGCTGACGTCCTAACAACGGAAATACAGTGCATGGCAAAAATGTCATGCGCTGGAATCATACCGAAAGCATCCCCTAACTCCCCCGTCTGCAGAAACATCCGTCTGCCACGAAGCCAGTCCCTGATGCCAAAAAAAGATTGGGGACCTTGGCTTTAAAGCATCGTCAGGCCAAAAAGCTCCCCGGGGCTCCACAATTGCGGTCACCACGGTCAGGAGAGTCGTGCACGGGTGAAGGAAGAGATTGCCAAGCTGTGCCGAGTCCCATCTGGACAAGAGTCCAGCCCTAATGAGCAATGGAGTTTGGTGGAAAGGTGCCCCGTGTTTAAACCGTCTTCTCAATGGTTTGTCACGATCCTTCCATCCAAGTATCTCTTTCGTGGCAACGAAAAACTCAACACTTTTCTACAGGACAAACTCTAAATGTAGAGCCACATGTGTCATCTTGAAGGTGTATGTCTTTGGAGCGGACCTCTTGGCTTGTTGTTTCTGGAGATGATGAACCTCAGGGAAGGAGGGAGAATTTCTTTTCTTTTAATTTGTTTTTAACTGGAGGATAACTACTTTACAATGTTGCATTTCTAGGAGAACTCTTTGAGGACAGGAAGAATACCCCCTCCTTTTGTGTAGCTTTGGGTTTGCAGGTTTATTTTTTGGAAAGTCTGTTTTTGCTCCTTATCTCTCCTACGTCTGCAAAGCACAGAAGACGCAGGGGTGAGTCTCTGCTGGTTGGGAGCTGAGCATGGGTTGGCAGGTCACCAAGCTGCTCAGAGGAGGTGATGGTCACACACAGTCACCGTGAGGATCCGCTGAGTTTGTGTGGGGAAACGTCCTAAGCCGGACCCGACACTCAGCACGGTTTGCGTGGAGGACTGTTCTCAGGGATACTCGTGTGGAAGCTACTGGACAAGAACAGCGACTATGACAACTAGTCCAGTGCAGTGACTCACAGCTGCCAGGTTCATGCCCACAGCGTGACAGTCACCATGACGGCGACTGTGGGATAACAGTGACCCCTGCTGCAGCGCCCGTGACAACTAGTCCAGTGCAGTGACTGCACAGGTCTAGGTCTATGCCCACAGCCGTGACAGTCACCATGACGGCGACTATGGGGCACAGTGACCCCTGCTGCAGCGCCCGTGACAACTAGTCCAGTGCAGTGACTGCACAGGTCTAGGTTTATGCCCACAGCGTGACAGTCACCATGACGGCGACTATGGGGCACAGTGACCCCTGCTGCAGCGACCGTGACAACTAGTCCAGTGCAGTGACTCACAGCTGCCAGGTTTATGCCCACAGCGTGACAGTCACCATGACGGCGACTGTGGGATAACAGTGACCCCTGCTGCAGCGACCGTGACAACTAGTCCAGTGCAGTGACTGCACAGCTGCCAGGTTCATGCCCACAGCGTGACAGTCACCATGACGGCCACTATGGGATAACAGTGACCACTGCTCCAACCACTATGGCCACTCGTCCTAGTATAATTACCAGTATCATCACTAGGTTTCCTACTGCAGCTGCAACATTGAGAACACCTCCTACCGCTACTGGGACCAGCAGTGCCACTGCTCCAATGAGTTCAGCAGTGAGCAGCGCTATAGTTACTATTGCAAACTTTGCTACCACAGCAGAAACATTCACCTCTGCATCCATTACTGCTGCTACTATAAGGACTACATAATTTACACCACCACCACTGCTACTGTTATTATTACAAGTGCAGGCATGCCAGTGACAACAAGGACAGCTACTGCAAGTATTTCTACTGGTACAACCTACGCTACAGCAGACGGAACTGCTGTGACCGTTAACATCGCAGACACTGCTGTAGCAGACAGTACCGTCAAAGCCACCATAATTTTCCCACTGCTAGTACACCTACGTCTGTGACAATAAGGACTGCTACAACTGTTACCATCCCAACTTCTTATTACAAGCACAGCTACATCAATCGCTGCTGCTACAGAAACTAATATTACAACCACGGCCACAACAATTGCATTTGCTACCATAGTTACGACCGTTCCTGTAACTGCTGTGATTATAAACGCTAGTGAAAATCTCACTAGTGCTGCAACTGTGACAGCATTAGGGGTAGCATAATGACTGCTACGGGTATAGGTTTCCCACTGCAACTGTAACATCTGCCACTGCATTAGGAGTAGTGTAATGACTGCTACAGGTAGTAGGTTTTCCACTGCAACTGTAACATCTGTGACTACACTAGGAGTCGTATAATGACTGCTACAGGTAGTAGGTTTTCCACTGCAAATGTAACATCTACAAGTGCATTAGGAGTAGTATAATGACTACTACAGGTAGTAGGCTTTCCACTGCAAATGTAACATCTACAAGTGCATTAGGAGTAGTATAATGACTACTACAGGTAGTAGGCTTTCCACTGCATCTATAACATCTACCACATGATTAGGAGTCGTATAATGACTGCTACAGGTAGTAGGTTTTCCACTGCAAATGTAACATCTACAAGTGCATTAGGAGTAGTATAATGACTACTACAGGTAGTAGGCTTTCCACTGCATCTATAACATCTACCACATCATTAGGAGTCGTATAATGACTACTACAGGTAGTAGGCTTTCCACTGCAACTGTAACATCTATGACTACACTAGGAGTAGTATAATGACTGCTACAGGTAGTAGGTTTTCCACTGCATCTGTAACATCTATGAATACATTAGGAGTAGTATAATGACTACTACAGGTAGTAGATTTTCCACTGCAACTGTAACATCTACCACTGCATTAGGAGTAGTATAATGACTACTACAGGTAGTAGATTTTCCACTGCAACTGTAACATCTATGACTACATTAGGAGTCGTATAATGACTGCTACAGGTATAGGTTTCCCACTGCAACTGTAACATCTGTGACTACACTAGGAGTCGTATAATGACTGCTACAGGTAGTAGGCTTTCCACTGCATCTGTAGCATCTATGACTACACTAGGAGTCGTATAATGACTGCTACAGGTATAGGTTTCCCACTGCAACTGTAACATCTATGACTACATTAGGAGTCGTATAATGACTGCTACAGGTATAGGTTTCCCACTGCAACTGTAACATCTGCCACTGCATTAGGAGTAGTGTAATGACTGCTACAGGTAGTAGGTTTTCCACTGCAACTGTAACATCTGTGACTACACTAGGAGTCGTATAATGACTGCTACAGGTAGTAGGTTTTCCACTGCAAATGTAACATCTACAAGTGCATTAGGAGTAGTATAATGACTACTACAGGTAGTAGGCTTTCCACTGCAAATGTAACATCTACAAGTGCATTAGGAGTAGTATAATGACTACTACAGGTAGTAGGCTTTCCACTGCATCTATAACATCTACCACATGATTAGGAGTCGTATAATGACTGCTACAGGTAGTAGGTTTTCCACTGCAAATGTAACATCTACAAGTGCATTAGGAGTAGTATAATGACTACTACAGGTAGTAGGCTTTCCACTGCATCTATAACATCTACCACATCATTAGGAGTCGTATAATGACTACTACAGGTAGTAGGCTTTCCACTGCAACTGTAACATCTATGACTACACTAGGAGTAGTATAATGACTGCTACAGGTAGTAGGTTTTCCACTGCATCTGTAACATCTATGAATACATTAGGAGTAGTATAATGACTACTACAGGTAGTAGATTTTCCACTGCAACTGTAACATCTACCACTGCATTAGGAGTAGTATAATGACTACTACAGGTAGTAGATTTTCCACTGCAACTGTAACATCTATGACTACATTAGGAGTCGTATAATGACTGCTACAGGTATAGGTTTCCCACTGCAACTGTAACATCTGTGACTACACTAGGAGTCGTATAATGACTGCTACAGGTAGTAGGCTTTCCACTGCATCTGTAGCATCTATGACTACACTAGGAGTCGTATAATGACTGCTACAGGTATAGGTTTCCCACTGCAACTGTAACATCTATGACTACATTAGGAGTCGTATAATGACTGCTACAGGTATAGGTTTCCCACTGCAACTGTAACATCTGTGACTACACTAGGAGTCGTATAATGACTGCTACAGGTAGTAGGCTTTCCACTGCATCTGTAGCATCTATGACTACACTAGGAGTCGTATAATGACTGCTACAGGTATAGGTTTCCCACTGCAACTGTAACATCTATGACTACATTAGGAGTAGTATAATGACTACTACAGGTATTAGGTTTCCCACTGCAACTGTAACATCTGTGACTACACTAGGAGTCGTATAATGACTGCTACAGGTAGTAGGCTTTCCACTGCATCTGTAGCATCTATGACTACACTAGGAGTAGTATAATGACTGCTACAGGTATAGGTTTCCCACTGCAACTGTAACATCTATGACTACATTAGGAGTCGTATAATGACTGCTACAGGTATAGGTTTCCCACTGCAACTGTAACATCTGTGACTACACTAGGAGTCGTATAATGACTGCTACAGGTAGTAGGCTTTCCACTGCATCTGTAGCATCTATGACTACACTAGGAGTAGTATAATGACTGCTACAGGTATAGGTTTCCCACTGCAACTGTAACATCTATGACTACATTAGGAGTCGTATAATGACTGCTACAGGTATAGGTTTCCCACTGCAACTGTAACATCTATGACTACATTAGGAGTCGTATAATGACTACTACAGGTATAGGTTTCCCACTGCAACTGTAACATCTATGACTACATTAGGAGTAGTATAATGACTGCTACAGGTATTAGGTTTCCCACTGCAACTGTAACATCTGTGACTACACTAGGAGTCGTATAATGACTGCTACAGGTAGTAGGCTTTCCACTGCATCTGTAGCATCTATGACTACACTAGGAGTCGTATAATGACTGCTACAGGTATTAGGTTTCCCACTGCAACTGTAACATCTATGACTACATTAGGAGTAGTATAATGACTGCTACAGGTAGTAGGTTTCCCACTGCAACTGTAGCATCTATGACTACACTAGGAGTCGTATAATGACTGCTACAGGTATTAGGTTTCCCACTGCAACTGTAACATCTATGACTACATTAGGAGTAGTATAATGACTGCTACAGGTATTAGGTTTCCCACTGCAACTGTAACATCTATGACTACACTAGGAGTCGTATAATGACTGCTACAGGTATTAGGTTTCCCACTGCAACTGTAACATCTGTGACTACACTAGGAGTCGTATAATGACTGCTACAGGTATTAGGTTTCCCACTGCAACTGTAACATCTGTGACTACACTAGGAGTCGTATAATGACTGCTACAGGTATTAGGTTTCCCACTGCAACTGTAACATCTGTGACTACACTAGGAGTAGTATAATGACTGCTACAGGTAGTAGGTTTCCCACTGCAACTGTAGCATCTATGACTACACTAGGAGTCGTATAATGACTGCTACAGGTAGTAGGTTTTCCACTGCAAATGTAACATCTACAAGTGCATTAGGAGTAGTATAATGACTACTACAGGTAGTAGGCTTTCCACTGCATCTATAACATCTACCACATCATTAGGAGTCGTATAATGACTACTACAGGTAGTAGGCTTTCCACTGCAACTGTAACATCTATGACTACACTAGGAGTAGTATAATGACTGCTACAGGTAGTAGGTTTTCCACTGCATCTGTAGCATCTATGACTACACTAGGAGTAGTATAATGACTGCTACAGGTAGTAGGTTTTCCACTGCATCTGTAACATCTATGAATACATTAGGAGTAGTATAATGACTACTACAGGTAGTAGATTTTCCACTGCAACTGTAACATCTACCACTGCATTAGGAGTAGCATAATGACTGCTACAGGTAGCAGGCTTTCCACTGCAACTGTAACATCTATGACTACACTAGGAGTAGCATAATGACTGCTACAGGTAGTAGGTTTTCCACTGCAACTGTAACATCTACCACATCATTAGGAGTCGTATAATGACTGCTACAGGTATAGGTTTCCCACTGCAACTGTAACATCTATGACTACATTAGGAGTCATATAATGACTGCTACAGGTATAGGTTTCCCACTGCAACTGTAACATCTATGACTACATTAGGAGTAGTATAATGACTGCTACAGGTATTAGGTTTCCCACTGCAACTGTAACATCTGTGACTACACTAGGAGTCGTATAATGACTGCTACAGGTAGTAGGCTTTCCACTGCATCTGTAGCATCTATGACTACACTAGGAGTCGTATAATGACTGCTACAGGTATTAGGTTTCCCACTGCAACTGTAACATCTATGACTACATTAGGAGTAGTATAATGACTGCTACAGGTATTAGGTTTCCCACTGCAACTGTAACATCTGTGACTACACTAGGAGTCGTATAATGACTGCTACAGGTAGTAGGTTTCCCACTGCAACTGTAACATCTGTGACTACACTAGGAGTCGTATAATGACTGCTACAGGTAGTAGGTTTCCCACTGCAACTGTAGCATCTATGACTACACTAGGAGTCGTATAATGACTGCTACAGGTATTAGGTTTCCCACTGCAACTGTAACATCTGTGACTACACTAGGAGTCGTATAATGACTGCTACAGGTAGTAGGTTTCCCACTGCAACTGTAACATCTGTGACTACACTAGGAGTCGTATAATGACTGCTACAGGTATTAGGTTTCCCACTGCAACTGTAACATCTGTGACTACACTAGGAGTCGTATAATGACTGCTACAGGTAGTAGGTTTTCCACTGCAAATGTAACATCTACAAGTGCATTAGGAGTAGTATAATGACTACTACAGGTAGTAGGCTTTCCACTGCATCTATAACATCTACCACATCATTAGGAGTCGTATAATGACTACTACAGGTAGTAGGCTTTCCACTGCAACTGTAACATCTATGACTACACTAGGAGTAGTATAATGACTGCTACAGGTAGTAGGTTTTCCACTGCATCTGTAACATCTATGAATACATTAGGAGTAGTATAATGACTACTACCGGTAGTAGATTTTCCACTGCAACTGTAACATCTACCACTGCATTAGGAGTAGCATAATGACTGCTACAGGTAGTAGATTTTCCACTGCAACTGTAACATCTACCACATCATTAGGAGTAGTATAATTACTACTACAGGTAGTAGGTTTTCCACTGCAACTGTAACATCTACCAGTACACTAGGAGTAGTATAATGACTACTACAGGTAGTAGGCTTTCCACTGCAACTGTAACATCTATGACTACACTAGGAGTAGTATAATGACTACTACAGGTAGTAGGCTTTCCACTGCAACTGTAACATCTATGACTACACTAGGAGTAGTATAATGACTGCTACAGGTATTAGGTTTCCACTGCAACTGTAACATCTATGACTACACTAGGAGTAGCATAATGACTGCTACAGGTAGCAGGTTTTCCACTGCAACTGTAACATCTATGACTACACTAGGAGTAGCATAATGACTGCTACAGGTAGCAGGTTTTCCACTGCAACTGTAACATCTTTGACTACACTAGGAGTAGCATAATGACTGCTACAGGTAGTAGGTTTTCCACTGCAACTGTAACATCTATGACTACACTAGGAGTAGTATAATGACTACTACAGGTAGTAGGTTTTCCACTGCAACTGTAACATCTATGACTACACTAGGAGTAGCATAATGACTACTACAGGTAGTAGGTTTTCCACTGCAACTGTAACATCTATGACTACACTAGGAGTAGCATAATGACTGCTACAGGTAGCAGGTTTTCCACTGCAACTGTAACATCTATGACTACATTAGGAGTAGTATAATGACTACTACAGGTAGTAGGTTTTCCACTGCAACTGTAACATCTATGACTACACTAGGAGTAGCATAATGACTGCTACAGGTAGCAGGTTTTCCACTGCAACTGTAACATCTATGACTACACTAGGAGTAGTATAATGACTGCTACAGGTAGTAGGTTTTCCACTGCAACTGTAACATCTATGACTACATTAGGAGTACTATAATGACTGCTACAGGTAGTAGGTTTCCCACTGCAACTGTAGCATCTATGACTACACTAGGAGTCGTATAATGACTGCTACAGGTAGTAGGTTTTCCAATGCAAATGTAACATCTACAAGTGCATTAGGAGTAGTATAATGACTACTACAGGTAGTAGGCTTTCCACTGCATCTATAACATCTACCACATCATTAGGAGTCGTATAATGACTACTACAGGTAGTAGGCTTTCCACTGCAACTGTAACATCTATGACTACACTAGGAGTAGTATAATGACTGCTACAGGTAGTAGGTTTTCCACTGCATCTGTAACATCTATGAATACATTAGGAGTAGTATAATGACTACTACAGGTAGTAGATTTTCCACTGCAACTGTAACATCTACCACTGCATTAGGAGTAGCATAATGACTGCTACAGGTAGTAGGTTTTCCACTGCAACTGTAACATCTACCACATCATTAGGAGTAGTATAATTACTACTACAGGTAGTAGGTTTTCCACTGCAACTGTAACATCTACCAGTACACTAGGAGTAGTATAATGACTACTACAGGTAGTAGGCTTTCCACTGCAACTGTAACATCTATGACTACACTAGGAGTAGTATAATGACTACTACAGGTAGTAGGCTTTCCACTGCAACTGTAACATCTATGACTACACTAGGAGTAGTATAATGACTGCTACAGGTATTAGGTTTCCACTGCAACTGTAACATCTATGACTACACTAGGAGTAGTATAATGACTGCTACAGGTATTAGGTTTCCACTGCAACTGTAACATCTACCACTGCATTAGGAGTAGCATAATGACTGCTACAGGTAGCAGGTTTTCCACTGCAACTGTAACATCTATGACTACACTAGGAGTAGTATAATGACTACTACAGGTAGCAGGTTTTCCACTGCAACTGTAACATCTATGACTACACTAGGAGTAGTATAATGACTACTACAGGTAGTAGGCTTTCCACTGCAACTGTAACATCTATGACTACACTAGGAGTAGCATAATGACTGCTACAGGTAGTAGGTTTTCCACTGCAACTGTAACATCTACCAGTACATTAGGAGTAGTATAATGACTACTACAGGTAGTAGGCTTTCCACTGCAACTGTAACATCTATGACTACACTAGGAGTAGTATAATGACTACTACAGGTAGCAGGTTTTCCACTGCAACTGTAACATCTATGACTACACTAGGAGTAGTATAATGACTACTACAGGTAGCAGGTTTTCCACTGCAACAGTAACATCTATGACTACACTAGGAGTAGTATAATTACTACTACAGGTAGCAGGTTTTCCACTGCAACTGTAACATCTATGACTACACTAGGAGTAGTATAATGACTACTACAGGTAGTAGGCTTTCCACTGCAACTGTAACATCTATGACTACACTAGGAGTAGCATAATGACTGCTACAGGTAGTAGGTTTTCCACTGCAACTGTAACATCTACCAGTACATTAGGAGTAGTATAATGACTACTACAGGTAGTAGGCTTTCCACTGCAACTGTAACATCTATGACTACACTAGGAGTAGTATAATGACTACTACAGGTAGTAGATTTTCCACTGCAACTGTAACATCTATGACTACACTAGGAGTAGCATAATGACTGCTACAGGTATTAGGTTTTCCACTGCAACTGTAACATCTATGACTACACTAGGAGTAGCATAATGACTGCTACAGGTAGCAGGTTTTCCACTGCAACTGTAACATCTATGACTACATTAGGAGTAGTATAATGACTACTACAGGTAGTAGGTTTTCCACTGCAACTGTAACATCTATGACTACACTAGGAGTAGCATAATGACTGCTACAGGTAGCAGGTTTTCCACTGCAACTGTAACATCTATGACTACACTAGGAGTAGTATAATGACTGCTACAGGTAGTAGGTTTTCCACTGCAACTGTAACATCTATGACTACACTAGGAGTAGTATAATGACTGCTACAGGTAGTAGGTTTTCCACTGCAACTGTAACATCTATGACTACACTAGGAGTAGCATAATGACTGCTACAGGTAGCAGGTTTTCCACTGCAACTGTAACATCTATGACTACACTAGGAGTAGCATAATGACTGCTACAGGTAGTAGGTTTTCCACTGCAACTGTAACATCTATGACTACATTAGGAGTAGTATAATGACTACTACAGGTAGTAGGTTTTCCACTGCAACTGTAACATCTATGACTACATTAGGAGTAGTATAATGACTACTACAGGTAGCAGGTTTTCCACTGCAACTGTAACATCTATGACTACACTAGGAGTAGCATAATGACTGCTACAGGTAGTAGGTTTTCCACTGCAACTGTAACATCTATGACTACACTAGGAGTAGTATAATGACTGCTACAGGTAGTAGGTTTTCCACTGCAACTGTAACATCTATGACTACACTAGGAGTAGCATAATGACTACTACAGGTAGTAGGTTTTCCACTGCAACTGTAACATCTATGACTACACTAGGAGTAGCATAATGACTGCTACAGGTAGTAGGTTTTCCACTGCAACTGTAACATCTATGACTACACTAGGAGTAGTATAATGACTGCTACAGGTAGTAGGTTTTCCACTGCAACTGTAACATCTATGACTACACTAGGAGTAGCATAATGACTACTACAGGTAGTAGGTTTTCCACTGCAACTGTAACATCTATGACTACACTAGGAGTAGCATAATGACTACTACAGGTAGTAGGTTTTCCACTGCAACTGTAACATCTATGACTACATTAGGAGTAGTATAATGACTACTACAGGTAGTAGGTTTCCCACTGCAACTGTAACATCTACCACTGCATTAGGAGTAGTATAATGACTGCTACACGTAGTAGGCTTTCCACTGCAACTGTAACATCTACCAGTACATTAGGAGTAGCATAATGACTGCTACAGGTAGTAGGCTTTCCACTGCATCTGTAACATCTACCACATCATTAGGAGTCGTATAATGACTGCTATAGGTAGCAGGTTTTCCACTGCATCTGTAGCATCTATGACTACACTAGGAGTAGTATAATGACTGCTACAGGTATAGGTTTCCCACTGCATCTGTAACATCTACAAGTGCATTATGAGTAGCATAATGACTGCTACAGGTAGTAAGTTTTCCACTGCAACTGTAATATCTACCAGTACACTAGGAGTAGTATAATGACTGCTACAGGTATTAGATTTTCCACTGCATCTGTAGCATCTATCACTACATTAGGAGTAGTATAATGACTGCTACAGCTAGTAGGATTTCCACTGCATCTGTAGCATCTATGACTACATTAGGAGTAGTATAATGACTGCTATAGGTAGCAGGTTTTCCACTGCATCTGTAACATCTGTGACTACATTAGGAGTAGTATAATGACTGCTACAGCTAGTAGGATTTCCACTGCATCTGTAGCATCTACCACTACATTAGGAGTAGTATAATGACTGCTACAGGTATTAGGTTTTCCACTGCAACTCTAACATCTACCACTATGACACTACTACCGACATTACCGCTGCTACAATTGTGAGTACTGCTAGGATGACTAAAGCCATTAGGACTGCTGCAATGACTCCCCCAGCCATTATGTTCGCTGCTAGTGCTGTGATATCGACTGCTATAACCACTACTGCTGTTTCCGCAAGTGTTGCTGCTGCTACAAGAGCTGTAGCAATTAGGACCACGGCAACTGTTACTATCCTTATTACAACTACAGCGACTCTGCTGGCTAACAACAACGATGACCACTAAAATTCCTGCTACTGTGATAGCTACGGCTACCACTGAGTGCCAAGAGCTGACTCGCTGGCAAAGACCCTGATGCTGGGAGGGATTGGGGGCAGGAGGAGAAGGGGACGACAGAGGATGAGATGGTTGGATGGCATCACCGACTCGATGGACATGATTTTGAGTGGACTCCGGGAGTTGGTGATGGACACGGAGGCCTGGCGTGCTGCGGTTCACGGGGTCGCAAAGACTCGGACACGACTGAGCGGCTGAACTGAACTGAGCTGAACTACAGAGTTGGCAGTGTTACAAGAATCATAACAAGTCCTCTATCAATTACAGCAGCCCAACTACAATTTCTACCCCAACTATTATGTTCAGTACCACAACTATAATATTTATCGCTGTGACTATGACGACGACCACCACTGCAGAATTACCGCGACCGTTACTCTGACAAAAGCTTCTGCTACTATCACAACCACTGCTACTTATTACTAGCGCTACAACAATCGTTACAGCTAGCACTTCAACAACCACTGCTGCAACTCTTACGCTTACGAGGGGTACAATTATAACAGTTCCTACAACGACTAAGATTGAAAACACCGCTATAATTATTACTAGTGCTACAACTGCAACTGGTATAAATGGTGGTATTGTAATGACCACTATAACTTTCAGATTTAACCACTATAACAATTTGGGCTTCCTGGTGGCTCAGGGCGAAAGGATCTAGCTGTCAACGAAGGAGATGCAGGAAATAGTTGGTTCAGTCCCTGGGTGGGGACGATCCCCTGGAGGAGGGCATGGCAATCCACTCCATTATTCTTGCCTAGAAAACTCCACGAACAGAGGAGCCTGGCGGGCTACACCCCAAGGGGTCGCAAAGAGTCGGACACGACTGAATCGACTTAGCAGGCATCGCAATAGTGCAGAAGAGACCTTTTATGGATCCAGACTCACCTGCAAACTTGGCATGGGCAACTGGGGGTTTATAGCCAATGAGCAGGTGGGGTCAGTGGATGGGAAAAAATCACTGGTTGGGGGACTTGTGCCTAAACTGACCTCACAGGATTCCTGCCGAGGGCTTGGGCAGGGTGACGAGACACCATTTGGGGTTGGTGGGGAACGAGGAATCCGACCAGATGTTGAGACAAACGGAGTCAGCCAGACAGGGTCTGGAGGAGCACGCAGACGCTTCCACATTTATGAACTGGGTGACCTGCAGGACAGTGACTCCGGCATCCCGCTTCAATTTTCTCATTTACAATTAACGGCCAGGGATTCCCCGGGTGCTCCAGTGGTGAAGACCCTGCTTGCCAACGCAGGGGACACAGGGCCCATCCCTGGTCCGGGAAGATCCCACATGCCGCTGGGCAGCTAGGCCCGTGTGCGCCAACCACGGAAGCCCACGTTCCCTGCTGGCTCTGCGACAACAGAATCCACTGCAAGTACAGGCATTCCACTGCACGCAGACGCCGCACACGGCAACTGCAGACCAGCCGCCACTCTCCTCTGCAACCAGAGAAAAGCCGGCAGAGCAGTCAAGACGCGGCACGGCCAAAAGTAAATAAAAAGGATTTCTCAGAAGGTTCTTGAGAGAGGAAAGCCTGAGTTCTCATCACAAGGACAAAAGTACATATATAAAAAGGAATCATGCTGTCCACAAAGCAACTCATGGAACGCACACACTCTTTAGTCACACGGACAGTCACACTCACCAGGAACTGATTCGCCGGTTCTAGAGCTGGCGTGCGAGTTTAGTGTCTGCCAAACTGGATCACCCCGCTTCCACTTTCGGTGGATTCGTAAAGTCAAGAGACACTCCTGAGTTTCTGAAGTTATGAAAAGGATAAAAACATTTCAGCGGATTCATGGAGGGTTGCATCTCTTTCCCAAACAACAGTAATTTTATTTTTTTAATTTTTGTAGCACATGCCAGTTAAGGGCATTTTAGCAAATACTGTAACTATTATTATTTTACTTAATTATTTGGCTGTGCTACATCTTACTTGCAGCATGTGGAATATAATCCCCTGACCGGGAATAAAACCTGGGCCCCCTCTATTGGGAGTGTGCAGTTTTAGCCACTGGACCACCAAGCAAGCAAGTCCCCGAATACTTTAATTCTTAAGATGGATTTGAATTCCAAATTTTCATGTGAGAAGACCTGTCCCCTTTTCTGTTGTTTGAACTTATCAAGTCATGTGCAACTCTCTGCAATCCCATGGACTGTAGCCCGCCAGGCTCCTCTGTCCATGGGATTCTCCAGGCAAGAATACTGGAGTGGGTTGCCATTTCTTTCTCCAGGGCACATTCCTGACCCAGGGATCGAACCCCCATCTTCTGCTTAGCAGGAACACTCTTTACCACTGAGCAACCTGGGAAGTCCCACCCTACTTTTATTTTTTAATTTATTTATTTAATTAAAAAAATTTTTTTCCCCACCCTAGTTTTAAATGCCAGTAATTTACAGAGGAAAGTAGCAAACACATAATGATCAACTATTTTTGATTTTGTCCCTCAGAAAAGAATATGCAGATTATTTTGTCATCATTAGAAAATCCTATTAAAAATATTTTATCCCTTTCCAGAGCTTGAAGGATCTGAAGACAAGGATGACTTGGCTGTGACCTGATTATTGCAAAATTTAGTAAATCATAATCTGTTTCTGCTTCCTGTTTTTTGATATTTTTTGAAGTGTGGATTAAGAACCAAACACTCTTTACTCTTTCTAACTGCTCTGTAGGCAAAAAATATGCATAATGCAAAGAATGTTTGATTTAGGGCATAAATCTATCGGGCTGGATATTCATTAGTTCACTTAGAAACTGGTTTCCTCTCCACACCCCAAGTCTGCAGGACACCCCAAACTGCCATGTTTTTGTTCAGTTACTAAGTTATGTCCGACTCTTTGCGACCCCATGGACTGCAGCACGCCAGGCTTCCCTGTCCATCACTAACTCCCAGAATTTGTTCAAGCTCATGTCCATCAAGTTGGTGATGCCACCCAACCATCTCATCCTCTGTCGTCCCCTTCTCCTCCCGCCTTCAATCTTTCCCAGCATCAGGGTCTTTTCCAATGAGTCAGCTCTTTGCATCAGGTGGCCAAAGTACTGGAGTTTCAGGTTCAGCATCAGTCCTTCCAATGAACACCCAGGACTGACCTCTTTCAGGATGGACTGGTTGGATCTCCTTGCAGTCCAGGGGACGCTCAAGAGTCTTCTCCAGCACCACAGTTCAAAAGCATCAATTCTTTGGTGCTCCGTCTTCTTGATGGTCCAACTGTCATATCTGTACATGACTACTCGGAAGACCATAGCTTTGATTATACAGACCTTTGTCAGCAAAGTGAGGTCTCTGCTTTGTAACACACTGTCTAGGTTTATCTTAGCTTTCCTTCCAAGGAGCAAGCATCTTAATTTCACAGCTGCAGTCAACGTCCACAGTGATATTGAATACAATATTGTTAATTGTATTAACTGTACTGAAAATTATTTTAACACTGCTTTGGGAGTAGAAGATAAGTCTACATTCCCTTCACTGTGGAATTTTTAATAATGATTTTTTTCGCCCTCATCAATGCTTGGCAGTCCAATATCATTGTGTCATTTCTTGTAGCTGAGATGAAATGAAGTCAAACCCATATTGGTTCTTCTGTTACTCTTATCTATCCATGAGCACTTGTAGAGTTTTTTTTTTTTTTTTTAATCTTTTGGACAATGCTACCAGAACACGTGCAGAATTGGATTTCTTTCAAATTTGCACAGAGAAGTTGGTATGTAGTCATTTTTCTATTTCTTGGCCTCCAACATTCATCTTTCATCATTTCTACAGTTAGTGTTTCTGGGCTATATAACTCATATTCCTTTGTAGGAAATCCTGTTTCCAGTTTGGCTTTGGTGAAAGTTCTCAATGTCTCTAAATTGATTTTCTCCCCTGAAGCATTTGAAACTTTCCTCTGCATGCTGGAAACATTTCTTTCCTCCTCACTTTTCTCCCTCACCAAAAATTGATTTCTCACCGTGGAAAGTGCCTGCATTCATACTTTAAACTCCGAGGCTACGTTTATCTATCTCGTGCACGCTACTGTGTCTCTGTTTATTCCTCAGGATCAAATACCCCAATTTTCTCTGAATCTCAAAGATTTTTAAATCATATTTTTGTTATGAAAATCTTTTCTTTCCATAGTCGGAATATACTCAGCTTACAGTTTTGCATTGGTTTCGGATGTATAGCAAAGAGATCCCATTACACATGTATTTTTCAGATTCTTTTCCCTTATACATTATTACAAGGCACTCAACATAGGTTCTTGTTCTATATAGAAGGATCTTCTTAGTTATTCAGTTGTGTCTGATCTTTGTGATCCCATGGACAGTG
The DNA here is from genome assembly GCF_963930625.1 of Muntiacus reevesi. NCBI lineage: Eukaryota > Metazoa > Chordata > Mammalia > Artiodactyla > Cervidae > Muntiacus > Muntiacus reevesi. Next base: position 895,885 of record NC_089271.1, read on the forward strand.
GCCATCTGGGCTTCTCTTTCCATGGGGTTCTCCAGGCAAGAATACTGGAGTGGGTTGCCACTCCCTTCTCCAGAGGATCTTCCCCACCCAGGGACTGAACCTGGGTCTCCTGCATTGCAGGCGGATTCTTTCCCATCTGAGCCACCAGGGAAACCCATATATATATCAGTGCGTGTTATCTATTTTACATATAGCAGTGTGTATACGTCAATCCCAAACTCCTAATTTACCCCTTCCTCCTTTTTTCCTTCTTTTTCAATTACTCTGGTTTGTATTTTATTTGGTTTTGGGTCAGGAAGATCCCCGGGGAGAACGGAATGGCAACCCACTCCAGTATCCTTGCCTGGATAATCCCACGGACAGAGGAGCCTGGCGGGCTACAGTCCATGGGGTCACAGAAAGTCAGACATGACTGAGCGACTTACACTTTTTTTTCTTGCTTTCATACTTAGCAATATGTATAGTGAAATACCTTCTGTAGTTTTGGTATCGGAGTGACACCCACACCACTTATTTAAGGCATGCATGACGTTGACTTCTCTCTCTTTGAAACCCTTATTAGAGATTTTAATTGGAGATTGAATGTGAAGGAGGGAGTCACAGTCTTGATTAAAATGTGCTCTATGAAACCAGCCTTGGGGGATGGACTGCTACCCAGGGAGAGGAGAAGACGGAAGGCCTCCTGGCTGGGGGTGGGGGAGGGCGAGAGTCTGCTTGTCGAGACGGGAGGCAGGTGAGACCGGTCACCCCCTCCCTCTTCCGTCTAACAAACTGCTCCGTTTAGATGCAGGCCCTGGGAGGTGTGGAGAGACTCCCGGTGGGGACAATTCCTGCTGCCAGGGAACCTCTCTTGCAACAGGAGGAAGAAGCAGTGAGTAACAATAGCAAGGGCCTTCCCTGGGAGCTCCGCAGTAAAGAATTCCCCTGCCGGTGTAGGAGACCGGGGTTCGATCCCTGGGTGGGGAAGACCCCCGGGGGGAGGGCATGGCAACCCACTCCAGTATCCTTGCCTGAAGAACCCCATGGACAGAGGAGCCTGGCGGGGCTGCAGCCCACGGGGTCGCAAAGAGTCAGACACAACTCGCCAACTAAACAACAACAATAAAAAGAAATTAAGGGCTAAAGCATGTGATATGTGTCTTAAGGAATTAAACAGATGGTGGGAGAGGTCCCTGTGAATGGAAAAGTCTGGGTAGATCTAAGGGGGTGATGCTCATCTTTAAAAGTAAATTTTTTTTATTGGAGGGTAATTGCTTTACAATCTGTCGGTTTCTGCTGTACAACGAAGTGAATCAGCCATATGTACACATATGTCCCCTCCCGCTTGAGCGTCGCTCGCTCCCCCATCTGCTCCTCTAGGTCATCACAGAGCCCCGAGCTGAGCCCCCTGTGGTGTATAGATGGGGAAACAGTGGAAACACTGACAGACTTTATTTTGAGGGGCTCCAAAATCACTGCAGATGCTGGCTGCAGCCATGAAATTAAAAGATGCTTACTCCTTGGAAGGAATGTTATGACCAACCTAGACAGCATATTAAAAAGCAGAGACATTCCTTTGCCAAGAAAGGTCCGTCTGGTCAAGGCTATGGTTTTTCCAGTGGTCATGTGTGGATGTGAGAGTTGGACCATCAAGAAGGCTGAGTGCCGAAAAATTGATGCTCTTGATTGTGGTGTTGGAGAAGACATTTGAGAGTCCCTTGGACTGCAAGGAGATCCAACCAGTTCATCCTAAAGGAAATCAGTCCTGAATACTCATTGGAAGGACTGAAGCTGAAACTCCAATCCTCTGGCCACCTGATGGGAAGAGCTGACTCATTGGAAAAGACCCTGATGCTGGGAAAGATTGAGGGCGGGAGGAGAAGGGGACGACAGAGGATGAGATGGTTGGATGGCATCACCGACTCGATGGACATGAGTTTGACCAAACTCTGGGAGATGGTGATGGACAGGGAAGCCTGGCGTGCTGCAGTCCATGGGGTCGCAAAGAGTCGGACTTGACTTAGCAACTGACCAGCAACAAAAAGTAGGATGTCCAGGACACTTAAGGCTGTGGTCCACGTGCGTGATGGTGGCTGGGTCTCAGTTTGGAAGCTGCCTTGGTGCTGACAACTGGACAAACTGTAAGCATATGTGATGGACAGAACCGGCAAGGCTTGGAAACGTATTGAATCTGGTGGAGAAGGAAGAATCAAGCTCCCGTTTTGTTTTCAGCAGCTAAACGATGCTATTTACAAGGCTAGGAAAGGCTGCGTTATATGGACTGAACTGTGTCCCTCACCTAAAATTCGTACGTTGACGACCTTGACCCTCAGTACGATGGTGTTAGAAGCAGGGCGGTGATGAGATGTAGATGAACTCTTGAGGGTGGGGCCCCCGTGATCGCCTTGGAGAAGGACATGGCAAACCCACTCCAGGATTCTTGCCTGGAGAATCCCATGAGCAGAGGAGCCTGGTGGGCTACGGTCCAACGGGTCTTAAGACTCTAACTTTGCACACACACACATAAAGAGAGAAAAAGACCACATCTCTCTTCTCTGCACCACGTGAGGATGTGGTGAGAAGGCAGCCACACGTCTACCAGGAAGAGAGTCTGCCTAGAGCCTTTATCAGCCCACGCTGTGATCTTGAACGTCCAGCTTCCAGAACTGTCAGAGAATGAATTTCTGTTGGTTAAGTCGCCCGGTCTCTGACATTTTGTTACAGCATCTGGAGCTAAGGCATTGAGTGTGGTGGACGTTTGCTGGTCTTGCCTCTTCCAGAGGCGACGCAGTTGCCTTTGTTTTGGGGAACGGACCCTCTTTCTCTATGCAGAGCGTTCTTGCATCACCAGTGATGTTAGTCACGGATGGGTTACAGTTGATGACTCCAGTCTTCTGACCACGTTTTGTTCGGAAAAATGGGATTGGGACCGTTCATTCCAATTTGTTGCTACTGTTAAGTCGCTACGTCGTGTCTGACTCTTTTGCAACCGCACAGACTAGGCTGCCGGGCTCCTCTGTCCGTGGAATTCTCCAGGCAAGAATACTGGAGTGGATAGCCATGCCCTTCTACAAAGGGGTCTTCCTGACCCAGGGATCGAACCCGGGTCTCCTGCATTGTAGGCAGATTTTTTTTTAACCATCTGAGCCACCATGGAAGCCCAAGAATACTGGAGTGGGTAGCCTATCCCTTCTCCAAAGGCATCTTCCCGACCCAGGGATCGAACCCAAGTCTCCCGAATTGCAGGCAGATTCTTTACCGTCTGAGCCACCAGGGGAAGCCCAAGGATACTGGAGCGGGTAGGCTGTCCCTTCTCCAGGGGTATCTTCCTGACTCAAGAATCGAACCAGGGCCTCCTGCATAGCAGGCGGCTTCTTTACCAGCTGAACTACCAGGGAAACCACCCCCTCCCCTAAAGGGGCTTTTTCTCCAATCTGTTAAAATAATGATATGGTGGTGACCACTGGTGCTTCTCTTACGTCGAGAAAACAAGTGAGGATGAGGTGAGTGGACACGGTCAACGGCATGATGGTTAAGTCGCCTGCCGACCCCACCCGGTGTGAAGGTGGGCTTGCTGAAGTTGCCTAATCGCCACGTGGGGTCATCCTGGGAATGCCCCTGCATATGCACTGCCGTGTCTGAATGCTGAAGAGCTCACCACCAGGACTCATGGGAAGGCTGTCAGCCCTTTACCTGAACGACCTGCGGTTTCTTCACGAATAGGCTGTGCTGTAGGATCTGCCCGACGCTCCTCTCCTGTGAAATAGCCCGGCTCTGAGACACACCAGAGACCTCCACGGCGCTTAACCCCGAACCGCCTTCTGCAGCCTCATGACACCTAAACACAGGGTGGGGGAAGTCGTCACGCTTCTGCACTGACCTGCTATCCTGTTACTTCACCTCCGCCACAGACACGTGCTGCCTGATTCAGATAGGTTTACAGGATCGGAGGATTAGATGTTTCACCTGCGGACCACTGGGTTGAAATCCAGTGGCAGAGTTAGCAGAGTCGATCATCTTCGATATCTTAACCAGTTGTGAAGACCCGTGTTTTCACCTGAAGGTCGAGCTTCTCTTCCACCTGGAAGAGAATTCTGCTTTCTGGCTGGCAGAATTCACCTTCTTTTAAATGTGGTG